>NC_091481.1:79574628-79899628 GCF_036971445.1 Narcine bancroftii
TAATGACTGGGTGGTGGGTCGGGTGGGGGGAGCCAATGGGATCAGGAAAGAGCCAGTGGTCAGGTGGGACAGTAGGGGCAAGGGGGAACCCAGCGGGCCAGGCAGTGCCCTTGAGGTGAAGAGGTCAGATAACGCATGGGACCCAAGGCCCTTTATCAACACTCAGTCCCATGGGGGCTGTGTGACCCATTGAGTTCCTCCGGCAGTTCTTTGCACAAGATTCCATCATTTGCAGACTTTGTGCTCCACTATATGTCATTCACAAAGTGACCTTGGACAACCTTCCTCACTGTCCATCCTGCAGTGACCACTGTCCACAAACATACTATTCTGAACTGCATTACCATCCATGTCAGTAACATAGATGACAAACAAACATGCCCACCACTGATCCCTGTTGCACACCACTGGTCACAGTGCAGGGTGGAACAAGTGTTGACCCTGCCATGAGGACCAACATCACAGTTTCACGTAAACACAGGACAAACTGACATTAAATCTTAGTCAAGGTCATGCCTTCGCTTCACTGTATTAAAAACAAAATTTCTCCCCTTGGTTCAACTGCTGCTCACTCCTTTGTGTCATCTCTTTATCAACTCTTTTATCTGGGAAATAGGGAACACTATCTAAAAACATGGAAAGTCGGAGTAAAACAGATTTGCAGACGCATTGATTTCTGATGTTGACAAAGAAACAAAGGGCTTTGAGGCCTTTGGTATTGAGGATGGAGATGTGTAGAGAGTGAAAATAAGACAGTCGAGTTCAGGGAACTGAAAGCGATGAGGTGGGCATTTGAAGTAACGTGGACGTAGGGAGGGAGGGAATGGACTGGGGATTTTTTTGTGAGGGGGAGGGGGAGAGAAATGAAACAAAATTGAGTTGGCCCTCTGAGCCTACCCCACAATTCAATATGATAGCTGATTATCCATTCCTGTTTCTCTCCTCAGCCCTTCATCTTATTAGCTATTAGTAAAATATCGGAGAGCTGGTTATCAGAAATCCTGCTGGTTTTGTGCCTGGGTCACTGGCTTCCTCTTCCGTTCTCCCATTGAACCATTGGGGCCTGATTTCCATGCTCCTTTTTAAATGCACCAGGGCTCCATTTCCCACACTTCAATTATTTATAATACTACTATGTAACATTTTTAAAAATGTGTTAGTATATTAATAAGGTCACAGTTCAATCGCCTGGAAAATCCTCCAGTCCTCAGATTCTGAGTAATGGGATTTATTTATAAAACCATCATTAATAATTTGGCCTACATATTTCCATAGGTAAACTACAGATTTGAACATTTCCATCCATCTCTATTGTGAGGCAGAACGGTTCGCGCAAGGTTGTTACAGTGGCAGAATCAGGACTGGAGTTCAAATCCCACACTGTAAGGAATTTGTACATTTTTATGTTTGCGTGGGTTTTCCCTGGGAGCTCCGGTTTCCTCCCACTGTTCAAAACGCACCGAGGGTTATCGGACAATTTGAATGTAATTGGACACCATGGGCTCGTGGGCCGAAATAGCTTGTTACTGCATGTTTAAAATTATTGATAAGAACTTTCTCTGTTCTTGAGAGCAGCGACCCAACTTCTCCCACTTTTCAAAATCAGAATCGTCATGTACACGTCGCAAAATTCATTGTTTTGCATGACAGCGCAGACATTTAAAAATAAATAAATTAGTGCAAAAAAAATAAAGCGAGTTAGTGTCTGTGGTTCATTGTTCATTCAGGAATCTGATGGCAGAGGGGAAGAAACCTTCCTTGTGCCATTAGGTGTTCATCTTCAGGCTCTTGTACCTCCAACCTGATGGTAGCAGAGTGAAGAGTGACCTGGGTGGTGAGGGTCCTTGAGGATAGAGGCTGCTGTTTGAGACTACCTTTTATAGATGTCCTTGATGAAATGGAGACTGATGGAATTGAAATGAAATTGGCTTTCACAACTCCCTGTAGTCTTTTCCTGTCCTGTGCATTGATATCTCCTTACTAGACAGTGATGCAACCAGTCAGAATGCTCTCTTGTTGAAATTTGCAAGATTCTTTCTCCTTTCTCTCCTCTCATTTACTCCCACTGTGCAGGACTCAAAAGGTCCAACTTCCTGGTGCAGATTTGAAGAGATGTTTCCTCTGCGAATTGTTCAGACCTGGGCATCGTTGTATCCAGGTGAGAAGGTTTAGCTGGGTTGCTCAGTTGGCCTTGGGTTTTGGGAATAGAACATCAGATATTATCCTCCCTGGGAAATATCTGCAAATTTTGGAATTAAAATTCCTCAGGTTTGAATTCCTTGCTGTCTACTGAACCAATCCCATCAACAGACTTGTGGCACAGGGTTTGTGATGGTGATTGATTCAAGAACCTAACATTCAGCGTTGGTTCATCGGCTGAATGCACACAACCCACTGTTCTTTCCACTACCATGCCCTTGCTCCTTTCCATGTGGGGATATAGTCGAGTGGACTCATGAGCCCAGAACCACAAGTTTAAAAAAATCCCACCACGGATCTGGAATTCCAAATTCTACAAGGCTTTGGCCAGACTGCATCGGGACAGACATTTTTGATCTCCCCAATTATAAAAGGATACCTTTCCATCCTCTGGTTTCCCTCCCCCCCTCCCCCTTACCACCACTCTCCTCATTCAGGGAGCATTTTCCTCCCCATATCACCTCAGCATTTTTCTCTTGTGCTGTCCTTCCCATATCTCCCTATGACCTCTTGCCCTAGACACTTCCCCCACCATTTTATTCAGGCATCTGTCTGCTTTTAGCTCATACCCTGAGGGAGGCAACAGGCCCAAAATGTTGGTTATGCATCTTTGCTACATAATGCTGAATGGCTTGGTGAGTTTCTCCAGCGTTTGTGTGAAAATTGCCTTTCTTATCAAGTTAACATATAGGACAGCACAGGTCCTTTGGCCCATGATGTTGTGCTGACCTATATTAAAAAAAAAACTAAACACTCCTTACCTCATAACCCTCTATTTTTCTTTCATCCATGTTCCTGTTTAATAGTCTCTTAAATGCCCCTGTTGTTTTATCGTCTGCCACCATCCCTGGCAATGCTTTCAAGGCATTTACAAATCCAACTAAAAACACACAACCCCATGTCTCCCCTAAACCTTCCTCCCTTCACTTTGTACAGATGTCCTCTGGTGTTTGCTACTCCTGGCTTGGGGAAAAAAAGTGTTTTCTACCTTATCTTTGCCTCTCAATCTTGTAAATGTCTATCAAGTCTCCTCTTATCCTTTTTCACTCCAAAAAAGAAAAGCCTCAGCTCTGCTAAACTTACTTCCAATCCAGGCAACATCCTGATAAATTTCCTCTGCACCCTCTTCAGTTTCCTCGTCCTGTAATGAGGCAACCAGAACTGAACACAATATTCTAAGTGGGGTCTCACCAGAGATTTATAGAGCTGCAACATCACCTCATGACTCCTGAACTCAACCCCCATAGCTAATGAAGGCCAGCATCCCATAGGCCTTCTTAACTATCCTATCAACCTGTGCGGCGACCTTGAGAGATTGATGGATTTGAACCCCAAGGTTGGGACCCAAGGTCCCATATTGTTAAGTATCCTACCATTAACCATGCTCTGACATTGGGGCTCAAAGTTTGATCTTCCAAAATGCATCACCTAACACTTATCCAGATTGAACGCCATCTGTCATTCTGTCTAATATCCTGTGATAACCCACGACAACCTTCAACACTATCCACAACTCCTCCAACCTTCATATTACCTGCATACTTACTGACCCATCCCTCTACTTCTTCAAGGGTTCAGCAGACGGGATCCTGGGGTGGCATGTTTGCTGCATCAGGAGACCAACTAGAAAGACCATATTCTCCAGAGGTTAAACGAGAAAGAAGATCAGATTGAAGCCAACAAAATGTGACTGGAAGCAGGAAGGACATTTCCCATGGCCTTAACCAAGGGTCACAGTCTCAGCACAAAGGATGGGACACAGAGAGCGGTCAACCATTGGACTTCTCTGCCCAAGGGCTGTGGCCATTCAGTAGAGAGAAAGAGCAATCGGTTTCTGATTATTTAAGAGAAGGGGATGGGGAGACTGCAGAAACATGGTAATGAGTTGGGAGTACAAATGATCCCTGTTCCTTGTTCTGACAAACACATCAGTTCCCAGCTCCACCCATCTGGTTGTGTACTGCTACTAATTAGCAGGCGATGAAAATATGGCAGAGCAAGACTCACGCTAGCCTAACAAAATGTAACTTTACCAAAAAAAAATCAGTTCTGGAACAAAGCATCACTGCCAACATTGTTCCTCTCCCATACCCTGAACCCATTTATAAGGGCAGTAAGTCTAGAATTGGGTTGGAGTAGCATAAGGATGCCAGTGAACTGCAGGGTTTTGTGACAATCGGATAGCTTTAGTAATGGTTGCTGCAGTTAGCATTTTATTCCAGTTTATTTAGTGAACTGAATTTAAATCCCTCAGTCGCTGTGCATTTCTCGTACAGTAACAGACAGTTCTGATCAAGTGGTCATAGTTATGTTTATTATCATCTGATTGTATCATTACAACCCAACGAAAGTGTTCTCTGATCCTCGGTTCAAAACGTACAGAGACACAACCAGTCATAACAGGACAAGTATTCATATGTACAAATATATATCTCGGATAGGTTAGTCTGAGCCATTCCTTTGGACGTTCAGCATTCTCACTGCTCGTGGCAAGAAGCTGTTCCTCAGCCTGGTGGTGCTGGCTCTGATCCTCCTGGATCTCTTTCCTGACAGGAGCAGCTGAAAGATGTTGCGTGAGGGGGTAGAAAGGAGTCCTCAACGATCCCAGTACATCATGGTGATGGGGGGGGGGGGGGGTGGGGGTGGGAGAGAAGAGGTAGACTCCAGTGATTCTCTCTGCCATCTTGATGTTCCTGTGGATTGACCACCAATCCATTACTCTGCAGCAACCGTACCACACTGTGATGCAGCCGGCTAGGTCACTCTTGGTAGACCTTCTGTTGAAGATTGACAGAGTGGTGTAATAGCGCTTCAGTCTTCTCAGGAAGTGCAGTCATTGTTGCGCCTTCCTGGCAAGTGGGGGGAAGTTGTGTGTCTGCGATAGATTACTTGTTAGTGGACTGCAAGGAATTTGGTTCTCTCCACTACAGAGTTGTTGATGTGTAGTGGAGGGTGGTCGTTCCTGATCCATCTGAAGTCCACGATCATGTTCATCTTGTCCTCGTTGAGACTCAGGTTGTTACTCTTGCACCATTTCACAAGATTTTGCACCTCTTCTCCGTAGCGGGACTCGTTGTCGGTGATGAGGCCATCGACTGTCGTGTCATCTGCAAACGTGATGGCTCCGTTGGAGCTGGATCTGGCGACGCAGTCGTGCCTCAGTCGGGAGAACAGGATCAGACTGAGCAGCAAGTAACATGACTGTACTTCTCTCTAGGAGTAGCAAGGCTGACGGGTTCCTCCCTCCTCCAGCGGTTGGCCCAGCCAGGGCTAATGCTGCCTCCTTCCGTTCACTGGCAGAATGGGCAGACCATGGCAACCCTCCACCAGATGCACAAGGCTGGCAAGCCCAAGAAGCAGCCCCCAAAGCTAGGCCCCACCTTCGGGCGCCCCCAGCTGAAGGGGGTGGTGCTGAAGACCATGATTCGCAAACCCAAGAAGCCCAACTCGGCCAACCGCAAGTGCGCCCGGGTCAGACTCAGCAACGGCAAGGAGGTGATCTGCTTCATTCCGGGGGAAGGTCACAATCTGCAGGAGCACCACATCGTGCTGGTGGAGGGAGGCAGGACACAGGACCTGCCAGGCGTCAAGCTCAAGGTTGTGCGGGGGAAGTACGACTGTGCGCATGTCCAAAAGAAGTAGTTGTCTGTTCTCATGATGGAACTGGAAACGAACATTAAAAGGTCTTTGTATTTATAATCCTGCTCCCTGTCAGTTTGTTCAAACTGCACTCACTCAGATGGATCAATTTTAACCCCCATTTATCAGCTTATTCAGCTCTGCTGATGTTGTCCATTCAAATTTATTGTCAGAGTATATACATGACATCACATACAGCCCTGAGATCTTCCTGCCAGTAAGGTTGAATTTACCATATACTGGCAATGCAAATAAAAAGTGACTCAATGTACACATTAAAAAAACTGACCATGCAAAACAGATAGAAAACAAACCAATATTAAGTGCAAAAGAGTCCTTAAAGAGTTTGTCGTTGAGGAGTCTGATGGTGGAGGGGGAGCAGCTGTTCCTCAACCGGGTGGGTGAGAGTCTTGTTGAACACAGACCTCTTTCCTGATGGCAGAAGCGAGAACAGAGCGTGTGCTGGGTGGTGTGGGTCCTTGTTGATCGCTGCTGCTCTCTGACAACAGTGTTTCCTGTAGAAGTTCTCGTTGGTGGGGAGGGTTCTGCCTGTGATGTCCAGGGCTGTATCAACCATCTTTTGCAGGGCTTTCCACTCAGGGGCATTGGTGTCCTACCACAGTTCGAGGTCCTGGTTCCATTCATCGGTTACACCAGCTCAGAAAGGCTGATGGAACCACAAATGGTACAGCTGCAGTGAGCCGAGTTTGATCCTGGAGTTGGCATGTGGACCTACCCAGGTACTGCCTTTTCCTTACCCATTCTAAAGCCTTGTGGATAACTGTGCAGGCGAGTGAAGGGGTTGGGAAAGTTGATGGCAATGTGGGGAGAACAGAAACGCGATGAATGCCCGAGAGCTGGTGTGGACGAGGTGGCCAAAAAGGCTGTGCTGTCCGACAGGCCAGAGGTCAGTTCTTCCAGTCAGTGTGGAAGGCAGTATCCACGGGGAGAAATGGTCCACCAATGACTTGGATCAGGTCCCCATATCATTAACTGACCGTTTCTCCCCGTGGGTTCTGTCTCTGGTACAAAGTCCCTCCAGCTTCTCTTTGTGAAACTCAGGTGCAGGCTAAACAATATTCAACGGTGTAATGAAAGAAATGGGAGAGCTACAAGCTCCTTAAAATAGCCGCCAGCCTTTGTGTAACTTAAATCATTTTAAAAAAAACCACTCAAATGGATGCATTTTTAAAAGAAGTTTTTTGATTTCTCAAGCAATTCAAAAACTAGGTTTCTAAAAGGGTTTAATCAATGAGGGAGAAGGGGAAAAAAAATCAAATCCAGTGTACACAGCTGCAGATAATTCACTGGGAGGTCAAATTGAAGCTCCTGGTAATGTTTATTCCAAGATCATTCCTAATCTGTGCTACCATAAAATCTTACCCAATATTGAGGAACAAATCTCATAACAATGTAGGTTTTCGGTCAACTAAAGATGGTGCAGGACCAGCCCAGAGTTGAAAACAACAATTTGTGTGACACTTCTGAGGTCAAGATAGCACGCGGAGAAAGAAGGGTTTTGTTTAGAGTTTGCCAGAAACCGCCAATTCAAGAGGGGAACCCAGTGATGATATAGATTCAAGAGCCTCCTATAATTTGTAGATAGCCACTCTGCAAATTTCGACAGGTGTACCATGGAGAGCGTTCTGATACAGAGGTGCCAACGCACAGGACAGGACGTGTCAGCTCGGTCAGCACCGTCACAGGCACCAGACTTCACTCCATCGGGGACACCTACAAGAGGCGGTGTCGGAAGAAAGCAGCCTCTATTCTCATCAGCCAGGCCCCGCCCTCTACTACCATCGGAAAGGAGGTACAGGAGCCTGAAGACATGCACCAAAAGGGGAGCTTCCCCCCACACCCCCCCCCCCATGCCATTAGATTTCTGAATGGATAACGAACCAGATACTTTCTCTTCTTTTACACTAATTTATTTACTTTAAAATGTAGTTTTTAAGCAATATTTGCACTGTGTAACGCTGCTGCAAAACAAATTTTGTGGCATGTTCATGACGGTAAATTCTGATCACTAACAGGGATTAAGAAATCCTTTCCATCTCTGTACCTTGCACTGCCCAAGCTATTAATTTTCGTACAACAGAAAGGCCAATTTAAAGAATTTCTGGAGGTTTGGGATTGAATCCAACCACAGCATATCCATTGCCAGCAGAATCTTCTGCTCCTCTCTACTCTTGCATCACAGACGAGAGAACAGCATTTTCTCCAGTGGGATTATCCCTGCCTGGGTTAAATGCTCAAAACAACTGTTGACTACGAGATTGTGGCCAAAAGCGGAAAGCAATGCAATGATTCCACAGTCTTGTAACTACCTGCTAGTCAGAGGGAGAATGAATACTGTCCCTGACATCCCTATGGCATGAGACTTCAAATCTGACTCTATAAAGAATTTCCAATCTGGTAAGTCCAAATATTTCAGTATGCTGTAATAAATGTTATAGGCGTGTCATTTTCCTTGTGGTCTTCAGTATCATATGAAAGATAAATATTTAAAATGAAACAAACCTATTAAGCAGCAGTTTTCAATCACCACAAGAATTTGCTCTTGGCAGAACAAAAGGTTACTACTGAAATATTTTCCAGTTTCACATTACACTGTCCTTTCACAAAGCAACATGTCGGAATAAAATCTGCACAGCCAGCTGTCGAACCAGGATCAATATTGCCCAATAAATATTTGTTCACTCATTCCAGAGATGGTCGCCTCCCCATCTTCCTCCCACCCACCCCTTCCCCTTTTTGAACTTGTACGTGGCATCATTCTCCCTCAGACCCAGAGGCTGATTTTGGCTCCGACGCAACCTCCACTGCAGAGAGAGCTGTTGGAAAGGGGTGAAATGTGTTCACGCAGTACCAGGTAAGGTGGAATTTTGCAATCACTTGCTGTGATGCAGTTAGTAGAGGGGCTTCCTCACAGCACCAGGGCCTGGGTTCAATCCCAAACTCGGCTGCATTTCACAAATTCTCCTCATGACCGGCTGGGTTTCCCCCAGATGCTCTGCTTTCCTCCCACATTCCAAGCTGAGCAGATCGAAAGGTTAAATGGCTGCTGTGAATTACCCCTGGTAGTATTTGAGGTGGATTAGTGTGAACGGGTGATTGGTGGTTAGTAGGTCGAAAGGCCTGTTTCTGTGTTGTCTTTTTGTGCCTTCACTTCTTGGGCGAGCAGTGAAGCGTCACAATGGGCAGTGCCCATTCCCCCTACACAAACCACCAAGGCCAATCTAGTTCTCAATGCTGATATTAGATAGACTCATGGCAATTCAGAAGCAGACATCTCCAATATGTTCCCTTATCCTGGAATGCACAGGTCAACAGCACCACATAGAGAGGGGGGAAAGGGTGTTGGAACCCCAAGCTCCTATATAACCAACGTACACCCACAGGGGTTTGTCTTCCTCTTCTAGTGACTTAAGGGCAGAAACTGCAGCTGGTGGAGTGAATGTAAATACTCTAAATGTTGATGGTGTTTGGACGTCAGAGCACCAGTGAGGATTTGGATTTATAGATGAAAGCAATCGGAGAAAGCAGGTTCTAACTAATTTTCGGGATACTACATGGTTACAGGCCCTTCCTGTCCATGAGCCTGCAGTGCCCAAACACATCCATGTAACCAATGAACCCCTATGCCTTTGGAACGTGGGAGGAAACTGGAGCACCTACAGGAAACCCACAGGGCACGGGGAGAATGTCCTTGCAGACAGCGTTGTTGGCGCTGTCAATAATGCTGGGCGAAACGTTACACTAACTGCCGTGCAGTTCACTTAACTAATGAGGTAAATAAGATGATGTCACGGAAACAACTGAGGCACAATAAAATTGGCCCAATATAGATTTGAAGACTGTTGAACAAAGTGGATATCAAAACCATCCCATTTAGCACCAGATGTAAACAATTTTTCAAGATAATTGCAGAATATCCATAATTCCAATTTTTAAAATGTATAGCCTCATTTAAAAATTTTCAAATCAAGGTTTCCATTCTTCCTGAATGCAGAGGTCACTTGGCTTCACAGTTACCTCTCACTCAATGATACTTGAATATTTATACATAATTTAGGTCATGCATATATTTGAAATTTGCATTTATAAAGAGCATCTAATGTTTCCCTTGCAATTTAACAAAACCTCTGATGGTTTATGAATCCATAGATGCTTGTCTAATCTCTCCGACGGCTCATTGGTTGCAAGAAGGTAGAAGCTGATGGGGAGATGTTCTTTCTCCACGGTGTAGGAAACCAGCCAGCACCTGAAATTTAGGCTGAGATTAAAACTGAACTGGTTACACTGGAAGTCTGACAGGGGACAACAATGGATTTAAGGATATTTTTTTTATTCAACTGGAGAAAATCAAATACACATCAAGAGGGTCCACTGGAAAATCTTTCCACAAATGGCAACCCTTTATGCGTCATTACCAGAGCTTATAGAGTAAATGATTAACTGTGAGATGGCTATACCAGTACAATCAGTAATGTACCGATTATACTGTCAGCAAAGTTGCCAAGGTGGCTGAGGGGGGGTTGAGTCTGGGCAATATCTGAGGGTGCATGTGAACATTTGTGTACATGTGTGTTGGTTTTTTTGTTTTAAAAAAAGAAAATAGGAGCTCAATGAACATCTATATAACGTTTTTTTGATGCTCAATAAATATATTTTTAAAAAATGGGACAGAACTTGCCATTGTGATGTACAATTAATTACTCACATGAACATAAAACAAGACAATGCAAGGGGAAAAAATTGCAACACTTAAGCACTTTTGGATATTTATTGTTTAGTAAGAAAATTATTTTCGTGGCATCCAGACAGAACACAAAGGGAGGTCATAACTTTACACCAGAGCAGTGATTCCTGGTTTCTCTAACAGCTTCAGCCTGCATTGGGGTACATCCCTTTGAAGTTTAGCACATGAACAATGGAGAGGTCAAATTTCAGAATAGAGAATGGCAAAGAATTCCAAATTTGCCTCAAATATTTTTTTTTTTGACCCACACGATCAGGTGCGAGGAGAGCCTGACGAATTCTATTTCAATTCTGGTGAAAACTGAATCCCACCCCACAATCAACACAGAAACTGGGGCGGTAGCTGTCTTAATTCTCTCCCCTCTTAGAGGAGCCAATTACTGTTCATCGGAAAACCAAGCCAGCAAGTGTCAAACATGCAGGCTGAATATAGTGGGTAACACAGACAGACCGAGTCTGAGACCCAACATCCAACAGGGACTTACCAGGAGGTAGGAAACAGATTGAAGCTTATTAACTGCTCGAACAGAAATGAGTGCCAGCTCACAGACACCAGTGCAGCCTGAGTATCACTTTAGTGACATTTCTGATTGCCATGGGTGAGATGAGATTACCAGTGGTACCATGACACCTTTTGAACAAGATGGAACCACTCATTGTGAGCAACCAGCTTTTTTTAAAACAAAGACTTCCATAATATCCTTATCTGATGCCAATATGAGTGGGCTGAGGTAAATCAATGGCTATACCATAACTAAACAACCTGCCACCCATTCGGCAGGATTTGAACTTGCGTGCAAGAGGAAAAGAGGGCCCCACAGTTCAGCAATGCCCTCCCCAAAAAAAAATGGATATTTTCCAGCACATTTAATTGCCAAGGTGCTAAGAGAAAGAGAACAAGTGAAACCTTAGAAACCAGGAATGAGTCCGTTCCGGTCTTGGAAAAGCAAATATTTAAGGAACAGCCATATTCCAAAGTTTAGATATTAAATTTCCCCTCCCTCCCCTGCCCAGCAGCAAACATCTAGCTGCTACAGACCTAAAACTTTTCAACATCAGCTCCAACGTTGCTTCAACATTCCACAATTACTTTATACATCATACCCTCGCCCTCCCAAAACCCCTCCAATTCTGTCTCGAGAAGTACAACTCCCCTTTTGAGGAAGCAAACCTGCTGCAAAGCATTTAAAAATAATAACTGTGTAATAGAAAAAAGGGTTACTTAACTTGTGTTTTAAACGTGTATCGTTTTGTAAAAAAAAAAGGGTGAAGCTTTAAACACAACAAACTTTAAATGACTTTGGTTTAGATCCCCATCCACTTTGATCTATTCTAGATCTTAAGCCCCTAAACACAGCTTGTGTCCAACGTGCATCCACTTCAGCAAGATATGAAGGCACACAATCTCATCACACCTCGGGGGGAAAAAAGCTCGAACAGATGAATTCTTCGCCCTCATTTTTAAAAGGACATTTCTGAGAGGGTCTAGAGCAATTCATTTCATAGGCCATTCCTGGAAAGGGCAATAGTTATCTTTGTCCATATCGGGTGCAACACAGGTTTCAACAGTCACAAAATTATTTCATTCCGGTTTCTTAAGTAGTTACCATTTTGAATAAACTTTTGAATTCATCTCCAGTTCAGATAAACTTGGCGCTTCAGTTAAACAAAAAAAAACCCTTCAAAATTTTGTTTAATTATTGTCTGGTGGATTTGAAGTGTTGGAATTGTTTAAAAAGAAAACCTTCAAATGCCCGTGCATGACTTTCCAAGCCAGGTACTACTTTATAAACACAAGATGGGGGAAAAATCCTAACCAGATTGCAAGTTTCCTGCTCGATAATTAGAGCTAGCAAATTGCTTTATTTTAAGGACAGTTTATTGTCTTTTAATTGATCAATTAAATGATCCAAATGTGGCCACAAATTATTGGTTCACACAGTATGAAATGGAAACAGACTCGAGGGGTGGACAAGTTGGTTAAAGCCATGCACCATTTGCCTTCAGAGGCCTCTGCATACTGGACCCCAAGCACACAGACAGCAACATATGCTGTACAGATGTTTGAACAGGATTGAACTACACAGGGGGCCTGCCCCTCTACACCTAGCTCAAGCTTCTAATCTTAATGTTACATTAAAACAGGAAATTGTTGCCATGGTAGCATCCTCATCAGCCGTGCAGCAATTGATACCCAAAATAAATCTTCAAAACTCATTAACACACCCAAAGTGGGTTATTTATAAACCCGTTCCTTCCCCGGAGACCAAGCAAAATAACGAAAAAAGGAAGATTCCTTCACACGAATCTGCTGGTCGATATACTGCCTGAATACACAGGACAAAGCCGGCACATCTTGAAACGTCGGCACCAGCGCTGTGATACTGTGGATTAGTCACAGAATGCCTTAAGGTTAGCAAGCAACTGATTGCGCTCTAATTTAACAGACATGGCTACAGGATTCCTGAAACATTCCTGGAAATTGGAATTCTCAAGACAGGAAAGCAACCCATCTTTCATCAGACTCCAACTTCTAAAAAAGGTGCAATATTTGTTTTTTGCTAAACACATAGAGAGCAGGGTCATGGGGCATGTTAACATCTGGCATTACCTCACATTAAAACAGGACAAGACACTCTCCAAGCTATTCACTGCAGCCATTTGACAAAACCCACAAATCACCTATGGTTTTAGATCTTCCACAAACAAAACATTTTATAGAGGAACTGTTAAAATGGCATTAAACCGATAGAAAGTTTAGTTATTAATTACCTGCAACATAAACTAGCCTGCCACTCAAACTAATTGAGTAAAATGCATCTTGGCCAGAGGAGAGAGTTAAGAGTGACACAGGGCATGCGCCTTCATTTTTGCACCTTTTCATTGAGCCAAGGTTGTTAGATCATACCGCCTTGTGACTTTGTCCCTCATTTGCCAGACTCTAAAGGCTACAAACAACTGCTGGGAGGCTACATTTTGTCAGTAAGAGAATTAGTGGCAAGACCCCCACACAATTCCGGGTTCAGTGTATAGAAAGAGGGACACAATTGCCCTGGAGTGGTGAAAGCATGAAGATCGTGCCTCCAGATGGCAAAGTGCAGATAGCTTCTCCGTTCCGGCAAATTTACAATGTAGGGGCTGTGGCACCAGGTCAAGAGTCACAACTAATTTAAGAGGGATTGAGGGTAAAATAAACTTTCTTGAATAGTGTGGAGTTTGTAACATCTAGTTACATTTTGGAGGATGTATAATTGGGGTCCCATTCTTACAGGAACCAGCTATTTCAATAGCATTAAAGAGTTCTCTGCCAAATGCACTGGTTCAAAGATGGATGAAACTAAACATTCATGTCCAAAACTTCATGTATCAAGATGCATGTTTAAACAAGTGTTGGCATTTTCTTACATAACTGGTGTAGCTTTCCCAGTACCAAACAGTGCAAAAATGACTCCAGTACCCAACCTCATCCTTAGACTGGCAGAAAACAGGATGCCTTTTGCCACAGCACAAGAAAAATGAAAACACCCCTCGCCAAATGATGCACTGCCACAACAACAACAAAAGTGTAACACTTCCATGGAAGTGCAAGAGTTTATCTACCATAGAAAAGCAAATTAAGTGGGAACGTCAGCTCTTGCATCATTTTCTTCGAGAGGTTGTATCTTGAATGGAACAAGGCCCTTTGAATATGCCTCAAAAGTCCAGAAAAACCACACACATCGAGACTGAAGCACAAGGAGTTACACTGGGTTGGAATGCAAGAGTGCAGAGCCCAACTCGGTCAAACCCATCCCGGTTTAAAAATGTGCCCGTGACATGTATTGGATAAACATATGGAATTACGGGTGAAGATTGTGCCCATGTGCAGGATGATTTGATCTCATTCTCGAGTGGATTATTTGAGAAATACACAAAAATAGAATTTGCCAATCCCACGGGTACAAAGCTCTCGCCTTTGGTTCATCACTGATCATTCTAGTGTCCGACTGTTGGAGATCATCATCCCACCCTTGTGCACGCCTCTTCGAGACGACAGATACGTAGCAATTCCGTATCAAATGAAGTAATTCATATAAATTCTTTTGACCACAGTGACAGGACCACTAAAATCCAAAGTCATTTAAAGTCATACCTGTGTTATACATGCCCCCTCTCCCCTCTTAATATGTAAACACATAAAAGTCCTTTACAGAAGCCGACAGGCTTCAGGCAAAAAAAAATGTGATTCATATAAACAGGCCCTTATAGCACTGAAACCCTTTCAAGAATTATTCTCACTTTTCCATACATACATTTACTATATACATGAAACCATTTTTCTTTGAACATACACATTTCCCTCCCCCCACCCCCCCCCCCCCCCCCTTATTCGGTGCCTCATGCTAGAAAATTATGACCCATGAACTCTTAAATGTAACTAAGCAACTGGGAGAGTTAAAAATACACGACTTCCCATTATCTTGCTTTGTTAAATTTTTCAAACCAAAAAAAGTTACTTTCCTTGTATCATTATGAAGAAATATCTTGTTCTGAAAGCACCATTATTACAAAAGAACTCTTCGGTAGTTTGCTATTGGTACAGATGTTACATTTTGATCAATGACAGGAAAACACTGCATCGAGGCAGGACGGTTTTTCGCGTCGTTAGCCCACAGTCCTATTATGCAATCATATTGAAATATTTCTGAAACGAGGAAAGGCACAAGAAGGACAATGCTTGAAAATATGAAACGTCTGCTCCCCACTGGATTAGAAAACCACTGCATTCATGCAGCAAACTAAAAACCCAAAGTCAAATTGTCCGTTTGAAACTTGGTGAGTGCCCAATCTCTCCCCGAGGGCTTCTTGCTGAGTGTCAAACTAAAGCAGCAGGTACAGCCGTTCCCTGGGATGGATGCGGCGACCAGTGTTCCTGCAGGACCCGCGTGGCAAGATTTTCTGCTGCTTTACACATAAGACCAAGGATTCAGGGAAGCAAAACAAAAAAGGTGTTTCACAAGACGAGTGTGCGATGACAAGCCCTAAATAATGGAGACGGTGACTGGAGACCAGTGGCGAGGGCCATGAGTGCAGTGAGGCGGTGGAGGGAGGGAACGCAGGGGCAAAGAGGGAGCATCATTCCTGGCTTGTGCTGAAAGGCTTCTCACTGCCAATGGAAAATGCTTCAACTCGTTTCCACATTAGACTCAATGCTCCCAGTGTTGCTGTTCAAGACTTTAGCAGATTAAGAGCATTCCCCCCCCTCCCCCCCAGAATTTACTCTACTATGGAAAGGACAACTTGAGTTTTCATCTCTTGTCACCCAGGCTTTTCACCTTTTCAAGAATCAGCCAACCTTTTCCAAAAGATTATGGCATCCTACACAAAATCCCAAAGTAAACCAAATGTAGAGGCATTCTCCAACCCAAGAGAACGGGATAAGAGTCTGAGACTCCTTCAGAATCCCAATGTCAACTAACTTGATGGGGGGGGGGGGGGGGGGGGCGGGGAGAGAGGCAGTACTTCATGGAGAATTCTATCAGGAAACCATCTCCTGTTATAGATCATAATGCAGAAATAAGGCAAACAAATATCAACCACAAAAGCACAAGTAAATTCAGTCCAAATAATGCTAATTTGGAGCTGTGTAGATGTATTTTTGCCATCAATACAAGCACAAACTTACAGATATATAACCCAAAAAATGTCAGTTATCTTTCCATTCTTCTTTGTAGCTCCTCAGTAATATGCTGGAGCGGTTTTGCTAATGCAACCATCGATTTATCTAGTAATGCGTGCTTCAGAACAGAACATCTCTTGCAGTTTAAACGTTCTTAAATTGTTAACTTGCTTTCATCACTTTGCCCAGAGATCTTGGGTTAAATTAGTGATAGACAGATAAACACCAGACCTGACTACTGCCAAGTACTGTATGCATTGGTACCAGACCTAAATGACACCACAGTAATTAACACGTCCAGGTTTCTGTTAAGACCATTGTAACATCAGCCCAAGAGTTCCCGTCTCTCCTCTCTCCGTCATGAGCACTGCTCAGCACATCACACTGTCAATCACTAATTTCACGTTAGTGCCCAGTTTTCTTTTAAATTAAGTCGAGCTAAATGATTTTTGTACCGGTGCTGAACCTTTAACCAGATGGGTACTGAAAAAAGTTAAAATAAAAAATATAATGGAAAACAGACTGATAGTAGTTTGGGTTATCAGTCTGATTCCCCCGAGGTTAAATAAAGATCAGCAAAAATATACAAGGTGTAGTGACCCCTTCAAACATCAGTGGTGTTTCCTGCAGCTGTTGTGTAACGTCAGTCTCTCAATGAGTGTTCACAAGCGAAGTACAGCACACTAAATAGTTGACGTCTTGTCCACTCCATCTGTTAAAATGAAAGGAAAATTCATTCGTATCACTAAAAGGCATTTCCACTGCTTCTTGTCTGAACTGGCTTCTAATAAATCCGGGCTACAAATTTACTGCTTGGGCTCTGAAGTGGAAATACCTTCAATCTTTACTCGGTCTGCTGCCACAGCGAGGACCTCCCAGCAGGCAACCATTCCAACTCCATACCTCATTCCCACCTGGACATGCCTGTCCATGGCCCCACGTTCTGCCAAAAATGGGGCCACTGCAAACTGGAGAAACTCCTTGGGTTCAGTATCTGCAGTCTCCAACCAGACCATTAATAGTGAACTCTAATTTCCATCAACATCTCCCTGCCGTCCCTCTTTCCCTACCCGCCTCCTTTCCTCCAGTTCCCCACCCTATTCTCCTTCTTTCTCCAGGGCTACCCTCCTTCATGCTCTATTCTCCTCATCACTCAGCTTTCTTTTCTAGTCTCCCACAAGTATCCAGCCCCATGATCTCTTGCCTGTTGGTTTGTGGACCTCCCCCTAACCCCATCCTTTTTATTCGGGCCTCTGTTTTTCCACATTCTCGAGGAAGGACTCAGTCCCAAATGTTACTTCCTAAGGATGCTGCATTGATCTGCTGAGTTTCTCCACTGCTTTCATGTATTGCACGAGACATCTGCAGCTTCTTGTAGAACTGCCTTCAATTCTTAGAAAGACCTGACGCTCACTGCAACCACGGTTCCCGCCAAGCTGTGCGCACATGCGCACAGTTTGCAACCAGTGCACAAAGGAAATGACGGTGCACACCAAAGGTTAGTGACCCAAAATAATGCAGTCATTGATCATTATACTGATTGAAAATGATCTCTTGGCTAACGGTTTCTGTTAACTAGTTAGTTGGTTTATACTTGGATATTAAAACAAGTCATGAGAGATCGGCTGTGCCAAAATGATCTTGAAACAATTTCAAGTTTACATTTGCACAAGCCTCCAGTGCGCACGTGCTTTTGGCGCAAGGGAGAAAAAAAAAAAAAAAAAAATCGCACAATGTAAGATCTTTGTGTGCACTGACTACTAAAAATTAGAGAACATTGCTTACGACACATCCTTACAAATCACACAGCCATTAGTAAAGTGCACAGTGGCAAAAGTTTAAATCAATTTATAATTTTTATGTATCATTCCGGCTAATTTTAAAGGAATATTTTAAGAAATTAAATGTAGCTTGTCTTTTTAAAAAAAAGTTCATTGTACTACTTGGTACTCAGGACCTCAGCTGGTGTGCAGATCACAGAGAAAGGTTTCATTGCAGCATGTTCGGTCGTTTGCTTCATGCACTTGGATTTGAATCTTTTCAAAAATACTTGGTTTAAAAAAAAAAATTACTTCCGTTGGCATCTGCTAGTTCCTTTGGAGAATGTCATTCGTGCCCCCACATTGAGTTCAGGAAAAGGGGCCATTTTTGATGACAATTTTGGGAGGAAACTAAAACATGTTGAATAAATTTAGACGCAATCTTTGTTGGTGAATAGCTTTTGAATACCCAAAGGATGGTAACAATATGTCTAAACAGGAGTCACAGATATTGCTACGCAATTCCCCTCAGGACAACTGCATGATTATTTGGGCAATATCTCACACAAACTATTTTTTCAATATTTAATGGGATGTGGGCATCACCAAAGATCTCAACATTTACAGGGCCCTCCACAATGTTTGAGACAAAGACACATTTTTCCTTTATTTGCCCTGTGCTCCAGTTTTAAATTTGCAATCAAACAATTCACATGGTGAAAGTGCACATTCCAGATCTTATTAAAGGGTATTTGTATACATTTTGGTTTGACCATGTAGAAATTACAGCACTTTTTATACATAGTCCCCTCATTTCAGGACATCCTAATATTTGGGACATAGCAAATGTATTTTGAAGAGGTCACGTTTAGTACCTTGCAAGCAATGGCTGCTTGAAGACTGAATCATAAACCCCTTTTACATTTGCAAGTGTTCCCAGGAATTAACTGGCAATTGGCCTTTAAAGTACATAGTGTGAAAGCAAAAATAGATCAATGACGACATCATCTCATGCCGGGGTACAATCCCCTGCATCTGCAGACACCGACGTTGCAATTTGCATTGTGGGATTGAAATGACTCAAGTTTTTGTGCGAGTGCAGGAACGTGATGGATAAAAAGATTAAAATGAAGGTATAAACTTTGTCGTGGGAAAGTCACAGCGGGAGAGAGAAAGAGGAAATAAATAGCAATAGTGGACAATTTTTAAACAGCGTAGGAAAATTGGTAGCGCAATCGTGCACAATTTATAAAGACTGGAGAAAAAAAAGCAATGGTGGACCTGACTTCCCAGAATGCCGTGCAGCAGAGAAACCCCTCCATGAATGCAGCCAAGCATATAGCCCTCTCTGCTGCATGGAATTCCGCGAGGGCAGATCCATCATCGCTTTTTCCCATGGTATTTAAAAATTGTATGCAATGCTACCAACTTTCCCACATTGTTTAACTTGTACACGATAGCGCCACAAACTTTCCCACACTAAACAAATTGTATAACGCTACAAACTCTCCTACGCTATTTAAATAGTACGCAATAGCACTACAAACTTTCCCACGCTATACAAATTGTGCGCTTATAGCGCCACAAACTTTCCCACCCTGTTTAAAAATAGTCCGCTATTGCTATTTATTGCCAGCATTTTCGCACGCTCCCTTATAAAAGTTTATATAGGACGGCACAACAACAACAGGGGCTGAAGGGCTTCTACTGTGCTGTACATAAAGCTTAATTATGCTATAATTAATTTTATTCAAATATAAGATCATAATACATTGATCAGGATTTAGGGCAGGTTCACCATCGCTCGACGCATCATGTTAGGTCTGCTTTGTTCATGAATGAGTGAGACAAACACCAGGCTGAGTCGAAATCAGGGTTCTTTGTTCTTTATTACCGGATTGTAACACTTGCGACTAACCATGTTAGTCGGAGAATGCATTCTGCCGTTATCAGCAAAATGGTGATTTTTTATACCCTTGGATACGTGCTTAGAACATCATCATATCATTACTTGTCCAATGACTAAAACTGTTGCTATCCTTTCCCTGCTAGCTTCCTGCCTCTCAATCCATCAATGTCTCTCTTATCTTGTAAGTACAAGGATGCATTCACATCTTGTTACAGCCCTGCACATTCCCATCTCATGATGTTTTACCTAACAGGAGTACAAGGACACCTCCCCTTCTTGTTACAGCCCTGTACAGGGTAACTCCTTACACATTCCCATCTCATGATGTTTTACCTTACAATCATGACATCACCAGTAGAAGGTAGAACAGTCCTAACCCCGAGGATGGCTCCTTGCAAGTGTGAAAGAGTTCAGCGTCCCAGTTAGGAGTGGTCAAGTGTGAAAAGCCAAACCCCCATTCTTATCCCAGGACACTGAACGGCCAATTTTGTGGGATTCAAGTGTGAAAGGGGCTATAGACATCACCAGGTGGTGATTTTTTTTGGAATTTTGGTAAAACCATTGAGCATAAATTTGAGTTTTTGGTGTTGGATTTATCTTACTTTGTTCAGGTTTTATTTTTAGTGAGAATTAAACATTATTTCATGCTTAAAAAGCCTTCCCTTGTTGTTTAAACAATGGTACAAGTAATTTGCTGTGGCTACTGGGCTGTTTTTTTTTAAAAAAAAGGACTGGTTCTCTTAAAATATTGTTTATCCGAAATAGGTCCAGTCCTGACCATTTTGGATAATCAGGGCTGTACTGTTGTTGGTTTTGGCCATTTGGGTGATGTCTGTCTGTTTTATTCTTGTTTTTCAGAAGCAAACCAAAATGTATACAAATAACTTTGAATAAAATCTGGTATGTGCATTTCGATCCTGTGAATTGTTTAATGACACATTTAAAACTGTGGAGGACAGGGGCAAGTCAATCTTTGCCCCAAACATTACCCATTCTTAAGTGACCCAGGCTGGTGAATACAAGCCAGTTTATTTTTTAAAAAACCCTTGCAGCCTCTGGCTCACGTATGGTACTCTGGGATTTAGTCTCCAACACTGTCAAGAAATGCCTGTGTTTTCAAGAGGGGAGCGAGGAAGGTGAACCTGCAGGTGGTGATATTTCCATTCAGCTGGTGCCCTTGTCCTCCCTCCAGGTGGGAGGGTCTATTAGAGTATTCCAGGTAAGTAACTGCAGTACCCCCTGGGAGACAGCACACACTATCTCTGCTGGAGGAAATTTAGGGTGACGAGATATCAAGTGGGCTGTTTTGCCCTCAAATGGTACAGAACATCAAATGTTACTGTCACATTGTCCGAAAATCCAAAATGCTCCAAAATGTGAAACTTTTTGAGCGCCGACATGACACCACAAGTGGAAAATTCCACATCTGTTACCAAGCATCATCACCACTACACCCACGGGCATTAATCACTGGTTTTTTTTTGCTATGGGTCTGTTCTGTGGTACAAAGATATTGTTGAAAATGACTGACGGTGAAATAGCCAAAATGGTTAGGAATCAAGGCTTATCTTCATGTGAAATCTGAAAGTCATCTCTATTTAAAATGCCATGTTTGAGTGTAACATGGTCAGCAAGACTCTTTCATTGAAAAAAGTGTACTGTATGTAACCTTTTGATCTAAACACAGCATCGTAGGTGGAGACTGAAAGCCTGTCGTCGTCGTTTAACAGCTGATACAGATGTTGATTAGTTACCCCAAACACATCATTCCAAAATCCTAAAAAATCCAAAATCTGAAACACTTCTGGGCCCGTGCATTTCGGATCAGGTGCATTTTCAAATAATTCTCCAGGCATAAATGGAGAATTTCCCAAAACATTCATAGCTTCTGGACTGCAGATGAAAGAAAAATTGAGGAACAAGGTGGTGAAACCACTTAGTGCAAGGCATCCAGCCTCTGACTTGCTCTTTATTTATGATATTTATACGGCTGGTCCAGCTAAAATTAAATTCCATGTGGAATCCACAATAGAAGGCACTTACCTCCTAAGGCATGCTCTGTCATACTGAGGCAAAGAGATTCCAATCTTGTGTTAATCTCTGGTTCCGTTACTGGCACTTGACATTCTGGTAAAATAGAACAAAGTTTTGATAAACCAAATTTTTGAAATACCAAACCATCCTGACCTTCTCAGTTTCTTTAGTCACAAGCTGCCAATTGCTCTGGGGTGAAACAGGAAAGTGTGCAGATGCTGTGATTCTAGTTAATACACAAACGGGCCGGAGAAACTCACCAGGTCCTGCTTCCTCCATGACAACACATCTTCCCCTCTCCTCCCTCTCAGGGACTGCTCCCTCATCCACTCCCACCAATCACCCCTTGGTACCTACCCCTGTGACTGCAGGAGATGCTCCACTTGCACTCATACCTCCTCCCTCACCACCATTCAGTGACAGTCCTTCCAAGTGAAGAAAAACTTCACGCATGAATCTGCGGGGATCATCCACCGCATCTGGCCTCCTTCTACATTGGAGAGACTGGACAGACACTGGGATCGTCTCGTTGAGCACCTTCGCTCTGCCTGCTGTAATAGCATGGAACTCCCAGTGTTGCCTTCCCCACCCCATTCTCACATCTGCACATGGTCTTATGCACAGCCAGACTGAGACCACTTGCAAATGAGAGGAACAACGCCTCATCTTCCATCTGGGGCACCCTCCAACCAGATGGCATTAGCATTGACTTCTCCACATTCCTTTAGGCCCCCATCCCTCTTTCTCCATGTCCAGATCTTCACTAGTTTCCCTCTTTCACTATCCTCCATCTCCTTTCCCCCAGCTTTGCCTTCACTGAGCCACCTCCACCCCTTGATCTTTTCTCTGCTGTTCACTCCTGGCCTCTTGGCTGTGGGCCTGTGCTTCTCGTTCCCCCAACCCTCCACCCCAAACCCTTTTATTCAGACACCTGCCTGATTTTTGCTCCTACCTTGATGAAGGACTCAGGCCCGAAACATTGGATCTACATCTTTTCCTCCTATGGACGCTGCAGGACCTGCTGAGTTTCTCCAGCACCTTTTGTGCATTGTGACTGCAGTGGGATTTGTTTCCAGTGGTATGAGCAGACACCCTTTCCTAGTGAGCAAACACTGAGGGGTGCTTGAACACCTAGAATGCTGATATAGAGCCTGCTCATGCAATGGAGCAGCTTGGACAAGCAATTGGGCTTGGCGACCCTTTACTCTACTTCACTCCCAGTCTTTGCTTTGTTCTCCAAGATCAAGGCTCAACATTAGATATAAAATTCCAATAATTCAACCAGCTGAATGGGAATGACAAACCTATTAGACATCTTTGGCTTGACTTCGCGGACGAAGATTTATGGAGGGGGTAACTGTCCACGTCAGCTGCAGGCTCGTTTGTGGCTGACAAGTCCGATGCGGGACAGGCAGACACGGTTGCAGCGGAAAATTTGTTGGTTGCAAATATACCAATTAACCTACAACCCCACCCCAGTTCGTTTTGGAGGGTGAGAGGAAACCAGAGCACCGGAGGAACCCTCCCCCTCCCACCCTCCAACAGACAGGGGGGAGAACGCACAAACTCCTTACAGACAGCGCGAGGTTTGAACCCAGTCACTGCAACAGCGTTGTGCTCTTCGCCTCGCTAACCATGCCCCCCCACCCCCTTTTTTTTTGTTTCAGGTTTCTAGCATCTGCAGTGTTCTTCATTTGCTACATCATGTTAGCAATGTGTTAAATGGAAGAAGCTCACGAGACCCTTCGTACCGGCTCCTCTATTCAATACCAGAGGTTTCTGGTCTGGATTTACCCAATCTGGATATTCCCAGTATCCAAAAAATATTTTATTTGCAGGGCATTATTACAGAAATAGGCTTTTCAGCCCTTCTAGTCTGTGCTGAACTATTAGTCTGCCCAGTCCACTGACCTGCAGCAGTCCATAGCCCTTCATACCCCTGCCATCCATGGATCTGTCAAAATTCTTACTATTGTTAAAACTGAGCCCACATTCACTTTGGCTAGCTTGGTTCCCACTCCCACCATGCTCTGTGTGAAGAAGTTCCCCTTTCACCTTTGACCCATATCCTCTGGCTTGCATCTCACTCAGCACCCCCAACCCCATGGGATACAGGATTCCACGACCCTCAGTGTGAACCTCTCTTCCAATTCTCTTTGATGATTGCTATTTAATTAGCGCAAAGCATTTTAATTTGCCAGTTCGAACCAAAAGATCTTCTTTCCATGGATGCCCCCAACGAGTTTTCTCTGCACTTGGTCCTGGCTTCAGGAACAACTGTCAAGCAACGGAAGAAAAGATCAGTGACTGAAAAGCGACGAACCTGACTGAAACATCAGGATGGCTTGAGGGGAGGTGTGCACAGGTAGAGAGTAGGTCCGTTGCACAGAGCTGCGACTTTGACTCGGCATGCTATTGCTGCCACCGGGGTTTGCAAACCATAGATTCTGTGGGAATAGGAAAGAGAGATTTATCTCATAGGCACAGCTGAATTTCCAGGATCCACTTTCTTTCTCCCACTTGGCAGTCAGACAAAGGTGTCATATCATTGCTAGAAATTTAGTTCGTACTGAAACCTAGAAAACAAATCTTTGGATTCCTCACCACCTATGGATACATCCAGCTCTTTGGTTCTTTATTCACACAGGTTAAAATGGGTGCTAGTGGAATAGCTAACAGCGGAGTGATCGAGCTTTCTTCATCACTGCAGCTGGGCACTACACAAATGATTAGGACTTGCTCCTGTGAGTCACTATCTCGTCGGGATCTTTCCTGGACCCACTAATGGCATCGTGAGGAAACCACGTCAATGCCTCTACTTCCTCAGGAGTGAGAGCGGAAACCCTGGCAAATTTCAACAGATGGGTGACGGAAAGTGTGCTGACCGGCTGCATCACGGTCTGGGATAGCCCTGCAAAAAGGTACCAGACTCAGCCCAGGATCGAGAACGTCAACAGGGAACACTGCCACCGTCAATCAACAAGGATCCTCACCACCCAGCACATGCTCTACTCTCGCTGCTACCATCTGGAAAGAGGTCTAGGGGCCAAAGGACTCGCACCACCAGGTTCAGGAACAGCTGCTCCCCCTCCACCATCAGACTCCCCAACAACAAACCCAATCAGGGACTCATTTGCACTTTATTATTTTTTTCCTCTCTGTATTGCAGATTGTTTATGTGTATTCTGTGCTCAGAATACACGTAATTCTGGCTCACCCGCAGGAAAAAGAATCTCGGGGTTGTACGTGATGTCACGTACATACTATGACAATAAAATCTAAATCTGAATCTGACGGAGTCCAAAAGATTTCAGGAGGTGTATTGCTGGGTCCATAAGTGTTTAAATTAGCTGAGATCACTTATAATTTCAGTCACACCATAACTGGAGCTTCAGTCAGCCAGAATTAACTGCACTAAACACAGGAACCAGATGCACATCAACAAGACCTTTTCACTTCACTGGTTCCTACAAACTTTACTCGTGGCTAGAACAGTATACCATCACCCCCTTCACTGCACGTGACAAACGGGTAGCTTCCAACAGTTAGTTATAAACACTTGGGAATGAAATGTTGTTTCACGTATCCCACCCACAAGCACACATTATTCTCACCTCATACTAGCCCACAGTTCGCTCTTGATCAATGGTGCTATTCTGCATCCACGATCCCAAAAGTCGAACAGAAAGTGACCATACACAGAAAATCCTAATGATCGCAATGAAAGAATCCTCCCCATCACCCAAACCTGGGTCGAAAATCAGGATAAAAGGGGTCAATTTAAAACAGAAACGCGGAGAAATTTCTTCAGCCAGAGGGTTGGGAGTCCGTGGAACTTGTTGCTACAGGCAGCAGTGGAAGCAAGGTCATTGGGTGTATTGACAGGCATCTGATTTGTCAGGGCATCAAGGATTACGGGGAGTTGAATGATAAGGACTAGCTCATGATTAAGTGGCAGAGCAGATCCCACAGGATGAATGGCCTTACATCTGCTCTTAAATCTTGTGATGAACAAGATTAACCTAAAGCTAAAGAGTCTAGCCCCCTCATAGTTCACCCAAATCCAAAAGCAACAGTATTGAAACGAATAAAAGACCTTCCAAACTTAAAGTCACTGTATATGTGTGAAAAAGAAATAGTGTATATCATGGCTAATGTGATTTATGGTGTGAAAAATAAAAAATTAAAAAAAAAGACCTTCCAAACTTATTCCCCTTTCAACCAAATGCTACTTAATGGGGAGAGAGTACTAACCTGCCTGCCTTGGCTCGCCAGTGGATTAAGTGTATGCCTTGGAGAAACACCACCTAGATTAGCAGCCGACGTGCCGATCAGACCCATGCGGTTTGCAGAAAGACCCCGCGGAGGTACCTGGAATGGCCGCTGACCCCTTCGGCTCAGGCCACCAACCACAGAACCGGCTGTGGGAAGAGAACTGGACTGACCAAAACCCCAGCTGGAAAAAAAAAGCACATAAAATGTATTGGAATATCAGCATAATTTTAATGAACATAATGAATGACGGTACTTTAACAGTCAAGTAAACAAGAATAAATCGTATTATCAAAGCAAAAATTTATAAAAAGATCCTTGTATAGCAACCGGCAAAAATAAATTGTGGAAAGTAAATAGGTAAAAATGATGCAAAGTTAAAATTGGCAAGCCTCACTGCTAGTTCGCCAATCACACAATCTCAAGCAACCAGAAAATTCATTTATTTGGCATCCGTCAATTTCCATAGGCGTCAGGGGTTTTACTGTACATCAATTTCAGCTGGTATTTACTCTTTTGTAGCTGGGGTAAAAAAAGTCCCAAATTTCTGAATAGAATCCTCTAAAGCTCCCTTATGTGTACTTACTTTCCACCAGGTCAGTATGGAGCAAAATCAGAATTTATGGTCAAGAACAAGTCACTGTGTTTTGCAACATCATCATTAGAGCAAACATTCATATTAAAAAAAAGTGCACGAAAAATAAGGCAGTGTCTTGGGTTCATTGATTATTCAGGAATCTGACGGCAACGGGGAAGAAGCTGTCCTTGTGCCGTTGAGTCTTCATCTTTAGGCTCCTGTTCCATTTCCCCCAAGGGTCACAGAGTGAAGAGGGTGTGGCTTGGGCAGTGGGGCTTTGAGGATAGAGGCTGCTTTTTAAGACACCGCCTTGATGGAGTGGGGTCTGGGGCCTGTGATGTCGCAGGCCGAGTTAACAATCCACTGGCATTTATATTCTTGTCCTGAGAGTTGGCGCCTCCGTACCAGACAGTGATGCAATCAGCCAGAATGCTCTCCACGGTACATCTGCAGAAGCTTTTGAGTCTTCGGTGACATTACGAATCTCCTCCAATGCCTCACAAAGTATGAAGTAAAACAGGAAAATCTGCAGACACCGTGGTTGAAGTGAAAACACAAAGCTGGGGAAACTCAGCAGGTCAAGCAGTGTCCTTTATATCGCAAAGGTAAAATGTTTCAGGCTTGAGCCCTTCATCTAGGTCTGGAAAAATGTTGGCCAGTGTCTGCACCTTTCCTTGGTTTTGCTAACGTTGAGCACAAGGTTGATCTCCCTCCTGTCCGCTTCCTCTTTGTGATCCTGCTGACAACTGTGACGCCGTCAGCAAATCTGCAAGAGAGCTTTGAAATTGTGTGTGGCCACATAATGGGTAGAGCAGTGGACTAAGCGCACATCCTTGAGGGGTGCCGGTGTTGATGATCAGCGAGGAGAAGACTTTTTTTTTCTGATTGTAGCCTTCCGATAAGGCAATTAAAGATCCGGTTGTAGAGGGGGGTGCAGTGGCCCAGAGTTTAAGCCTTCTTGACCAGCACTGAAGGCTGAGCTGTAGACGGTGAAGAGCAGCTGTATGGGTTGCTGTTTGAGATGATCTAGAACTGATCGGAGAGCCGGGGATATTGTGCGCGCTGTGCAGTGATTGTGACAATAGGCGAATTGCAGTGGGTCCAGACCGTTGCATTCTAGCCAAGGATCAACCTCTCTCGAACCATTTCCTCCCAGTAGAAGTCAGTGCTACTGGGTGAGGGTCATTGAGGCAGCTCACGCTTCTCTTCTTGGGTACCAGATGATTGGTGCCCTTATGAAGCAGGTGGGAACCTCTGACTGCAGCAACGAGAGGTTGAAAATCTCCGTGAACACTCTGGCTAGTTGGTTGGTGCGGATGGACAACTGCTTCAAATAAGACGAGCCAATTTGAAAACTAGACAAAAAAAATCACTTAAAATGCATTAATCCCACTCATGAGGGACATTTTCACCTGGTTCCCAAAGGTTTGCATTAACGTATAAAATTAAAAAAAAAATTTTTAAAAGGACTATTCTATGTTTAAATCAACCAAGCGTTAGCTGCATCTCTGAAGATAGCTTTTCCACAAGTCAGAAAGCTGGGTGCCAAATTCCCTTTTAAGACGGAGAACAAAGTCTAGGCTTACAGCCCAGTGTGGTATTGAAGTCCTGCCTCAATGAGATGTTAAATGACACCTTGTCATCCTTTTAAGAGGATGTAAAGGATCCCATGGCACGGTGATTATTTTTGGGGGAGGTGGATCATTGGATACGACCAGACTTTAGCACATCCATGGAACATTCTGGTTAACGCCAACAATTATCCACATAACCCCACACAGTAGAAAATATGCTGTTTGTGACGCCAAGGTAATGATGAAATGGAACACTTTCCTACATAATACATTCTACTTGTAGCAGAAATTTTGAAACTATGAATAATCTTCTAAAATTCTGGAACTTTGGATAACCTTCCTTTAAAAAAATGGTGAGCAGAGAATCCAATCCCACTTTTCATCGTTCATTTTCTGATGGTCATCATTTCAATCCTGTGGTAGTGACACATGGAGGGACTCTCTGGTTAAGAATCCTTCCATATAAATAAAAGCTGGCAGATCAATCTGGTACACGTGCTTTAGATCTTTACATTTTAATTGTAATAAATTGAAAGCAATGATCTTAATGCAGTAATTGAAATCCACCTGCTTATAAAAATTTAGGAACAAATGTATCCTTTGTTCTCATTGCCAATCAATTATTTTTTATATAGTAACTGAAGTATTATTTGTAACAATAAGGTGATGGACTGTTTGGGTGTGCCTGGATTTTAGACAAAGCATGACACATGTCACAGATTCAATCATCCACTATTGAGGAATACAAGGATGTCCAATCCCTTTATACCTTCATCCCCACACAGGTCTGAAAGCACTTCACTCCTTCTTGGACCAAAGACCTGACCAATCAACTTCTACCACCTCCCTCCTCCGCCTGGCACAACTTGTCCTTTAACTCATCCCACTTCCTCCAAATCAAAGGAGTAGCCATGGGTACCTGCATGGGTTCCAGCTACGCCTGCCTGTTTGTAGGCTTTGTGGAGTAATCCATGCTGCAAGCCTACACAGGCAAGACCCTCAACTCTTCCTCCGGTATATCGACAACTCCATCGGGGCTGATTCATGCACCACAATGAGCTTGTCAATTTCATTCACTTCGCGGACAACTTCCACCCTGATCTCAAACTCACCTGGCCAATCCCTTCCTGGATCTCTGTCTCCATCTTGGGAGACAAGCTTTCCACTGACATATATTACAAAACCACCAACTCCCACAACCATCTGGACGACATCTCCTCTCACCCCGTCCCCCTGCAAGGATTCCATCCCCTTCTCTCAATTTCTCTGTCTCCACTGCATCTGCTCCCAGATCTTCCAAAATGTCTGCCTTCTTCCATAAACGTGGCTTCCCCTCCACCACTATCAACTCAGCCCTCACCCACAACTCTTCCATTTCCCGCTCATCTGCCCTGGTCCCCTCTGACCCAGACGCAACAAACATAGAATCTCCCTCATCCTCACCTACCACCCCACCAGCCTCCTCATCCAACACATCAACTGCAGGAATTTCTGGCACTTACTACAGGATCCCACCACCAGACACATATTTCCTTCTCCTCCCCTCTCAGCCTTCTGCGATTCCCTCATGCACTCATCTCACCCCACTCACTGCACCTTCCCCTGTGCCTGTATGAGGCACCACACCTGCGCCCACACCACGGTCCAGGGCCCCAAAACAGGCCTTTCAAGTGATGCAACACTTATTTACTGCATCCGGTGCACCCCTTGTGGCATTCTCTACATTAGAGAGACCAGTCGCAGATTGAGAGATTGCGTCGCTCAGCACCTCCTCTCCATTCGCAACCAGTTTCCTCCCAGTGGCCAATCATTTCAATCTCAAGTCACACTCCCGCGCTCACATGTCTGTCCGTGGCCTTGTGTACTATCCCACCCTGACCATCCGCAGATTGGAGGAACTACACTTCATTTTCTGTTCGGGCACCCTCTAGCCAGATGGCATTAACATTGACTTTACTGCCTGCCACAAAACCTGCTCGCCTTTTCTTTCCCTTCCCCCTTTTCCTGTTTTTCCAGTTCCTCCATCCACCCAGTCATCTCTCCTCCCCCTCATTACTGCTGTCCCCTCCCTACTCTCTCCACCTATCATCTCCTGCCTTTGCCAACCTCCCTCCCCCCCCATCTTTTGTTTGAAAGTATTTTCTCATACTTTGAAGGGCTCAAGCCCGAAACGTTGGTGATGTATCTTTACCTTTGCTACTTAAAGCACAGAGTCTACAGAATTTTGTGATTTACCTTTATTACAAACACCACTGTATTTTTCCTCCTGTGCCAGCTCTCATTCCAAGGGGACAAATGGGAGTTAATGAAGAGGAAGGGAATATACAAAAGGGAAACCAAGACACAGCACAGTAAACTTGCAGCAATGTAGAGCAGCAGTATAGAACTCTAGTTAGTGTCACACAAGTGTTTACACCAAAGGCCAAACCCCTCAAACTTACTGCGACGTTCAGCAAGATTGTGGCCATAGCAATCTTAGCCTTTTCTTATGAACCTCCCATACTTCATTGTACAGGTGGAACCTCTTTAATTCGGCGACATTGGGACCTGGCCATTGCCGGAAAACAGAAATTGACCCCCTAAAGAAACCCACTCTGTAAACATTCAAAAGGTAGATCAAGGCTTAAAACAGGAACTAATACTGTGGGATGGCACAGTTAGCGCATTCACAGCGGCAGCAATCAGGACGTAAGTACAGTATGCTTCCTATTATCATGGGTCCTCTACCGGCATCACCTACGGCTCCTAGAACGCTTCCATCAGCTCTGTCTCCGCTCCATCCTCAACATTCATTGGAGCGACTTCATCTCCAACATCGAAGTACTCGAGATGGCAGAGGTCGACAGCATCGAATCCACGCTGCTGAAGATCAAACTGCGCTGGGTAGGTCACGTCTCCAGAATGGAGGACCATCGCCTCCCCAAGATCGTGTTATATGGCGAGCTCTCCACTGGCCACTGAGACAGAGGTGCACCAAAGAAGTGGTACAAGGACTGCCTAAAGAAATCTCTTGGTGCCTGCCACATTGACCACCGCCAGTGGGCTGATCTCGCCTCAAACCGTGCATCTTGGCGCCTCGCAGTTCGGCGGGCAGCAACCTCCTTTGAAGAAGACCGCAGAGCCCACCTCACTGACAAAAGACAAAGGAGGAAAAACCCAACACCCAACCCCAACCCACCAATTTTCCCTTGCAACCGCTGCAACCGTGTCTGCCTGTCCCGCATCGGACTTGTCAGCCACGAGCCTGCAGCTGACGTGGACTTTACCCCTCCATAAATCTTTGTCCGCGAAGCCAAGCCAAGTCCTTTGTTTTGTTCTCTGCACTTTTCTTGGAGCTCTCTCAGGGCAAAGACCATGTCAGTAGTTCCTCTGTTTGCGCGAAAGCCGCACTGTGATTCTGGGAGAACATTTTCGGCGACACTAGGTATTATTCTATTTAGGAGAATCCTAGCGAAGATTTTGCCTGCAATGGAGAGCAGCGTGATTCCCCTGTAGTTTGAGCAGTCTGATTTCTCGCCTTTGTTTTTGTACAGGGTGATGATGATGGCATCACGAAGGTCCTGAGGCAGTTTTCCTTGGTCCCAGCAGAGCTTGAAAAATTCATGCAGTTTGGCATGCAGAGTTTTGCCGCCAGCCTTCCAGACCTCTGGGGGGATTCCATCCATACCTGCTGCTTTGCCACTTTTCAGTTGTTCAATTGCCTTATATGTCTCTTCCCGGGTGAGGACCTCATCCAGCTCTAGCCTTAAGGGCTGTTGAGGTATTAAAACATTTATTAAAGATACGGACAAAGGAAAATAAGATTTTAGGATCAAGAGGTAAATTGTCAATCTTAACCCCCTGATATAATAATCAGCTTATTCCCTTTTTCAATGTTTAATAATCATTTAAAGAGTTGGGATTCTAAGGGTATAAAGACGTTACAGGATTGTTTTGTAGAAGGACAGTTTCTTTCTTTTAATCGATTGAAAGAGCGTTTTGATATTGCTGAAAATTATTTATTTGTTTTATTATCAACGGCAAGCTTTGGTGAAAGATATGTTTGGTAGAGATGATTTTACCTCTCTTGATGGAATTTGAGTCTTTGATATCTTCTATACCAAAAAGGAGTTATAGTTCTGTTATGTACCAAGTGTTACAAGACAATATGGATAAACCGGAATGGGACAAGTCTAAGCTTAAATGGGAAAATGATTTAGCTTTTGTTTTTCCTGAAGAATATTGGGCGGATATGTGTCATGATAATGTTACTAGATCGACGAATGTGAGGTATGGAATGGTTAATTATAACTTTTTTACATCAGCTGTATTTAATTCCAGAGAAGTTGAAAAAAATATGGTTTTAGTAATTTGGACTCTTGTTTCAGATGTGGTGTATGTACCGGTACTTTTTTTACATGCTGTTTGGTCTTGTGTCTATGTACAATCATTTTGGGAAGAAATTAGGTTAATTTTGGAAAAATTGTATGATATTAAGTTACCATTAGATCCATCTATTTTTTTTAAATGGGTTATATGGTTCCTTTAAAGGGATAAATTTCAAATTGCATTTATATATTTAGCACTGTTGCTCGAAAATGTGTAGCAAGTACCTGGAAAGATAATATAATGCGATGGCAATAATGAACTGAAAGCTTGTATTGTTATGGGAAAAAATTACATACAATCTGCATGAGAATTTTTTTTTGGTTAATAAGTGGTTACCATATTTGGAATATATGTTTATATGTTTTTGGCTTTCCTTAAGAGAGCTGGCTGATGGGGTGGGAGGGGATTTAAATTTTTTTTTCTTTTTTTCTTTCTTTTTTTTAATACTTATATAAAATTGTCTCTATGGAATGTATGGTGTATTATTACTAATGATCTTTCAAATAAATAAAGTTTTTAAAAGAACACAGCATGTTCATGTGAGGCTCAATTATCGCCAGTTCAGTAACAACACAGCTTAGACCAGTCGAAGCAATTCATAGCATGAAATGGTTGGGGGCCGGGGGAGGGGGGGGGGGGGGGGCAGATGCTACTATTTGGAAATGCTGCTGTGGTTTGTTTTGCTGTAAATCATTCTGGGCTTTGTCTGGGGCAATACGACTACGGACCTTAGTGAGAGGGATGTGCTCATGTATCATGGTGGAAGGCATCCTTCACATTGACTGCGAGAGGAGAGGCATTCTGACCTGCAGCATTGCAGTGCACTCACCCCCCCACCGAGCTGCCCCCTCCCCTCGCTGCCTCAGGTCGCCCCCCCTCTCCCCAGAGCCGCCATTACTGTCAAATACTCCTTCAGCAGGGTCACTGAATTCTGCTGGAAGACAATCCCTGGGACTGTACGTGCAATCTCCTACCAGTTATAGGTCAGGCTCCCAAGCAGGGTTGGCGACCGTGGTGGGGAGGTGTCAGCGATCGGCGAGAGATAAAAGTATTCTGCTGGTGCTACTGGGGTGCTTAAAGTAATTTCACGGTTTTCTGAAAAATCTGGTTCACCGATAAAGACCCAGTCCCGAGCGTTTTGGACAATCAGTAACGTACAGTACAAACTCCTTACGGACAGTGCGGGACTCGAACTCCAGCCCCGATCGTGGCAGATTCAACCTTTACAGCACCAATCATCAGGACCAGGGTCGGAGTCCCACACTGACCGTAAGGATTTTGCGCTATCGTCCCGATCGCTGGCGTTGAAAAGGTTGAATCTGCCGCCATTCGTACAAATTCCTCACGGACAGCATGGACCTCGAACCCCAGTCTCGATCGCTGGCGCTGTAAAAGTTTCATCTGCCTTGATCAGGACCGGGGTTCGAGTCCTGTGCTGTCTGTAAGGAGTTTGGCAGAGATTTAAAATGAGCCAGATGACAGGAGTTGCCAGACTAGAGAGTGCCGGATAACAGAGGTTCAACCTGTAATTTAATTGTCTGTCAATCTCCACCTTGAATATAATTCCTACAAATTATTTGAAGTTGTTTTGAGTTTAGCATCACACAAGTGGCAAAGAAAACTCACCTTCTCTGGCGAACACCTGGCATCTCCAACAAGGCTTTTCTGGGAAAAGACCTCAACAGCTTAAACACCTGCTGTTTCCACGAGAAGAGTCTTTTCTTCTGCGTTTCAGTAAATGCCTGCAATCAAATCCATACAAATGGCCATAACATATTTTGTGCAAGGACCAATAATCATGCAGGATAGCACAACACTTAATTTACTTGTATTTGTTATGAACTATTGGTAAGCTGGTGTGCGACAGAGTGATGTTTTAAGCAGGGAAGCACTATTGCAAACACAGGTACAGGAACCCTGGAGAGATCAGTTAAAGTTAAATCTGTGGTGATGCAGGAATCAATGTTTGCTTTACAATGTGAAAACTGCTGCATTTGAACCCCAGCGATGTGCATTATTCAACACGGCCACTGGACAGAGGTTCACAGTGCTTCTCAAACATTCTTTGCCAGCTCTCAAGGCTGAAAGAATACAGAAATATTGAAGGGACTGCCAAGGGAGATCTTGCTCAGAAAAAAAATCTCACCCGAACTGATGTTGACAGTTTAACAACAAGGTAGAACATTATAGCACGGAAACAGGCCGTGCCGAACTATTAATTCGGCCTAGTCCCACTGACCTGCACCCAGGCCATAACCCTCCAAGCACACAACTGTCCATATTTTTCTTAAATGTTAAAATTCACCACTTCAGCTAACAGCCTGTTTCATACTCTTGTCACTCTTGTGTTAAACAATTCCCCCAAGCGTTTCCCCTTTCACCCTTAATCCATGTCCTCTGATTTGTGTCTCACCTAACCTCTGGAAAAAGCCAACTTGCACTTACTCTACCCAGCATAATTTTGCATAAATCTATCAAATATCCCCTCATTCTTCTACGCTCCAGTCCTAACTCAGTTAACCTGTAACTCAGCTTCTAAAATCCTGGAGAAATTAAGTCAATTTTATCTGCATCCTTTCAATCTCATATCTTTTCTGTAGTTAGGTGACCAAAACTGCACATAACCTCACCAATGTCTTCTACATCTTTACCATAACATCCCAACTCCTAGACTCAATCCTTTAAATGCCAATGTGCCAAAAGCTTTCTTCACAACCTTGTCTACCTGTAATGCCACATTCAGGGAATTATGCACCTGTATTCCTCGATCCCTCTGTTCCACTGCACTCCTCACTGCCCGACTATTTACCATGTATGTCCAAACTTGGTTTCTCCTTTCAAAATCCAACACCTCACACTTGTCTGCATTAAATTTCACCTGCTATTTTGCAGCCCATTTTTCCAGCTGGTCCAGATCCCTCTGCAAGCTTTGAAAGTCTTCCTCAATCTGTGTCATTTGCAAACTTACTGATCCATTTTACCACATTATCAACCAGGTCGTTGATATAGGTGACAAACAATGGACCCAACACTACTGATCACAGGCCTCCAGTCATAGAGGCAATCGTCCACTACCACTCTCTGGCTTCTCCTGTAAAGCCAGGTCAAGTTCACTGTCACCTGATTATACAACCTGGTGAAACAACGCTCTCCGGTCCTCAGTGCAAAACATGGAGACGCACAACCAGACATGAACACACAGACAAACAATACATATGCAGGACAAGTATTTCATCTATTCTATTAAATAATAATATTGTTTTGTACTTATGAGAGTCTCAGATGCTTATGAGAGCAGTTCCTTTGGTTGTTCCACAGTTTCAATCCCTGTGGAGCAGTTGAAAGATGTTGTGTTCAGGGTGGAAGGTCGCGATGATTTTGCGCGCCCTCTTCAGACAATAATCCTGGTAGATCACGTTGATTTTGGGGTGGGTGAAGGAGGACTCCAGTGCCGCTCTTATGGTCCTCTTGGAGCTGGATCAGGCGACACATTTGTGAGTAGGAGCAGGCTGAGCGCGCGTGACAGCGCTCGACATCTGCTGCCAACCCGGACAGAATGTGGTCTTTCCACTAGGAAGTCCAGGATCCAGTCACGGAGAGGGGTGTTGAGTCCCAGTGAAGACAGCAAATGTCAAATCCAATTTTCTACCTCACCATGAACACCAAGTGACTTCCTAACTAACCTCCCATGTAGGACCTTATCAAAGGTATATATATCACAACATCCACAGTCTTTCCTTCATCAACTTTTCTGGTAATAGACGAATCAGTTCAAATGATGGTGCATTAACCCAATGTTTTATCTACTATAGTTATTTAAAAAAAATCTGTCAAAATGCGTGAGATGTGTTCTCACGCATGGAGTTTTCAACTCCATTTTCCATCATAATCTCATAATTTTTAAGTCTGTATGAAAATTAACTGACATTTTTGTTAATACACTTCAAAAACTGTTTCCTTAGCTTTAATCTGTATAGGACAGACAGAAAGATGCAACATAACTCATTTTAGTTCTCACTTTTCACATTCCAGTTTATGGAGTAGGAAAAGGGAAAATCAGGCACAGGATCAACCCTTGTTTTTCTCCCATTTCAGAATGATCATTGACCTGGGATAACAAGCACCATACCATAGGAATAGTAACGTGTGTAACATGCAAGGACCCACCTCGTGTGCCAGGCACTTCTCAAGGAGCTGCAAGTAAGAGCTTATGTTTTCTTCATCTGGTCTGGACACTAGCAGCTGAGTGCAAACTAGAGGAAAACAAGAGATTGTAACATATTAAAATCTCAACTCCCCTGAGCAATTTTCAACCAGGCAGAAACCATTTCCATTTTTCTCCTCCACGTGTTTTTTTTTCTTTTAAGAAAAGAACACCAATGCTCCATCCTACTGACCTCTCTGCCTCCTACATTGTCCCAAAGAAGTTCAACTGAAGCTCAAGGAACAACACTCATCTGACAAAGCACATGGACTCTGTACAGAATTGAATAGTTTTAGATAATCAGCCATTCCAGTTTTGAATTTGCACTGCTTGTTCTTTCCCATGAAGAACTTATTACAAGCGCCCCCTTACACAATTTTTCTCATTCACAAGACTTAACTCTCCTTCAGCTCAATACTATTACTTGCTATTCAACCTCTCCTGGTCTCTAGCTTATCAAACCTTGTCTCCACCCCTCCCTGCTTTTGACCTTAAGTGTCTGTTTTGATGGAAAGGCCATTGACCTGAAACATTAACTTTGTTCATTTCTACATAGGTACTGGGTGAGCTGCTATTTTGTGTTTTGGTTACCAAAATATAAAGCAAGGCCGAAGGTGACAGAAGGGGCACATTGCCTGACAATTCTGAACCCCAACATTTTTCCTAAATTGGAAACGTGTGGGAGAGGATCACATAAACAGCTGCGATGAGCGAGTGAGTGGATGAAGGAAGAATAACCACCAGCCAGGCTCGTAGGCTTGGGAATCAGCCCAGTCTCTGATAGTTGTGTCTTAGTGGTACGGAAGGGGAAAGATGTGTAGATGTCCTACTCCTGCCCATAAAAGATGCCTGGGTGTAGCAGCTGGCAAATGCAGCCCCATCCATCCTGTCAGTCTGTCGAACATCCAGGGAAAAACATGCCACTCCATCTTGAAAAAGACCATATGCCACAGCCACCAAATCATCCCCCACCCAGTCCTCTGAGAAGTGACATAATGGCTTAACTCTTGCCAAAATATTGCCTCGACAGCTTCCAGCTGTGTAGCTATACAGGATTTGCCTGACAAACACCTGTGAAGCTCTTCTATAAAGTTAGGGAAGGTTAACATTTCTAAAACATTTGTTTAAAAATTGATTGGAAAGCAAAAGTAAAAAATTCTCATCCAGGCCTCTACAACCCAAGTAGGGTCTGCGCAAGGTCAATTGCCTTTGACCTACAATTAAAAACAAAGGAATTTAAGAAACATAAAATATACCTATTGAGAGAACTGGGTGGGGGAAATGTCCCACAAGATCAGAGGATCAAAATGAAACATTAGGAAGCCATGAAAAACAAATAGGTGGAAGAATAAAAAACTGGTAGGAACAGAGTGGGCTCTTAAAAAATAATTAGTATTTATAAGGCAGAGCAACTATCTTGATTTCAACAGAATGGCATGAAAGAAAGAACAGTGCAAAAACGATTTAGCCTCCTAAAGGTTTCCAGTCTGTGTGTCATCCTGTTTACACTTAAGATTGTTTCCAAAGCCAAATGCTGAAGCTTTTTCAGAAGGCAATTGATAAGCAAAATGGTTAAATATCCCACTTCAATCAACTCTATTTTTCGAAGGTCTCTCTAGCACATATGAAAGCCTGATTGGAGGACCTAAATGCAAAGGGGCCGATACTAAGAACGACCTTAGGGGGAAAAGCAGCAAAGCAACAAAACTGCAATTTTAAATCCAATTAGAATGGCGACAAAACTTTCAATCTGCATTCATAATTGTACTCCCTGATGCTCTTGAAAACGCAGGAGTGTCAACCGCATTCAACTGTTCTCAATTGATAATGTTAGGAACTAACCTTTTCCCATGACTCTGGTGAACTGTCCAGGAATGTCACCTTCTGATATGGGAGCTGTTGCAGATTCTCCATCACACGTTGAGACACTCTGGGACTGAAAGCCACCAGAAGTTGATTCCTTCTCAGCAGTAGCTTTGGTTGTCCGACTGTCTGCTCCCAGCCCAGTTGCCTTGTTGGACGTATTATTGGAATCTGTGTCGTGCCCCTCTTTAAGGGTTGTTTGAGGTGGGGTGTAGGCTTTGATAGGTGTTATAATTATTTGTTGTAACTCCTGAAGGGCATTTCGCAGGTTCCCTCCTTCAAGAACATCCTGTTAAGCATTAACATTACAAACACATGCTCAATAGATTCCTTGCATATGATGGTAATCATCCATTTGTTTGTCAACATGAGTTACATTTAGAATTCATATTAGCTATTTAATTTTGTAGGAATGACATTATCGGGCCAGATTTTACTGTTAGTTTCACGAAAAAAGAATTTGCTGGAGATACTCAGTTTGGGGGTGGGGGGTAGTGGAGAGAATAGTCAACTTTTCCATTAGATCTTTCATCATGGCCCAGAGTTGCTCCAGCAGACTATTATTGCTCCAGGTTTCAGCTTCTGCAGCCCCTCATCTGTTTTGAATTCTATTGTCAGTCCCTGTCTTGGCAGGGAGTTCCTAGGAAGCTGCACTGCACTATACAAGAGGACAAGTCAGATAAAGGGATGGGATTTTAATTTCTGGATTGATGAGAATGCGAAAAAGATGGAGACAAAATGGACTGGTTATATCAGAACCGAGATTTGCAAGAAAGTTTGCCACAGCTGTTGGGGAAATGCTTAAACTAATTTGGTTGAGGAATGAGACAGCGCACTTGCAGGAGAGACAATCGTTGATCAGCACAGACACGGGTGAAATGCAAGACTAAATTACATCTATTTTAATGCAAGGAATCTGATGAGCGGGTCAAATTAATTTAGAGCATTGATCAGCACGTGGACACATAACATTATGGCCATCAAGATATGGGGAAAAAAAGCTTGCATCAGGTATAATGGTGGCAGGCGGGGTGGAATGCAGAAATGGAGAAATTGCAATGTTGGTTTTAAATCCATCAATGCAGCAACGCGGATGGATATCCTAGAAGGCTCTGAAGAGGCCAGATGGACAGAACAAGCAGCCAATCGCTTTATTACAGTGGGGCATATTACAGGACTCCCAACAGTCAGCAGAAGGCAATATAGGGCAAAAGGCACAGAGACGCAAGAGCAAACAGGGTGACAGCAGTCAAAAATTTCCAACTTCAGTATTTACTGGAATTATACTGGTGTTTAAAATCTTAAAGGGGTAACATCTCTGAAGTGTGTTCAGGAGTGTTTTTTTGAGGCAGTGGTCTTGTTAGAGGGGCGGCATTGGAACACTGTCAAGGAATGTAGCCAAGTGCACAAAAAAGATTTGTTAAGATAGCTCTAGCCGTAGCAAAAAAATGTATTATGTCAACCTGGAAATTGGAAGATAATTTGAAAATACAACAATGGTATATAGAAATGAATAAATGTATTCCATTAGAAAAAATAACATATAGTTTAAGAAATAATATTGAAATATTCGAACAAATATGGGAGCCTTACATTAAACATAATAGCAAAAATCTACCGGGGACAATCACTAACGGAAGGAAAAGGAAATGAAAAGAATGGACTCAGTGGAATTTCTGGTGTATTTTTATTGAATGACAACATTGTCTGACTGGTTTAATGTATCCTAGATTTTATACCTTAAATGGACGGGAGGGGGGAGGTAGGGAGGGTGGGATGGGAGGAGGGAGGAGAAAATGGCACTGTATATGTGTGAAAAGGAAAAAGTGTGTATCATGGTTAATGTGATTTATGGTGTGAAAAATAAAAAATTTAAAAAAAAAGGAATGTAGCCAAGTGGTTGAAGTGAGTGCGGGAAGGCATTTGGGGAGAGACTGCAGAATCACGTTTCAAGTAAAGGAACAAGCATGGTCGAAGAATTAATTGAGGGAAAATGCTGATTTTAATATTGTAAGACAGGATGTGACCAAAGTAGATGGGAAACAGTTATGTACAGGCAAGTCTATGTTTGAGGTGAGAGTTATTTTAAAGTGAAATGGTAATAATTCAGGGTGAACACATTCTCACAAGGCTGAAAGACAAGGTAAGTAAGCCCAAGACCCCAAATATTAAAAAAAAATTAGCATGCACGGAGAACTGAAACAGTGTGGACCTTCAACTGCATAGAAAGCATGGGTGAAGGGGTACAAAATATCACTGGCACACAAGAATAATGGAGAATACCGAAGATTAGGGTGGAAAGTGGGATTGTGCGTGTAGAACCAGAGGATGTAGGCAATGTATTAAACAAACACTTTCATTTGTATTCACTGAGGCACTGAATTCTCCAGCTACAATGTTGTGTTCTAGAACATGTTAGTACAAAAAAAAATGGTAATACAGATCCTAGCAGGCCAAGAGCCAAATAAATCCTCAAGACTAATGATGCATATCCCTGACAGCTATGAGAGGCAAGGGGAAATGTTTGGATTCCAAGATCTTTACATATTTAGTTGCCACATAGGCAGGACCAGATGGCTCGAGGACAGTCAGGGATAATTCAGGAAATTCCAAGCTTGAAGTTAACAGTGGTAGAAAGTTAATAGAAAATTGTGAGAGGCAGGAGTAATCTCCACTGGGAAAGGTAAGGATTAATCAAAATCAGCATGGTTTCATGAAGGGAAGATGAGTTAATAAAGTGCACCAATGAGGACAGCATGTTGTTTTGAAGGGTTTCAGTCTTAGACTAGGTTTTACATGGTGAGGGGAAAAATGGACTGTATGTTACACATTAGCATTGAAAGAAAGTGTATTGTTGTCCGAATTAATCTTTGGAAATCAAAATTAAATATTCAGAAGAAGGTTTCACATGGGAAACCAGTCCTGAAGACTAGAGCTGATGAATTGAATCCAAAATTGGCTACTGCTAGGATAATGGTAGAAGGTTATTTTGTAATTAAAAGTCTGTGACCAATGCCAACATTGGGAGCAGCGCAGAGACTCTCCCATCTACATTTATATGCATGTTGTTCATGTAGAACAGCGAGTTTCAAACTTTTTCTTTCCACTCACATACCACCTTAAGCAATCCCTTACTAATCACAGAGCACCTATGGCACAGGGATTACTTAAAGTGGAAAAAAGGTTGATAACCACTGTTTTAATCGTCCCTCATTGACTCGTCATGTGCACGGTTTTCAGAACTCCAAAGGAAATGGGCCAATGACAATTTTTCTCAAGCAAAATATTTTGAACAATTATGTCTAGAGCAGTAGTTCTCAATCATTTTTCCCCACTCACATCCCACCTGAAGCAATCCCTTACTATTCACAGAGCACCGATGGCATAGGGATTACTTAAGGCGGTACGCGAGTGGAAAGAAAAAGGTTGAAAACCACTGGTGTAGAAGAATTGATTGGAAAGTTTGCAAATGATATAAAAATTGGTGCTCTAGATAGCAAGGAGGATGGCCTTAAGATGCAGGATGCTATTCGTTGCTAAGAAGGGTTGAAAATTAATGTAAAATTTAATTCTGACAAGTGTAAAACGTATAACTGTGTACTGTGGTCATAAAACTGTTGAAAGACATGATTGGCCAGCACCATGTTAGTACAGTGGGAGCAACCTGGGTTCAAATCTCATGCTGTCTGTAAGGAGTTTGTATGCTCTCCCCATGTCTGCATGGGTCTCCTCCCACCCTTCAAAACGTAGGGGGGAATTATAGTTTAATTGGGGCATTTGGGCAGTTCAGGCTTGTGCTGTATTTTAAAAAAAATTGAAGGACATGATTGCCTGAAGAGGAGACAGAAAATTCATCAGGGTGCTATGATTCATTTACAAGGAGAGGCCTTTTCTTGGTGCTGAGGTGGCTGGAGAGATGGAGAAAATTAAGGGCCATAGATAGAAGGAAATTTTTTCCCACATCAGTGTTAATAACAAGAGGGTATTGTGTAACCCTAGTTAGGATAAAGAACAAAGAGTTTTGAGGGTATCGGAAGATTTTTTTTTCCACCCAGGTGGACTGAAATACATTGCCCTGGTGTATGGTGTCGGCAGATATTATCAACAATTCCTTGATTTACCAAGGCATTGAAGACAGCAGACCAATTGCTGGTAAATGGGATTAGTAGGGATGGTTACTTGATGCTCAACATAGACATGGTGGCAAAGAGCCCATTTATTAGTGGACATGAATAGGGAAAAGAAGCAACAAAAAAATTCAATCAAGCATGCAATATTTGTAACCTGGGCCAACGTCTGAGGAATTCTCTAGTAATGCAAACTAAAAGCCAGTTTGATTTGGAGATTTCAGTTGCAGGGCAGGAGAAAGAAAAAAAAACTCGACTCACCTTTTCTAACGACTTCAGCACACCTTGTCGTTCACGCAACTTCTGAATGCTCAGAGCTATTTTGTGCCGTGCTCCCTTTGTGACATTCTGCATAAGAATACATTTTGTGAGATCTTGCAATCGTGAAGGTGCAAAGATTGGAGCCGTGGAGAGAAAAAGAGGGAAGTAGCTGAAATTCCCTTTAAGAAACATGGCTTCCCCTTTACAGTGGTTGATAGGGCCTCACCCAAATACTCTCCATTACCCACACTTCTGTTCTCACCCTGCCTCCCCAAGACAGAACAGAGGTAGAGTTCCCTTGGTCCTTACCTATCACCCTACCAGCTTCTACTTCATCAACAGTTCTGCCAGTTACAATGCAATCCCACCAACAGCTAGATCTTTCCTTCCCAACATAGGGATCATTCTCTTCAGGATCCCTGCTTCTCTCATTCCCTGTACCCAAGGAAGCTTCCCTCACAGCAGGACTAGGAACAACACCTTCATTCAGGGACCTAAATTGTTCTTCATGAGGCAGAATTTTACGTGTATCTTCTCCAACCTCATCCATTCAGAGGGTCTCAATGTAAACAAGGCCACATTAGTAAATAAGCAGAGACTGGACAATTGCTTTACCGAGCACCTCCCCTCTGTCTGGAATAGTCAGCTGGAGCTCCCTGTTGCAAGTTATTAACTCCCATCACCAGAATACGACCGGTCTGTCTGACTCCTCTGCTACCAGAGTGAGGCCAAATATAAACAAGATCTCACATTTCCCAAGGTAGCTTATAACCCAACAGTATGAATATTGTCTGACAAGTGCCAGACAAAAAGGGAGAAACAAGAGAAAAGGGGTCAGGTGCAGGAAAAGTAGTCATACATTGGAAGAGGTGAAGAACAGATTGGTCTAAGAGAAGAGGGGGTGGGGAGGGAGGGATCCGAGATGAGAGTGTGGGAGTGAGAACATAAACAGGAAGGGGAAGAACGTGTGTTTCAGAAACTGGAAAATTCACCATTCCTACCATTGGACTGAAGACTGCCCAGGCAAAAATACAAGGTGTTGTTCTTTCAGTTTACTCATTCTGGCAATGGAGAAGGCGAAGGATAACAGGTCATTGTGTTTGAACTGGAAGGGATTGAAATGGCATGCATCCGGGAGCTCGAGACAGCCGTAGAAGATGGAGCCCAGATCCTCTGCTTAACAGCCCCCTGATTCACGCTTGGTCTCACTGATGTGGGAGCCCACATCATGCGTCCCTGGTAGAGTTATCACGCTCTACTCACGATGGTATGGATTTCTTCCAGGTACTCTAATTTCCCACCACATACCAAATGAGTGCAGATTAGAAGGTTAATTGGCTACTGTAAATTGCCCTGGTATGTAGGCAAATGGTAGAAACTTTCGGGGTAGATGTTCAGAGCCACATTCAGAGAATAGGAGATCAGGAAAATTAGTGGAAAATAGGATTGCCTTAGAGAACACAGACTCCACAGCCAACATCCTCCACAGTAAAACTCCCATTATCCAGAATTCATGCAACTGGCAAAACGAAATAATGGAAAATAAATAGGTTAAAATAAATAAGGGTTTAAAATTGGCTCGGCTCACCGTTAGTTTGCCAATTGTGCAACCTGCAATCTCAAACAACCTAAAAATTCACTGATCTGACATCTACCAATCCCCATAGGTATCGGATACGAGGGGTTTTACTGTATGAAAAAAAGGAAATTAGAAGCAAGGCTGAATATCAGCCATGGGCTCATGTTATCCCTCCTTCCCCCAGTATCACACTGGAATGGTCATTGATGCACTGGAGATTTACTGCCAGTTGTAGAAAAATGCCCCATAATGTTATTTTTGGTGGACAAGGGAGAGGGAAACAAAAGAGCACAAAATATTGCTGACCTCAGTTCTTTTAACAAGGTAAAAATAGAGCAACAGACCACCCAAAAACACTCAAAACTTCAAAATCATCCATAGAAATGCTTGCTTGTGGTATCCCAGGTACATATCTGGAATTCACTCATTACGTCCTCCCAGTTTATGACAAAAGCTTTGTCAAGCTGACGTATATACAAAAATGTCACATTTACCACAAGGTGTACATCGAGTCCATAAAACTTGAAATGCGGACAGTCAATAGGCAAACTGCTTTGATAGTAAAAAATACCCAGTAAATGCTGGAGGAACTCAGCCAGTCTCGCAGCATCCACAGGAGGTAAAGATATAGAACCAACCTTTCAGGCCTGAAGACTGGCTGGGGGTGGAGTCCAGACAAAAAGATGTTAATTGGATATGAGGAAAGGTGAGAAATGATTTTGGCTCTGGGAAAGGGAAACAGAGCTGGGGGGGGGGGGGGGTGGGTGGGAAAGAAAGGCAACAGGAGGAGGAATTGGAGGGGGGTGGGGAAAAGACATGGTTTAACATAAACCGGAGAAGTCGATGTTAATGTCATTGTTGGAGGGTGCCCAGACAGAAGATGAGGTGTTGTTCCTTAAATATGCAGGTGGTTTCAGTCTGGCAGTGCATGTGACTGTGGACAAAAATGTCAACCAGGGAATTGAAATGCGTGGCCACTGGGAGATCCATGCGAAGGTGACAGCAGAGCCGAGGTGTTCAACAAAGTGATCTCCCAATCTGTACCTAGTCTCTCTGATGTAGAGGAGAGCACAACAGGATGCAGTAAATACTGTTTTGATACCCTGTTAAAAGGAGAGACAATGAGTTTAATAATTTATCAACAAACCTGAGATTCCAGCTGGTGTTCAGTCAGGGTCATCATCTCTTCATATGTTAGCTGCGAGAAGAGTGATGCATATTTGTGTAGTCGAAGACTTTTTAACCATGTGGGTACATCTGTGATAAAAGTGAGGAAACAAAAATTCCACTTCAGAAACAGGGTGGCAAATTGCTAACTGGTTTAAAGTGCATTTTTCTCTCACAGACATTTTAAAATTAATATTTCCATCGAACACAATAACTTCAGGAATAGGAGCAGGCATGGGACACCTGGGCCACCAAGCCTGCTCTGTCATTTAATAAAATTATGGCCGATCACATCGTGGACTCAGCTCCACCTACCTTCCTTTTCCTCAAAATTTTTCTGCTGTGAAACATCTATTTAACTAGGTCTTGAACATATTTAACAAGGCAACCTCAACTGCTTCCCCAGGCAATGAATTCCAGATTCACTCCTCTGGAAAAAGTAGTTCTTCCTCATCATCTGTCTCGAATCTACACCCCAGGTTGTGGGCAGCAAATTACAGGGACACTTTATACCACTCAACGTATTGAGTCTCGTTGAAATGCCGCCAGAAACCTCAATAACTATAACCAGCAAAACAAACACTGTCTCCCCCATCTAAATAATCCGCTGGAGGAACTCAGCAGTGGGAGAAAAAGACTGGTCATTATTTCAAGTCAAAACTTTTTCTCGAGGCTGATTAAAGAGGACAGAATAGGAGCAGATAGTGTTTTGCTTCAGATGCTAGCAATGGCAGTCTCCCGTGTCACCATCTCCTCCATAGCAGCCAAATATGCAAGGCCACAGGAGTTTCCAAGAGACAAAATGAAAATATCTACGAGTGCAAGAGAAGCATAGCGCTGGGCATCAGAGCGACCGAGCTGTTTCATGTGGGGAATAAGGAGAAATGAGCTACCTGGAAACTGGCACATGTTAGCAGTTACAAAGGTCTTGCTTTACACTTTGCCACATTACAGGAGACTCTGCAACAGCAGAAAGAGCCACACATTGTTTGATGATAGCTATTAGATCAGTGATTCTCAACCTTTCTCCCCCCCCCCAACTCTTATACCATCTTAAGTTTTTCTTTGGCTTGGCTTCGCGGACGAAGATTTATGGAGGGGGTAAAAAGTCCACGTCAGCTGCAGGCTCGTTTGTGGCTGACAAGTCCGATGCGGGACAGGCAGACACGATTGCAGCGGTTGCAGGGGAAAATTGGTGGGTTGGGGTTGGGTGTTGGGTTTTTCCTCCTTTGCCTTTTGTCAGTGAGGTAGGCTCTGCGGTCTTCTTCAAAGGAGGTTGCTGCCCGCCAAACTGTGAGGCGCCAAGATGCACGGTTTGAGGCGATATCAGCCCACTGGCGGTGGTCAATGTGGCAGGCACCAAGAGATTTCTTTAGGCAGTCCTTGTACCTTTTCTTTGGTGCACCTCTGTCACGGTGGCCAGTGGAGAGCTCGCCATATAATACGATCTTGGGAAGGCGATGGTCCTCCATTCTGGAGACGTGACCCATCCAGCACAGCTGGATCTTCAGCAGCGTGGACTCGATGCTGTCGACCTCTGCCATCTCGAGTACCTCGACGTTAGGGGTGTAAGCGCTCCAATGGATGTTGAGGATGGAGCGGAGACAACGCTGGTGGAAGCGTTCTAGGAGCCGTAGGTGGTGCCGGTAGAGGACCCATGATTCGGAGCCGAACAGGAGTGTGGGTATGATAACGGCTCTGTATACGCTTATCTTTGTGAGGTTTTTCAGTTGGTTGTTTTTCCAGACTCTTTTGTGTAGTCTTCCAAAGGCGCTATTTGCCTTGGCGAGTCTGTTGTCTATCTCATTGTCGATCCTTGCATCTGATGAAATGGTGCAGCCGAGATAGGTAAACTGGTTGACCGTTTTGAGTTTTGTGTGCCCGATGGAGATGTGGGGGGGCTGGTAATCATGGTGGGGAGCTGGCTGATGGAGGACCTCAGTTTTCTTCAGGCTGACTTCCAGGCCAAACATTTTGGCAGTTTCCGCAAAGCAGGACGTCAAGCGCTGAAGAGCTGGCTCTGAATGGGCAACTAAAGCGGCATCGTCTGCAAAGAGTAGTAATCTTAAGTAATCCCTTACTAACCACAGAACCACTGTACTAGGTGATGCCTGAGAGTGAGAGATCAGGCTCAACATTTGTTTAGAGAACTGTTCCCTGAACTTAATTTTTTATGGCCTTTGAGATTTTATTTAAACTAACTTTTGATATTCTCATCGTGTTCTTATCCTGCAATCACTGTTTCAATAATTTAAAGTGAAGATTATTAAACAATTCTGAACTTTTTGAAAGTGAAAGCGGGGCAGTACGGTTAGAATAGAGGTTAGCAAAACAGCGAACTGTTACAGCGCCAGCCATTGGGACCAGGGTTCGAATTCCATGCTGTAAGTGGCTTGTACTTTCATCTCCGTGTCTGCGTGGGTTTTCCCCAAGGGAACTCTGGTTTCCTCCCACCGTTTGAAATGTAGGTTAATTGGGCAGCACGTGTTCATGGGCCGAAAGGGCCTATTACCGTGCTGTATGTCTAAAAAATATAAATAGCACAGAAGTTGGGAAGCCAGAGAGAAAACATTTTCCAATTTACTAACACTGATACAAGTTTCCTATTCCAAGAAAAAGCTTATTAGGGCCTAAATAAGCCAAACGAAGCCCCTTTAGAGATGTTAACTCTACGTTTTCACCTTGGACCTATCCTTGTTCCTTTTTGGTTCTTTACAGTTGATTGAGGTGAATATAAAATCAACCCCATTTCAAAAGAGAATTCTCCCCAATTTCATGCATTTATTTGTCCGTGAAGTTGGTTTCTTCATCTCAAAAGCTCAACGCTTGCAAAAAGTTCAGAGTTGTTTAATAATAAATTGTTCACAAGGCATCATTCCTCATCACTTTAAATGTCTTTTAAGGAATAGAGTATATATTCTATTCTCACAATAACATCATTCTTTGACTTTCACCTTGTCCCACCCAAAATAGTCTTTGCAGTTTGCGGTACAAAGCAGATGACCACCCCGAAATGAAAAAACCCAATGTTTTCTGAATGATTGCACAAATCCTTTTATGAAGGATTACTGACAAATTGAGCAAGGTAAAACTGGCAGATGAAACCCCCATTTTGGATCTAAGATAAATAAATAAATCCCTTGATACCAATCCCCAAAAGGATTATGGTTCAACTGCAAATGCAACACTTTTTACAATTTCTTTTAATGAATTGTCATTGAATGTTAACTGTTAATGCAGCAATATAATGGCTGCAACACATTGACAATCAATTTGACTGATGTTAAAACAATATTCGCTGCAAGTCTCAAAATTTGATACTGACCATCAAGCAAAAAATGATTACCCAAAGGACTGAGTCAAATTATGGCTGAATTCAAACTGTACTGCGTTCCCATATACAAGAAAAAATGTTGACAGTAGACCACTCATCCACCAGTTACCACTGGCCAGACAGAAGCAACAGAATCCTGTCAAAAGTCCAATACCAGGCTGGAAAGTAAAACGGACTAAAGGATAGATTAAAACAAAGAAAACCTTTAATCAGCTTTTAGACTAAGTATATATGTTATGCGAGGGAAAGCAATTACCACTTACATTTCAGAAATATCCATCTAAAAAAATTCATTTTGAATTTGCAGAGGGCAAAATTTTTACTCTAAAAGCAAAATTGTACAATTATAGCCTGTCCTTTACTCCAAGGGAGAGAGGGGGAAAAAAAGAGGAAAGGGGTTACAATTCTGCAGCTGAATCCATTCAGCCATTTGCTCAAGTATTATATTAAATCCTGACGATTTGATGGGTTTAAGAAAAATCTTAACACTCAGTTTAACATGATTTTGAAAAATAAAAGGTCAATTGCCTTAAATAGCATCAAGTGATATAGGGCCTGACACTGTACAGAGTTCATGGAGCACAGGATTAAAGAATTCACAGCATGCTGACAAGCATCTCTTATCAGAAACACTAATTTCTTGATCACATCACAGGGCAAGGTAACTGGGAGCTTTAAATTATGTCATGTACATGCAGTACTCATATGAATGAAGTTTTAACTCTTTGAACTCTATGCCCCAGTTTTCCAGGACTGATTTTATGCCAAACCACGTACTCTACTTCACCACTGTAAAGGTTTACTCCAGAGTAAATATGATGAAAGGTTAAAAATGGCCAGATTCCAAAGGGTTAACCTGCAAAGGTTACGACCAAGCAACGTCAGACAAATGAACACTAGGAAGAAATTTGGATGAAGGGATACAAATTATACATGTAAAACTCAATTTACACAGTCCCCAGTTAGTAGAAAATGTTACAAATATTGGAGAGAATGTCACCTACTACGTCCCCAATACCTGGGCACTATCCACTGCAAGAATACAGTAGAAGTTTGAAAATCCAGACTGCTCAGGGATTGGGTTGGTCCAGGTTTTCAGGATCCTCGGGTGGTAATGAAGTGCAAGACAAATATATTGGCAAGACCCAAGGCCACTTTCTAAATGCAGGAAATTACCAATTTTTGGAATTCTTCCCTCACATTGCTGTCATTGAATATATTTGTGGCTGAGATCAGTAGATCGTTGGACAGTCAGGGAATGGGAGGATTTAGTGTTCAGATAGCCAAGTGCAACCTTGAAATACAGGACCATTATGATCTTAGATGGAGCATGTATTCAAGGTGTGATAGGACCTCATCCTTCTGTCAATGTTCTGAGCCAAAGACAGTTTGCAAGATGTGCTCAATGAGATCAAGAATTTGCAGTCAGCTAGAACACATGGGATTGGTTGACCTCGGGAAAAGGAAAATCTCCTCCCAAAGATCCAATTGTCCCTCCAGAGACAACTTGCTGGCTTCCAGGTTCTGCAACCATTATTACCAGGAATCCGGCACCCGTGATGTCATCAAGTTGACTGAACAAACATTTAAATTCGTTTTTTAAAATACACATTACACAATGGCTACAAATATTTTTAAAAGCCAAATAGCGTCACGATCAGCTATTCGTGAATTGGTAAACCATTAACAATTCAGACCTGCTGACAATTTTGGAGTGAGGCTAGTTACAACGGTTTCCCTCAACTGGAACAGAGAAACAGGTAAATAATCTCAAATCAACATATTAAACCACACCAGCAGGGAAGCCGAATTGCAGTTGACAAAGTTACAATAGGACCACAAGGGCAATTACATTATTAATACAAAAAATGTGTACCCTTCTCAGAACAAGTGAAATGTAATCCATGCAGCTGCAGATATAATCTTTACAATTCGATCTTAACTACTCCTCTATTGTAGTCCCCTTGATATAGAGATAATTGCTTCAAGCAACAATCTTGAGGCAAATACTAAGTATTTGATGGTAAACTCAATTTAACACCTCCCCTGTAACAATGTTCACAAGTTTGAATGAAAAGCTCATCGACTGCGCCTGGTTGCCAATTTAATGCAGATTTTATTCTAAAGTCTATATGATTTAATTCCACTTGACCCAATAGCCTAGTCATTGCACCTTACCTTTCATTCCACTCCCCTCCTCCTGAAACGTGTTGCGACTTGACCCCTGTTCTTCCGTCTGCTCGCTGCCACCACTTCCAGAGGAGGCTATGCTGCTCTGAGGGGAGAGCGGTGCATGGTCCGATGGGGCGTAAACGGCTCGGGTCCGCAGATCATCTGGAGACATCCACTCGCTGACCACCGACGGGTTCGTCATATTAATTGGTGGAGTGAGGGAAACTGAGCGCTTCAGAGGGCTATGGTTGGTTTGAGTTTGGCCTTGGAGAACTGAAAATTAAAATGGCATATTTGTCAGAAAAGAAAAATGAAGAAATCCATCTCTTCCTGTAAAGAAAGTGGGCAAAACAACAAGAAAAACTTAGTTAAGATATTTTGTCCTGATCAAGACCTGCAAAAGGATATAATCTCCCTAGTTCATTGATATTACTGTGAATTCCACTTTTGCTTCAACCTATTCTCCCAGTTCACAAGTCCTAAGGCTAATTTTGATTTTAAAACTTTAACAGACAATGGTGAGACCAAACTTGGAGAATTACCTGTGGTTTAGGTTGACTAGCATAGGAAAGATGTCATTAACCTGGACAATGTGCTTAAAAGATTCATAAGAATGTTACTTGGACCGGAGAGTTTGAGAGCAGAGAGAAACTGGATAGGCTGGGGCATTGTTCCCGAGAGAAAAGGAGGCCAAGATGAGACATTTGAGAGGTATGGAAAAATCACAAGGGGCACAGAGTAGTGAATTTAATTTTAATTTACACATACAGGCACTGTAACAGGCTCTTTCATCCCACAAGCCCGTACTGCCCAAATAGGTCCAATTGCCCTCCATCCTCAGTGCGTTTTTGAATGTTGGGAAGAAACTGGAGCAATCCCACGCAGGCATGTAGAAAGCGAAAACTCCTGACAGACAGCGTGGGATCCAAACCCCAGTCCCAGTCAGTGGGATGGTAACAACGCTGTATTAATCACTACACTGACTGTACCTTTTCCCCAAGGTAAGCAAGTCAAAAACTGGAGGACATGGATTTAAGGTGAAATGAACAATTTAAAGCACGCAGAAGAGACATTTTCCACACAGAGAGTGGTGGGTGTGGAACAAGCTGCCAGAGGAAGTGGTAGAGATGGGACAATTAAAACATTGAGAAGACATTTGGAGAGGTTCATGGCTAAGAATGGTTGATAGCGTGGAGGGCCATATGCAGGCACTTGGGTCCAGACAGGCAGGCAATTGGTCAGCTGAAGGGGCTGTTTCTGTTATAGTTATAGTATGACTCTACGTACTGAGAAAATCAAAGGGCCTCAAAGATCTAAATGAGCCACAATTGGCATTTTACAGCTGGAGAAGGGAAAGTCCAAGGGTCCTTTGAGCTGCCTCTGCTCCATTCAACTCAAGGAAATTTCACATTCGATATAACTCTCGAACTCCTGTTAACAGTTAGTGCCAAGGATTACATCCTCCAACTCCACAATCCTGATTCTTTGTTCTTCCCAAAACATTCATTAGACTCAGACAAGCACTTTCAATGTGTAGAGTATAAATTAAAATGGAGGATTAGCCAATAATCAGCTCAGAGATATGCAAGATGTACTCAAATATTTCGGATAGGATCTTACGCACACAAATTTTAATATAAATCAAGTAGAATTATGATTATTAGATGACAATGCTCCAGAGGGGTAAAACTGAGCTTGTTAGAGATTTCAAGTAGCAACCTTCATACATTAGTTGCACAAAAACCCTCCTATCTTTTCTCCAACTTTCCAACTGGACATTCAAACAGATGTCATCAATCCTCTGTTACATCACACACTCCATTATTTTAATGACAAAGCAAACAGTATTTAGGGAAGAAATGTAAATATTAATAGATAACTCATTAGGAACAAGAACCCTGGAAAACTTTCCCACCACCAGCTTAGAGAAGAACGAAGATTAGCCAAGATTGAATTGGCTCAACGTTGTCTCACATCATCGACTACATACAAATTTGGGGAAAGTGTGGGGGGAAACCAGGGGTTCTGCATCAAATTTCCTGAACCACATCCCACTTCTCTCCAGATTTTACCCACTCACCACCTAGCAGACAACAGTTCGAACCATCGAACATTACAGGGCCACACCCCAGTAAATTTTCTCTGCCCTCTTTCAATCTTACTGATATCTGTTCTGTAGTTAAGTGACCAAAAATGCACACAATACTCTAAATTTGGCCTCACCAATGTCTTATACAACTTTAACATAACATCCCAACCCCTAAAATCAATACTCTATGAAGGCCAATATGCCAAAAGCTCTCTTTTCAACCCTATCCACCTGTGACACCACTTTCAGGGAATTATGTATCTGTATTCCCAGATCCGTTTGTTCTACCGCACTCCTCAGTGCCCTGCCATTTACTGTATATGTCTTGCCTTGATTTGTCCTTCCAGAGTGCAAGACCTCACGCTTTGTCTGCATCAAATTCCATTGGCCATTTCTCAGCCCGTTTTTCCAGCCGGTCCAGATCCCTCTGCAAGCTTTGAAAACCTTCCTCGCTGTTCACAACCCCTCCAATCTTAGCGGATCTTACTGATCCAATTTACCACATTATTGTCCAGATCATTGATAGAGATGGCAAAGAACAATGGTCCCGGAACCGATCCCTGAGCCGTACCACTCGTCACACAGGCCTCCAGTCTGAGAGGCTTCTGCCATCTAGCCAAATGTTGAATTCAGTTTACTACCTCACCATGAATACCAAGCGCCTGAATACCCTTTTCTGTGTCCCTTAACTTATTTGCGCACTAGTTTGGGGAGTCATTCTTGCATTTCTTCCCCTTTTCTTTAAAGCAGCAGTATTTCCATGGCTCAGATCATCCAAGTCTTACATGGCCATCATCAGATGACTCACAATGGTCTGACCCTATCACTAATTTTGCTTTATCATTCAAGCAGCTCAGATTGTGAATGTTCGGCTAGGATGTGCAGTCAAGTTTCAAAAACTTGAGTTGCAAGATGCTTTACAACCTGCACCAGCAACAGTAGGTCACACACTACTAGCCTTTATGAACAATGGGAAGACCAGTAGCTGTGATCCTGCCTAATTATTCCCCGTGCACCACTCCGAGGCTTAAATGTAATTCCCCTAGCTGGGTTGATAACTCAATACGGGCCACCTCATTTGTCTAATAATAAAGTTTTATATCAAGGTACAAATCAGTGTTCCTGAGACTGGATATTACAGAGCCATTCTTGCTCCAGACTTTCATCTCATGATGATCCAAGATGTTTTCTGACGTCCCCTTTAAATAATGTTAATTCGTTAAAGCTGTGATCAGAATAAATGATTTTAAATTTTTTTTTTATTTTTCACACTATGAACCATACTGACCAAAATACACACAAACATTTCCCTCTTGATTATACACAGTGTCATTTTCTCCCCTTTTCCCCCCCCTCCCTTCCCTCTCTCCTTCACCCCCCTCCCCACCCACTCAATGTTCAACCTATATGATACATTAAACCCATTAAACAATGGCATCACACAATGAAAATAAACAAGAAATTTGTGTCATCTACTTTTATAATCTGGGTCAGTTCATTTCGTCTTCTTCTCCTTCTGTCATTTTAGGGGGTGGAGGCCCGCAGTAGGACTTCTCTATTGTGTTCCATGTACGGTTCCCAAATTTGTTCGAATACTGTGATGTTATTTCTTAAATTATATGTTATTTTTTCCAATGGAATACATTTATTCATTTCCATGTACCATTGCTGTATTCTCAGGCTCTCTTCTGATTTCCAGGTTGACATTATACATTTTTTTGCTACAGCTAAGGCTATCATAATAAATCTTTTTTGTGCTCCATCCAAATCGAGGCCAAGTTCTTTACTTCTTATATTACTTAGAAGAAAGATCTCTGGATTTTTTGTTATGTTGTTTTATGTGATTTTATTTAATACCTGATTTAGAACTTCCAAAAACTTTTCCACTTTCTCACATGCCCAAATTGCATGTACTGTTGTTCCCGTTTCCTTCTTACAGCGAAAACATCTGTCTGATACTGTTGGGTCCCACTTATTTAACTTTTGGGGTGTGATATATAGCCTGTGTAACCAATTATACTGTATCATGCGTAACCTCGTGTTTATTGTATTTCTCATAGTTCCGGAGCATAGCTTTTCTCAAGTTTCATTCTTTATCTTTATGTTTAGATCTTGTTCCCATTTTCGTTCGGGTTTACAGCTTATTTCCTCGTTCTCTTTCTCTTGCACTTTGATGTACATGTTTGTTATAAATCTTTTAATTATCATTATGTCTGTAATCACATATTCAAAATTGCTTCCTTCTGGTAACCTCAGCCTGCTTCCCAATTTGTCCTTCAAGTAGGTTTTCAGTTGGTGGTATGCAAACATCGTACCGTGAGTTATACCATATTTGTCCTTCATTTGTTCAAAAGATAATAATTTATTTCCCGAAAAACAATTTTCTATTCTTTTGATCCCTTTTCTCTCCCATTCTCTAAAGGAAAGGTAATCTATTGTGAAAAGGATTAGTTGATTTTGCGTCAATATTAATTTTGGTAGTTGATAATTTGTTTTATTCCTTTCTACGTGAATCTTCTTCCAAATGTTGAGCAGATGGTGCAGTACTGGTGAATTCCTATGTTGCACCAACTTTTCATCCCACTTATATGGTATATGTTCAGGTACCTTCTCCCCTATTTTATCTAGCTCTAATCTGGTCCAATCTGGTTTTTCCCTTGTTTGATAAAAATCTGAAAGGTATCTTCATTGTGCTGCTCTATAATAATTCTTAAAGTTTGGTAGCTGTAAGCCTCCTTGTTTGTACCATTCTGTTAATTTATCTAGCGCTATCCTCGGTTTCCCCTCTTTCCATGAGAATTTCCTTATTACTTTCTTTAGCTCCTTGAAGAATTTCTCTGTTAGGTGAATTGGTAACGATTGGAATAGGTATTGTATCCTTGGGAAGATATTCATTTTAATGCAATTTACCCTTCCTATCAGTGTTAGTGGTAAATCTTTCCAATGTTCTAAGTCGTCTTATAATTTCTTCATTAATGGCTGATAATTTAGTTTGTATAGATGGCCTAGATTATTATCTAGTTGTATACCTAGGTATCGGATTGCTTGGTTTGCTATCTAAATGGTGATTCTTTCTTAAACTTTGAGAAATCCGCATTATTCATTGGCATTGCTTCACTTTTATTTGCGTTGATCTTGTACCCCGACACTTCTCCATATTCCTTCAATTTCTTATGTAATTCTTTTATTGATATTTCTGTTTCTGTTAAGTATACTATGATGTCATCTGCAAATAGACTGATTTTACATTCCTTCTCTTTTATTTTTATCCCTTTTATTTTATTTTCTGTTCTTATCAGTTCTGGTTCTAGAGCTAACGCGAACAGTGAGGGAGATAGTGGACATCCCTGCCTAGTTGACCTGCTTAATTTAAATTGGTTTGATATATATCCATTTACCGTCACCTTCGCCAATATAGAATAAATGATTTCAGATAATCTGCACATTGCACCTTGGGTTCCCCAAATATCATTCCTGGAACACTGATGCTGAGCAGATGACCAAAATTCGCCACAGTCTCAGTTAATCAACTTGAAACTTTGGTTTGAGTTTCTTCCTTTACAGCTACTACATTAGCAGAGCATTTCTAGCACTATTTTTTTAATTTCAGAATTCCAGTAACTGCCATCTATTGCTTTTGGAGACATCCTATTTCAAGGAGAGACGTTTAGTACAGACCATCCTGTGCCACCACATTTCCAATGGCAGACGACCAAATGCTTTTCAGCGGGGCAGTGTCTGACTGTCTGACTATCATTTACAACAAAATAACGTAGCTAGTCTGTGGTAAGAAACTTGGTTGGCATGCACAAGCTGGACTGAAAGGCCTGTTGTACGACTTGAACCATTTCTTCAGTCATGAGACTCACCTTAAAAAAAATCAGACCTGCAATTTTTCCCTCAATTAACAAAACTTCAATTTAAAACATCACAAGGTCAAAGGAGATTTCTCACACAATTTTCAGGCTTTCAAAGAGGTAACACCAACTCCTTGGAGGTTTCCCCTTGTTTTGCCTTTAGTCCTTGCCATGATGTTGGGATTGGGCAAGAAGGTCATGACCAAGGATTTTCAGTGTTTCCGAATTGCCATTTATTTCCAGCCCACCCACAATAACTCAGTAAAAACACTTTCTTACTCATGAAACCAGCCAGACTTACTCCAAAATAGCAGCTCAATAATTTCACAATTTGTAGAAATGTAATTGTGTTATGATTTTAAAAAAAACCTACAATAGAGCTCCCCAGTTTTTGCAAATTAAGTTTATGCCACAGGATTTTCTGTACATCTCAGAACAGATTGAATTGGAAATAAAACAGACCCAAATCAAGGGGTCGTGAGAGGGCATTTACCATATTTGACGACATTCAAGATCCCCCCACCGATCTTGTATGCGGAATTGAAATGGAGCAAGTTGCCGGCTACTCGTCTAGTGGAGGTGCTGCAGCTGTCTAGGAAGCGAGCCTGAGGCTTTGTGAGCCGCCTCCCCTCAGGCGGATGGTTGTGCTTTCCGGAGCCGCCCTGCTGCTCTCTTTCCCCAGTAAGAAGGCCACGGTAGCATCCGCCAACGGTGCAAGGCGGTGCTTTCTGGATCTGCCACCACCACTCACTTCCCGTGGTGAGAAGGCAGACCTTGGCGGCCCCCACCAACAGTGCAAGAGGTACAGGAGGAACTCTTTCACCAACTTACCCATAAAAAAATTTCTTAACATTCTCTGCTGAAATTGGGGGTGGGGATTTGCATAGTGTCAAATATGGTACTTGCTCTTTATTCAATTCTTCCCAAATTTTAAGAGGTTATGAGTTTGAAACTTTGCAATGCCTTGTTAATTCTTTCTTTAATAGGGTTGTATGTGGGTAAGTTAGAAAGCCATCCATTTCAGTTACTGAAAAGGATTCCCCCAGAAACACTTTCATTTGTATATCCCAATTGATTTGCCTCTGAAGGGAAGCTTTTCCATTAGGAGAAATGCCCGACCACCTCTATTAAAAACAAATTGCATGAACTAGCCCCACAAGACTTGTCAATCACCCCTAATACAACATTTTTTGGATTCATAAATACGTTTGGAAAGGCATTACGGGTAGATATAAAGCCAAGTCACGTTCTTTACATTAAAAACCAAAATCACCCAAAGCAGATAAATATGATGTATTTTCTTGCATCACACGTGGGTGGTTGGGAGAATTAAAATAGTTCAGATTGGAGAAGGACAACAAATAATCTCCAAGTTTCCCAAACCCAGAATAGCTTGACTGTCACCACAAGTTCTTAATGAAACAACATAACTACCTGTGAGGCATTTCTTAAAAAAAAATGCATTTAGATAAAGTGTAATCCAATACTGCTTCTTTGACCTGTAGATAATAAGAATGTGTTTGTACACTTCATCTTCTTATCACAGCAAAAATTATTGAAACGTGGATTGCAAAAGAAGCACAGATTTAAAGCACACGAGGTGATTTGAGAGCTATTGTGCATGGGTGAAATCGCCACTTGGGGGAAAAAAAACGAGGGACCAATTACTTCCCACAATGAAAAAAATAAAGAGTCAGAATGACACAGCTAGCTTAGGGGCGGTACGGTTAATGTCGTAGTCAGCACAATGCTATTACTGTGCCAGCCACCCAGATTGGAATCCGCCACTGTCTGCAAGGAGTTTGTACTCCCCATGTCTGCGTGGGTGGGTTTCCTCTGGGCGCTCTGCTTTCTCCCCACCCTTCAAAATGTATGGGGGTTGTAGGTCAATTGGGGTATTTCTCTGTTAACATGCTGTACGTCTAAATTTAAAATGAGTAACATACAAGCCGAATTGTGTCTCTACATTCACATGCATTTGATAAAACTTGGAATAGAAAACACCAAAGTTCTCTGGCAAAAGTTTTTAAAGCAAAACAACTCGATCTCTACTCAAGAATTCCTACCATTTTATTACAAAGATTAAATTATGGAAGAATACTGACACTAATATCATAATTCTTGCCCATATACATGTACCTTCCATCTACATATATGTACAGTATATTATCTAAAAACCACTTTACCAAAATTCTCAGTTATCTGCAAATATTTTTGGCGGCGACATGTCACAAGTTGAAAAATAAGTTGTATTTTTTTTTAACCTGCCATGCTCAAGTGGGACTCTGACGCACTGTTAGTGTCATTTTAAATCCAACGTAGCTCTCGTGTACTCAAGTAGGGCTCTAACATATTGTTAGCACCATTTTGAATCCAATGGAGCTTTCGTGGGCTCAAGGTAAGAATTAAACTTTATTTCATGCTTGAAAAATCTTCCCTTGTTCTTTGTTGTTGTTTTATGCTGATGCACAAAAGAGTCTGGAAAAACAACCAACTGAAAAACTCACAAAGATAAGCGTATACAGAGCCACTGTCATACCCACACTCCTGTTCGGCTCCGAATCATGGGTCCTCTACCGGCACCACCTACGGCTCCTAGAACGCTTCCACCAGCGTTGTCTCCGCTCCATCCTCAACATCCATTGGAGCGCTTACACCCCTAACGTCGAGGTACTCGAGATGGCAGAGGTCGACAGCATCGAGTCCTCGCTGCTGAAGATCCAGCTGCGCTGGATGGGTCACGTCTCCAGAATGGAGGACCATCGCCTTCCCAAGATCGTATTATATGGCGAGCTCTCCACTGGCCACCGTGACAGAGGTGCACCAAAGAAAAGGTACAAGGACTGCCTAAAGAAATCTCTTGGTGCCTGCCACATTGACCACCGCCAGTGGGCTGATAACGCCTCAAACCGTGCATCTTGGCGCCTCACAGTTTGGCGGGCAGCAGCCTCCTTTGAAGAAGACCGCAGAGCCCACCTCACTGACAAAAGGCAAAGGAGGAAAAACCCAACACCCAACCCCAACCAACCAATTTTCCCTTGCAACCGCTGCAATCGTGTCTGCTTGTCAGCCACAAACGAGCCTGCAGCTGACGTGGACTTTTTACCCCCTCCATAAATCTTCGTCCGCGAAGCCAAGCCAAAGAAAAAGACTGGGGCTGGGATCGGACTGGGGTCTTTGGGCTCCTGGGCAGGTTCCGCGACGGCGCTGGCGAGATATCTGGAATCGGAGCAGGGACCTCGGGCTCCTGGGCAGGTATGGTGACGACTGTGGGGAGGCATCTGGGATCGGAGCAGGGACCTCGGGCTCCTGGGCAGGTTCCGCGACGGTGGTGGCGAGATATCTGGAATCGGAGCAGGGACCTCGGGCTCCTGGGCAGGTTCCGCGTGGCGAGATATATGGAATCGGAGCAGGGACCTCGGGCTCCTGGGCAGGTTCCGCGTGGCGAGATATCTGGAATCGGAGCATGGACCTCGGGCTCCTGGGCAGGTATGGTGACGACTGTGAGCAGGCATCTGGGATCAGAGCAGGGAGCTTGGGCTCCTGGGCAGGTATGGTGACGACTGTGGGGAGGCATCTGGGATCGGAGCAGGGACCTTGGGCTCCTGGGCAGGTATGGTGACGACTGTGGGGAGGCATCTGGGATCGGAGCAGGGACCTTGGGCTCCTGGGCAGGTATGGTGACGACTGTGGGGAGATGTTGTGGTTGGCGATGGCCAATACTAGTATTCTACTACTTAAACTGGGCTGTTTAAAGGAATTTCTCGGATATCCATAAAATGCAGTTAACTGATACATGTCCAGTTTCGAGTGTTTTGGATAACTGGAAACAAACTGTTTCGCCAAGCTGAAATACGATTTGTATCATCAAATATGCTTGGTTTTAGTATTCAGTGCATTTGCTAACACCGTACATCTTCCAATAATGAGTTACAGTATTATACCTCTCGATCCAGTCATGAACAGAAACTTACAAGTTAAATTTCTGGCCTGTCCACAGCAAGAATAAAATGGCAGACAGATGCCAGCTGTCACTTTCTATTGCCACACATTCTTAGAAGGGAGCAAAGCCACCCAAGGGGCTACCAATTTTTAATTGAAAAGTCACTATTTCCCAGACTAATGTCTAATCCGAACCCAAAAGCCGCAAATGAGCTTGGCAGTGACACCTGACCAAATCCCACTGAAGTCCATTGTTTTACTGCTTTGACGTTCACAGATAATTCTTGATGTACAATTTTAGCTGATTGAACAAAGGGGAAAAACAGCTGTAAGTTTGTAATGCCTTCAGACATTTTTGTTCCTGTCTATATATAGACTGACGCCACTGGCATGGTTGAGTACTGAATGTTCTTTGTCGCTTTATAATGCACATGTTTTCTATTATTGCAACATCTGCAACAGGCATTGAGATGTTTAATGTTATTTTCTCCCCCTTTTTGAATCCCACTTCCTAAGCCCTGTATGAACTGATCTTCGACAAGGGGAAATGCTCTCAACACTTCTATTACCACCACTCAACCAAAATCATTCTGACATGATTTTCTAACCCGTTTAATTTTTCCTTACGTTGTTCTCTTTCTCTCCCCTTCCCCCATCCCAAATGACGTAGCCAAGTTCAGAAATAGTGGAAATTTCTAACTAACTGTCTGTTGGTTCACTGCACCACCTAAATATTTTCACTGCTAAATACTCTAGAGGAGGATTTAATGGAACAAGTGAACAGTTCTTTAAATAATGTCACAGCTGTCAAACATTTCTCACTTCTCCACAAACAGGGTGGTTTGAGATTATTCAAGCTAGGCAAACACATCACTTTTCTTTTTCTAAAGGCACAATGTACAGGCAGGTGCCCGAACACCTGCCTGTACTTTAAGTACAATTCAATGCAGTATCAGGACCAACAGAAGTACAGTCCTATACAGCTTCAATATCAGCTAATCTCATCAGCACATGTGGAACAAGGGATAAATATAAACCTCACTTTTGCTGACTGGCATTCCAATTAATACATTTAATCGACAAACATGCAAGAATGCTAAAAACATCCAACACTGGCATTCTGGACTAGCCCCATTTTCCTGTCTTTGGTCCGTATCCTTGTAAAACCCTTCACATCCATACAACTGTCCAAACGTCTTTTATATTTGATACACTGAAACCTCATTACAACGTGATTCGTTAATCCGCGGAATCGCTTAGAGCGCGGATGTCTGCGGACCCTAAACTTTGCAAATAAGTTGATTAAGATTCAGAATCCCAATATTAAAAGAATGCGCTTGCTTTCTTTCATTGAAATTGTTATAGATAGCAGATCCTTCGAAAACTGGTAATATTTGGGTTTGATTCTCCGCGGGCATCTGTTCCGCGACTCGGTTGTAACGTGGTATGAAACCTTAGACCCCACATTCTAACGAGGTTTTACTGTAATTAAATATCCACCTTACCTGTACTTGTATTGCTTCCAATGTTGTTCATCGCCGATGGCACTGACACAGATGTGTGCAGAGGCAAATGTCCATTCTCACAGGTCATTGGCTTGTCCTGCCAACCAGGAACAGTGACACACATGCTGCTATCTGCTCGGTTCTGCCATTCGTTCAGCTTGTCTTCAACATTCTGTCGTTGATTTTGGTTGAATGCTCCTGTGTAAATGGAATCTACTCGGCCCACATTCTGTGAACTGTAGTTGCTCGACATGCGGTCCTCCAAGTGAGTCAGCCATAAGGCCAGAGAACTCCGGTCATCCAGTGAGGTTGCAGGATGGATTAGTGCATAAGACAGGAGCTGCCGACTTTCTTCTATGAAGAGATTGCTATCAATGGAGTAAGCTAGCACTTTCTGCAACAGCTCCATATATTCAGACTTTGCCTCTACATTTCCAGGCTGCAGTAGAGGAAGATGGGAAAGCAATTGTAAAACAACCTTTTCCTTAGGGTCTTGATGCCATTGACTGATGAAAGCTGGAAAATAAAATAGAGTTATTCAAATTTCTGGAGACAAAACTTTTCCCATTCAACAAGTTCGATTCATTTGCCTTCATAAATTAAATACATTAATGCAAGCGAGCGATCAAGGCAACTGGCCACTATGGACACAAAATCTTTCATCCTCTTGTGTGAAAAGTTCAGCATCCAGTTTCTGACTTGGGAAGGTTGACGGAAACTAAATGTTTTGAAGTTGGTTGCACTGCACATCAGTCACCAAATAGCTGGCACCCTAACCCATAACTTACAAGATTCGGTATGAGAGGAACTTAAATGAGGAATAGGTCACAGGGCCCCTGAGGCCTGCTTTACTGCGTTTAATGTAATTGCAATGGTGTAATATACCAAGTGCTTTTGGAACTCACACATGCATGAACAAAATTGTACTACTTTCCTTGTGACAAAATTTTACCATCAAGCCTATTTAACATACAGTAAATGTCCTAAAACTCTGCTCGGGGATTGGGTCGGTTCAGATTTTCCGGATTCTTGGGAAGTGCTTTTAAAAATTAAGGAGAATGAAGAAGAGATGAATAGGTAAATTCTGAATGAAGCATTTTTTTCAGATAAAATACAAAGTACAAAAAAAACAAATAAATTTATATCTGTACATTTTTGCGACTTAGGTGGTGTTTAAAGCACACAAAGGCCCACTAAATTTAAAAAGTTTGAGAGCTTGAGAAGTCCAAATTCTCAAGTCGCCCAGATTTTGGGCATCCAGAATTTTAAACTTTTACTGGACCAGCATCAACATCAAAACTAAACCAGGGGTAACCAATGAAGATGTTGCAAAAAAAAAAGCCTTCCTCCACTGGCCTGAGTTTGGCCACTTTTGTAGAATTTACCAATATATTGTAAGAAAATTAGAAGTTACACTTTATCAGCCTTCTCAAATTACTATTAATTCTGTATGTCACCGTTATTTATGAAATTGTATAAATTAGCAACGGTTTCCTTCATTAGAACAGTCTGTACTTTAAGAGTAAATAAACCAAAAGCAAAGAACTGCAAACATTAAATAGAAAACACTTCCTTTAATCAGGTTATTGTATATGCCCAGTGATAAAACCTTGAATTTCCACCTAAAATGTAGGTTTGGAGATGTACTCGCTGCACCCCAAATCGGGGACGTACCGCTGACCAAGAGAGTAATACTGCCAGGCACGTTTTACATACTAATTCACAATTTTATAAAAGTGAATTACTCAGTAAAGGTTTAAACTTTATTCTCATACTTTAAGATAAACCATCGTCGGCTCCTTTAACAGGCTTAAAGCCTGTACAGAGCCGATAGCAGTTGGACTGGGTGGATGGTTCCCGTGGGGGAGCGCTGAGACTTTGCTATCAAGGTTCGGATTTTATACTTGGTGCAGGGGAGCGCTGAGAGTTTGTTGTTAAGGTTTGGATTTGATACTTGGCGTACAAGAGGGGCCCTGGTTTTGGGGTGACACCTTTAAAGTTTGGACCGTCTTATACACCGGCATAGACTGTAAATGGCTGTGCAAGAAGCAGTTCACATTGCAGTTCAGTTCTCCGAAATGTTGTGTGTTTCTCTCTCTGGGACCCCATTGCATTTTCTACCTCTGAAGTTATTTTTTGACTGAAATCACTCAGAGACATTCTGAAATGGGACAAGGATATGCTATAAAATTACAAGTGTTTTTTTCATTACTGGACTCTCAATTCACGAGTATTTTCTGGAATGGGAAGGACATCGTTTACAATGACAATTTGGGAGCACCGAATGCCAGTTCTCAAATAAAAGTCATTTTGTGCTTTGAAATGCAAACACTGACTTTAACAATGAGGAACGTCTGTAAACCAACACGGGCATGCAAACTTGTAACCTGGATGTTCGATTTGAAATTTGTTTAAAAAAAAATTTCAAAGTTAAGCAAATCCTCAAGGACGAGAGTGCAATGAACAAAATGTGTGATTAAACATGACTGCTTTTTTTTTGGAAAAAAAACAGATTCAAATGAAGTCGAATGTCTTTTTCAACTGTAACTTCCAGAAACTCCAGCTCAAATAGCCCTGGCCTGCACTTCTATTCAGACATTTAATGCTGGAAGGTTTCAATCAGACATCACGTTTAAAACAGTAACACAAAAAGAGCAGAGATTCTTCTGGGCAAATGGAAATTCTGGATCCAAATATCCAACACAATCTTACTAGCAAGATCCCCCACACCCCACTCCTCATCAAGGTTAAGGTCAGAACACAAACATCTTGGTCCAAATGTTTCAAATACATAACAACTTAAGTTGTAGAGAAGCCCAACAATTTGAATTTAAACAAAATTATACAATGTAGTAGCATGAGACAATGTGCTTCTTGTAAAGCAAGTAACAGTGAGATTCACTATCTCAATGCAAAAAGGTTTGCCGGAGTGGAAGGTAAAAGAACAAGCTGTACAGACCAGGATTTATAACAACAAAAATGCCCTTCCCCTTCAGACATCAAGGCATTTTATGGCCATGGACATACTTTAAGGGAATGTTACAGTACAGAGTACAAAACATCAATTAAAAAAAATCCCACCGCAAACTCCGCACAGCAAGAATGGGAGAATGAAGTCTTGTTTCCCCTACCTCCCCCCACCCCCCACAAAAGTTTCTTTCTAAACAGTTGTCATTGAATAACCTCTTCAGCGGAGGATTTCCTTTTGTCTATCTCATGCAAGGAGATTAAAAAAACATTAGCAATACTTCAGGTATAATTTCAAAGAATGAATAGTGGGAAGATTTCTTATTCAGTACATTTTATTAAAAAGCACATTAACTTATCATGTAGAAGGAAACAAATTCTTTGAAATAGTTGTTTTAAAAAATCTTTAGTCATTCCAGAGTGAATTTCCACATCTCCCCGACAATACTTCATCCATCACCATTTTACCCAATGACCCCATTGCCACTTAGGGGAAAACATTTTTAACTTTGTAAACATGTTCTCAAGAGAAATTGGAAACACCCAAGACCTGATATTTGCAGTAATCTCTAGTTATACAGCCTGCTATTCCAAGTGACCAGGCTACTCTCACGTCACAAAGTCCCTGCTAATACTGCACCTCAACCCAATCCCACAAGCCCTAATCTTATGTAACAACCTCATACCCCAACCTCAAACGAACTACTGCTAATCTAACTACACTAATGTTGTTAATCACTCCGCCAAAACCCTAAATGGATCTTTCAGACACATACAGACATCATATTCCTTACTTGACTTTTGCAAATTGTTGTAGGATTTTTCCACATCTCTTGTCACCATTGTTACACTCTGTCCTCCCTTGAGCTCAGGTAGATTTTCGGTGAACCCAAAAGGATGCCCAGGAGTTACAACAACTTAAAAAAAACCCGGCAGTGCTGGAGCTAATGTAAACAGCAACACTGCCACTGGTGCAGACCTGGGGAGCAGAGACACAGCGCTCCTCACAGGGTCTTACCGTCCAGTTTTATTGCTAATGGCTCTGCACAGGCTTTTAAACGGCCTATCAAAGGAACCTGCGACTGTGGGGTCTGGGCCTAAGATGATGGTCTTGAGGGGTTGAAGACTCTGGGGGAGCAGCGGACTGGTGCAGGGCACCAGTAGCAGAAAGAGCACCTGCCTTGAGAAGGGGAAGCAGATGAAATGACCCAAGGACAGTGACAGTCCAGCAGCTGAAGGACACGCACAGGCTGCGGGCAAGGAAACCACCCGGGGGGCAGGTGACCAGAGGTCAAAGGTCTTGCAAAGGCTGCAGGCTGCTGGAGAACCGGGTGATTGGAACTGGGATTTGAGAGGACACCGAGGGCAAGGAGGGCTCCCAAAGGGCCCTGGACACTGAAGACCTCTTCAGTGGAGATTTGGATCTGGGCAGCGGTCGCCGATGGTTGGAACTAAACTGGAGTCTGCAGAGCTGCAGATGTGGTGGAGGTGAATCCACAGACAGTGACTCTGGCAGGACTTTCTTTTGCTTCTCTTTCTCTAACTGTAAGGGGGCGCTAGGCAATGCTAATGGCAAATGTTTGCCTGACTAAAGGCAATTTCGTGCGATATTACATTTCTGGATTACTTGACATTAAATAGCATCTGATCTGAATATGGAAAAAGTCCCATACAAAACACAAGCTTGATTTTAAAATTTTAATTCACTGAATGCAAATTTAGCAGACATCAGCGAAGATAGTATTTTAAACACAAATATGTCATATGTCAAGGTCAAAAGTTAAAAATCACTGAATTCAAATTTATGTGGCAAAGATGTCTGCTCAAGCGAAAAGCAATTATATTTTATTCAATGGATAAACTTTAAGGATATTCTTGAGATAACATAGTCCAAATTTCAGTGACAGTCACAACACATTTGAAAAAAAACAATGACCAGCTGAAAACACTCAGCAGAAATGGTGAACATTCTCGTTTAAAAATCCTTCATTTTCATCTTTTGTTTCAGATTTCTAGCATTTTAAAAATTTTCACACTTCTGCTATTTTGCAGAAAGGTGACACCTCTTACTTAAAACAAATTCCCAGGAATACTTTAATGCTTTTCAAGTTCAATTTTATTAGCATTTGATTGTACATATACAACCAGATGAAACAGCACTTCTCCAGGCCATGGTGCACACAAAATACACAGCACACAATAAGATAGATGCACAAAGATACAAATTAAAATCAATAATTTTGGGGGGGTTTACTCAGTTACAGGAAACTGTTCATCAATCTCACAGCCTGCAGGATCCTGATTCTGATGCCCTTGTACCTCCTTGATGGTAGCAGGTCAAAGATACTGTGTGATAGACAGAAATGGCCCTCTATGATTCTTTGAGTACTATTTAAACACTGCTCCCAGTAAATGTAGTCAATAAAGAGAAGGGAGATCCTAGTAATCTTGTCAGCCTTTTTGATGATCCTCTGAATGGACCTGGTCTGATGCCTTGCCACACAATGATAAAAACCAGACAAGAGACTCAATTGAGCTCCTATTAAAAAAATGTTGTCAATTTGGGGGCCAGGAGCCTTGCCCTCTTCAACCTCCTTAGGAAATGTTGACGGTGCTACAATCCCAGGGTGGAAACAACACAACCAGTGATGTGGAACATAGGGGTCGACCTTTGTCCTCCTGAAGTCCACAAGCATCTGCGTGGTCTTATCCACATTGAGATGCACGTTGCTGTTTTTGCAATATTTTATGAGCAAGGTGACGATGGGCCAACTCCTGTTGCATCAGGCCCAAATGCGATGATTCTGTCCGAAATGAATCTGGCAGTGTAGTTGTGAGTCAGTAGAGCTAGAGCTCAGTGTGACTAGGTCTAGAGATTTTATTACCAACCTGGAGTGACTGGTCTTTCGGTGAGGAAGATCAGAATCTAGTTACATAAGGAGTACAGAGTCCCAGTGAGGACTGCTTAGCCATCAGCCTCTGACGTATGATAGTATTGAACACTGAAGTCAAGAAACAACAACCTGGTCTACGAGGCATCATTTTCTAGCTAGGTCAGGATGGAGTGGAGGGTCAAGTCTGTGGCATCATCGGCAAACTGGTTTGGACAGTAGGCAAACCAGAATGGGTTCAATGTTGCTGGAAGGTGCAATTTGATGCGTTCCATTAGGATAGGATGTGACAAAAATCAGCTTCCATTTTCAAGTCCAAGGTTTAAAAGACGACATACAGTAAAATCTATTTAACCAGCTTAATGTATTGTTATTTACTTCTACAATGTATTTATTTACAACTTCGTCATTCACTTTAAATGGTCTTAATAGCCAAGCGAATTATTTGGCACAATAAATCACCTCAATAATCTTCCACAAAATCTAAAATGAAACTTCCCTCCATTCGAAGGGAGAAACACGTACACACCTTTCTTACTTGTTAACACATCACAAAATAAGATGTTGAAATCTAATGATCTACACACTAGACATTCTCTTTAGAACCAATGACAATATTAAATGAATTTAAAACTTGGAGGATAGATTTTGATTTTAAATTACCTAGACTTACAAAAAAAAATGTCTAAATGAGGCTGAGGTATGGATCAACTGCAACTCAACAATTCCACAGCTGCCTCAAATAGTTAACCTAATACATCACTTTCTATAACCTATAAGGTTCAAACTACAGCTCGAGGAACTCAAAAGGTACAAATGCTGGAATGTTGAGCAAAGATAACAATTGCTGGAGGAGCTCAGCAGGTCAGACAACATTCATGGGTAGAAATGATCAGCCATTGTTTCAAATCTGAACCCTTTATCAAGACTGAAAGAAACAGTCTCAGAGTTTTGCGAGTGAAGATATAGATAAGGTAGCTCTGAAAGTTTCTCTGAAAGTTCTATAGATTCTAGAACAGAGTATGAATATACAGATCCTTCTCCAGTTTACATGCTGGGTGGTGGACTTCTACCAGAACGGTGACATTTGTGGAGGATACTAGAGAAGAGATTTCAGGGGTACATACAAGTTGAATGACTGGGCAAGAACAAAGCAAATGTAGTAAATGGAAAAAAATAGTTACCACCACAGTAAAACCCCTGGTGTCCAGAATTCAAGCAAATATCAGTAAAAAAAAAGGAAAATAAATAAGAATATAATAGATTATTAAAAATGCAAGTTTAAAATTGTAAAAGTAAATGTTCTCTGAAGTAACACACAAAACTTTGTTGAAGATGGGAGCAAATTTTCAGACAGCAGAGGGCCTTGGTCGTGCTTTGCTCGTAGCAGCTGTTCGAATAAAGTTGTGTGAAATGGCAAAGGATGGTTGATGCTGCTCTCTTAAAGTGTCTCCTTAACCCTGCTTAGTAAGAGCCATCCCAGTCAGAGGCTTTATCTGTGAACTTGGGGGGGGGGGGGGGGTAATGGTCTATAATATTATTGATTATTTTTGAGATGGCTCCATGGAGGGTGAGGAACCTGCAGATGCAGCGTAGGTTAAATGTTTTCAAAGAATGTGATGGAAAATAAAGTAAAATGCTTTAAGGTTTAAATATTTATGTAAGTGAAGTTTGTTCAGTGTAAATATAGTACAGTATTTTTCATCTTTTAAACTGTTTGTTCTTATTGCAGGTGTATTAGTTAGACATTGTAAGATTAAGTCTCAAGCAACAGGGAAATATAGCTATGAGCATCTACCAATCCTCATAGGTGTCAGATAGCAGGGGTTTTATTGTATTTTGTTACAGAAGGAGTTTTTAAATGTTACAAGATTGGAGAGCCAATGTTGAAGGAGGGACCTAGGTGCTCTAATGTTGGTACATTGTAGTAGGTGGGAAAATGGTACATTGGCCTTTGAGGATTCACATACAGGAATAATCCACTTCCAGAGGATGCTATATCTCGGACTAGATTTTATAAGGTTAGAAACATAAAATTCTTTTTAGTCAACAGGCTGGATACAAAGAGGATGTTTCCTCCAGCTGAGGAGGCTAGAACTGGGCATCAGTCTCAGACTGAGACAGATCATGGTCTGGTAATGGGAACACCAATATTCCAAAGCATAAAGCCCTCCAAAAGGTAGTGAACTCAGCCCAGGACATCACAGGCAAAACCCTCTCCACTATCAAGAACATCTGCAGGGAAAGCTGCCGTCGGAGAGCAGCAGCAATCATCGAGGATCCACACCACTCACTGCTGCCATCAGGAAAGAGGTTTAGGTGTCACAAGACTCGCACCACCAGGTTCGGGAACAGCTGCTCCCCCTCCACCGTCAGACTCCTCAACAACAAACTCAATCAGGGGCTCATTTAAGGGCTCTTACTTATGCACTTTATTGATTTTCTTTTTTTTATCTCTGCATTGCACAGTTTGCATACATTTGTTATCTGTTTACCGTTCTTTTATTGTTTACGCTGTGTCCAGTTTTTTTTTGCACTACCAATTAGTGGTAATTCTGCCTGGCCCGCAGGAAAAAGGAATCTCAGGGTTGGGGTATGTGATGTCATGTATGTACTCTGACAATAAATAGGACAGATGAGGAAAATTTCTTTATTTAGAGAATGGAACATTGGTTCTATCAAATTAATTCAAACCAGAGAGTGACACATTTTTGGATAATAAAGGAATGCCAAATAGTCACAAACAAGGAGACATAGATTAAATAAAGCTGTGGTATTCTTCAATTAAAAAAAGAGCCTTTTAAGAGGTCATTGGTATGGACTGCAGATCAACTAACAGAGAGAAAACAATAAAGGAAAATTAGGAACGAAGTGAAACACAAAAGTCTGCTGAGATTGCAGCGAATACAGGAGGTAGATATATTACCAATCTGCCAGGCCTGAGCCTTTCTTCAAGGAACAGTCATGTGTTGCTTAATGTTCAAGATACTTCTGTGATATAGGACACTATGTGACTTGGATGCTGTGTGAACACCATATTATACACTTCTTCTTTGGCTTGGCTTCGCGGACGAAGATTTATGGAGGGGGTAAAAAGTCCACGTCAGCTGCAGGCTCGTTTGTGGCTGACAAGTCCGATGCGGGACAGGCAGACACGGTTGCAGCGGCTGCAGGGGAAAATTGGTGGGTTGGGGTTGGGTGTTGGGTAATGACAGGTGATTAGAAGTGGCATGGGGGCCAGGTTAATTAAACCATTCCGTGACGGCAGCATTTGGTGCTTTGGTTTTCCTACATTAGAATAATCATTACAGCAGATTTTCACCTGCTTGGCCACGGCTTCGAACATCAATTTTGTTCTGGAACATGGTGCCTGGAGAAATGGGACTTGGGCTCATTTTCTGCAACACTGCCGCTGTATTCCCGGAGTTCTTTAATCTTGTGCAGCAGTTCTGTCAGTGTATGTGACAAGAAGCATTTTGCTGTGACTGAGAGGATCACTGGGCGAATTGAGCAAGTTCAATTACGGGACACATGTCCGCTACACCCTGCTCTCCAATCGGGATTTCTGAATGGACGTATATGCGGTAGAACGTTGCCAGAATGGACGTTATGCAGCACATGACTGTATCAGCAAAATGCAGGCAGGCATTTGAATTAAAGACTGGGAGGAGGACGAATCCAAACATAACAACCAAAGGGCGTTAATTGGATACGATTAAAGAAAAGGTGAGAATTGATTTTGGCTCTGTGAAAGGAGTCATAGGGAAAAGGGGTGAGAGAGCTAGAAGAAAGGAGACAGTGGGACAAAGATTGGGGGGGGGGTGTTGTCTAACAGAAACTGGAGAAGTTGATGCTAATGCCTTCCAGTGAGGTCTTCCTCCAATTTGCGGGTGGTCCTCAGTCTGGCAGTGCATGGACAGACATGTCAGCAAGGGGAAATGAAATGGGTGGCCACCGGGTGATCCGCACTATTGCAGCAAACAGAAATGAGGAAATAAACGTAATTGGCAGATTACGAGGCAATGACCAGAGGACTACTGGATAAATTAAAGCTGGAGCTCCAGCTACTCATGATCTTCACTGATTTAGGTGAGAGGATTAACATAGAGTTTGCTGATAAAGTTTGGTAGCAATGCAAGCCAAGAGGCAGGTGTAGAAATGTACCTGGGGGTGATACAAAGATACTAAGTAATATGTAAAAATAAAGGGAGTTGTTGGTTCTGAGAAATCCAAATGTCCTTATAGCATGATACCCAACACCCATCAATTTTCCAATTCTTTAAAACAATTTGAAAATATAAAGTTAGAACCAAAACAACATCTTTAATTTAATGTAGGTTTGACAAGTGATTCAGAAAGCAAACAACTCTGAGGGGACTCCCTTTTGCTTCTTTTTCTTATTATCAGAAGCATTGAATAATGCTCATGGCATCTCTGCCTTCACAGCAGGCAAAAGTTGACTTTTTATTATTAAACAGCAATAAGAAGAACCTTGACATCAGGAGCAAAGACATCTTGCTTCAATTATACAAAGCACTAGTGAGATCATATCTGGGATAGAGCACAGGCCTACTCCATACCTGAAGAAGGATTACACTTACAATAGTGGTGGGGGGGGGGGGGGGGTGGGAGGGCAGCAAAGTTTCAGAAGACTGATTCTCAGGATAGCAGGCTTGTCATATGGAGAGACCAACTTTAGAAGGATAAAAATAGAAGTCCATAAAATTCTTGCAGGGCTTGGCAGCAGAGATGTCGAGTTGATATTTCACCTGGCGAAAGGACTCGAGAACCAAGAGTCAACTTCCAAAGCAGTCAGGACAAATGACATAGAGAGAAGAGAATGTGCACTATCCAAAAGGGCTGTGCAAAATAAACAGGCTCCTGTAATATTAAAAAGAAACTCAGGAGATCAATGGTAAGTGCAGGAAAGAGACAAGCTCAAAGATCTGTTATGATTTTTACCAAACACCAAAGCAGCAATGAAGCTCAAAATATGAAATGACTACTATTGACTCTTTAGCAAATTAGCTCAGCTCCAATTTGCAGGGAGCAATCCATTTAGGATCAGCATCTCTCATTTCTGGAGAACATTGCCATGTTTCTCTCATTTCTGGAGAACATTGCCATGTTTCTCTCATTTCTGGAGAACATTGCCATGTTTCTCTCATTTCTGGAGAACATTGCCATGTTTCTCTCATTTCTGGAGAACATTGCCATGTTTCTCTCATTTCTGGAGAACATTGCCATGTTTCTCTCATTTCTGGAGAACATTGCCATGTTTCTCTCATTTCTGGAGAACATTGCCATGTTTCTCTCATTTCTGGAGAACATTTCCATGTTTCTCTCATTTCTGGAGAACATTGCCATGTTTCTCTCATTTCTGGAGAACATTGCCATGTTTCTCTCATTTCTGGAGAACATTGCCATGTTTCTCTCATTTCTGGAGAACATTGCCATGTTTCTCTCATTTCTGGAGAACATTGCCATGTTTCTCTCATTTCTGGAGAACATTGCCATGTTTCTCTCATTTCTGGAGAACATTGCCATGTTTCTCTCATTTCTGGAGAACATTGCCATGTTTCTCTCATTTCTGGAGAACATTGCCATGTTTCTCTCATTTCTGGAGAACATTGCCATGTTTCTCTCATTTCTGGAGAACATTGCCATGTTTCTCTCATTTCTGGAGAACATTGCCATGTTTCTCTCATTTCTGGAGAACATTGCCATGTTTCTCTCATTTCTGGAGAACATTGCTATGTTTCTCTCATTTCTGGAGAACATTGCCATGTTTCTCTCATTTCTGGAGAACATTGCCATATTTCTCTCATTTCTGGAGAACATTGCCATGTTTCTCTCATTTCTGGAGAACATTGCCATGTTTCTCTCTTGGACCAACCAAGTACTCGTTTTAAGTACAAAAGTATTTCCAGAAAAGAGAACATCCTACTTGGGATCTTCAGCTCAAGTTTTCCTCTCACATTAGAAAGATACGCAAAACCCATCAATTTTCCAATTCTTTAAAACAATTCTAAAATATAAAGTTAGAACCAAAACAACATCTTTAATTTAAATATCATACAGTGGTTCACAAACAATTTTAAAATCACACTGAACTTAATTACAACAAATCAACATTCCATACTACAAAAAGCCATGAAATCAGGTCTCTGATGTTGTCTAGTAGCTCAAGCTATTGCCATTGGGCTTGATGCTCTTGGCAAGGAAGGCACAAAATTCAAGGATTTCCACTCACAGGGATGAGGACTAAAGTTCTCCAGTCCCAACTGAACAAGCTTCTGATACAGAATACCTTATAAATTACTGCTGGCATCCTACGACTTGTGCCACCAGAAAACTCAAACTTCCATTATTCTTCTCACTCATACTAGGTTGCAACTTCAATGAGAAACTCTAACCATGAAAATCACTTCATGGAAAAGCTGCATGTAGTAGAATAAAAACCTGCAAATGCCAACCACTGGTGGGTGACTATTTAAATGTTTGTTACAACCTCCCAAAAGTCCTACAAGCCAAAAATAACAAGAAAAAAATATATAGGCACCTCTTCAATATCTGGTCAAAACATTTAAAGGATCTGGGGGTCTTGGGTTGCTATTGGTTTACAGTTTTAGCATGAAAGGGTTCACAAGATTCATACTGTCCTGATTGGCGGCAGGGAATTAAATTAGAGGCAAACAGAAGAAAATGTTATGGCCTAATATTCCTTGGGGTGTGGAAAAATGAAAAGGTAATCTTATTAGGACAAGATTTATGTTGTAAGGTTATTCAATTTGGAAGGAAAAATGGAAGATCAGAATACTATTGAAATGCCAAGCGATGGCAGCATGCTACCGTACAGTAGGACTTGGGAGGGCTTGTGCACAAATCACAAAAGATTGGTTTGCTGGTGCAGCAGGTTGTCAAGGCCGCAAATGGAACGTTGACCTTCAATGCTAAAGGAATGGAATGCGAGGCTGCATCTGGATTAATGCGTGCAGTTCTGGTCTCCTTACTTCAGGAAGAATGTACTGACTTTGGAGGTGGTGCAGAGGAGATTCACCGGGTTGATTCCAGAGATTAAGGGGTTGTCCTTTGAGGAGAGACTGAGTCGCCTGGGACTGTACTCACTACAATTTAGAATAAGAGGGGATCTTATGGAAAAGAAAGGCACAGATAAAATGGAGGTAGGCAAGTTGTTTCCATTGGTAGGGGAGGCCAGAACTTGAGGACGTAGCCTCAAAAATTCATGGTAGTAGATTTAGGTCAGAGATGAGGAGCAACTGCTTTTCCCAGAGGGTGGTGAAACTGTTGAATTCGCTGCCCATTGAAACAGTGGAGGCTACTTCAATAAATATATTTAAGATAAAGTTGGTTAGATTTTTATATATTAGGAGAATTAAGGGATACGGGGAAAAGGCGGTTGGTGGAGATGAGCCTATCATCAGATCTGCCATGATCTCATTGAATGGCAGAACTGGCTCAATGGACCGGTTCGCTTACTCCTGTTCCAGGTTTTGAGAACTTGATAGGATGGTGAGTATTTAAGGCAGGGATCAATACTGTCTGAAAATATGGAGAATATCCACCAGTACTGATAATGATAAGTTTGTGGAGTGTAAACGTATGCAAAAATTCTACCTGCTGTGGCAGAACGCAACAAATGCTGGGATAGACACCAGTTTTATGTCACTATGGCTGGGAATTGTGTAGAGTGTTAAAGCTTGAAATACCTAAGGCTCAAGAAAGAGTTTGGCAGATTTCAGATTTATAGTCAGAAAACACACATGACATCACGTAAAACCCTGAGATTCATTTTCCTGTGGGCGAGGCAGAATTGCCACTTATTGGTAGTGCAAAACAAAAACTGCACAGCGTATATGCAAACAAATAAAGAACTGTTAAATGTAAACAAACTGACTCCAATAGAGAATTTAAAAAAAAATCAATAAAGTGCACAAGAGTCCTTAAATGAGTCCCTGACTGAGTTTGTCGTTGAGGAGACTGATGGTGGAGGGGTAACAGCTGTCCCTGAACCTGGTGGTGGGAGACTTGTACCTATACCTCTTTCCTGTTGGCAGCAGTGAGAACAGTGTGTGTGTGCTGGGTGGTGTGGATCCTTGGTGAGGGAGGAACAGAGAAATGGAAAAAAATCCTTTGCAGGTACATCATTACCAGTCCACCCATAAATTGGAGGAGTTGTCCGCACCAATGACAGGGACCTCCCAGTGGCCAACTATTTCAGTTCTGTGTCCCACTCCCATTCTCATATGTCTATGCATGGCCTCATATACTTGCCCACCGAGACCACCCGTAAGTTGCAGGAACAACACCTCTTAACCATACGTTACTGAATGAAGATCTACCGGGACCAATGCCTGAAGAGGGCGCACAAAATCAGTGACCGGTGCGGACGCGAAAGGCCAACATGGCCTGTTTCTGCTCCATAAATGGTTATATGCTTATATGTCTGGGCACTCTCCATCCGGATGGCATTAACCAGCTTTTCTGGTTTCTGTTAACCAGTTGTCCCTTTCCCCCCACCTTCCCTCAGCTCTCCACCCTCTTCGGTCTCTAGTTACCTAGCCATCCCTCCTCCCCTTGCTTACTGCTGTGCCCACCCTCCCTCCCTTCTCCTATTACATCTTGCCTTTGTCTCCATGCTCCTTCCCTACACCACCCCCATAACTTTTTAATTCGGATGCCCGCCAACATTTTTCCATGCTTTGATAAAGGCCTCAAGCCCGAAACATCAATTATGCACATATATTTGCTTATATAAAAGACCTGCTGAGTTTCTCCAACATTGGGTTTTTATTACCAGTAATGGTATTTGGCACTTAGAATACCAAAACCTTCAACAGATAGGTGTAATTCTAATAGAAAGCAAAAAAGATTGACTGGAGGAACTCAGCAGGTTAAGTAGCATCAATGGGAGAAAAAGAATTTCAATGTTTCAGGCCAGAACACTATCAAGACCCAAGAGGGAGCATTTGAACCCATGAAACTTTATACAATATTGGAGACAGCATTAATGGAAACAGTCCAGTAAATGGCAAGAATGATGCCTATTTCCAGGAGGTGAGAAATGCTTTACAATTCTAGACTGCGTAAAAAAATGATTCTTTCATGGTTCTATTCTGCAAAATTCCACACCACAAGTATCAACATTTGTGAGCATTGTAGCGACCTACAGTATGCACATTCTCAGTTCAACCATGCCTCGTTTCAAACTGAAAGGTTTTACCTTGTCCGCTGCAATAGATAATATAAATAACATTATAAATTTCAAAGGAGAAAAACAGAGCTAAACTCAAAGTAAAAATGCATTGAAGTGGTTAAATACTGCATTTTAATATGTAACAGTTCAGATTTTATTGAAGGAACCTTTTGATACAAGTATGGAAAAGAATCTACTAAAAAACCACCAATGCCACAAGCTCCAATAGGATGTTTTGAAAGCTGAAAATCCTTTACATCAACAAAGCAAACAGGAATAAAGGCATCATTGAGTAGCCAAGGCTCTAATGCAGTCAGCTTCAAGTATAGGTAGGTTCATTTCATGAACACTTGTTGCCTTTCGATCATTGTGTTCTAGGTTAAATATTTTTGATATTGGGGGATTTCCCACACTAGGAGACATCTAAATTATGCTATCATCAATTGTAATAGTCATATCCAGTGGAAACAGGCCCTGTAGCCCAACTTGCCCACACCGTTCTCACCTACCTGCATTTGGCCCATATCCCTTTAAACTTATCCTATCCATGCATCTGTTCAATTTCTTTAAACAAACCCATAGTATCTGCCTCAACCACCTCCTCACCACCCCTCTTCTGCCTATCTTTCTCTCTTACTGTAAAGGGCCACCAGGGCAATACCAATGTTGCAGGAAAAAGTTTAGGTACATCATGCATGTTGGATTTTTAATGTAATAAAAGGAATCTTGATCCTTTATGTAAAAGAATTACCCCTTAGGTTTCACCCTTACCTCAAATCTGGGCTGAGAAAAGGGGAAACAAAAAAAAAATTGAATTCAGATTCCTGCCACATTTTATTCACTTTTATCTAAATGTTATTAGCCAAATTCAGCACATAAGAATTACAGGTAAAATTTTTTTCTTTTTTCTTTTTCTTCTTTTCTTTGGCTTGGCTTCGCGGACGAAGATTTATGGAGGGGGTAAAAAGTCCACGTCAGCTGCAGGCTCGTTTGTGGCTGACCAGTCCGATGCGGGACAGGCAGACACGATTGCAGCGGTTGCAAGGGAAAATTGGTTGGTTGGGGTTGGGTGTTGGGTTTTTCCTCCTTTGCCTTTTGTCAGTGAGGTGGGCTCTGCGGTCTTCTTCAAAGGAGGCTGCTGCCCGCCAAACTGTGAGGCGCCAAGATGCACGGTTTGAGGCGTTATCAGCCCACTGGCGGTGGTCAATGTGGCAGGCACCAAGAGATTTCTTTAGGCAGTCCTTGTACCTTTTCTTTGGTGCACCTCTGTCACGGTGGCCAGTGGAGAGCTCGCCATATAATACGATCTTGGGAAGGCGATGGTCCTCCATTCTGGAGACGTGACCCATCCAGCGCAGCTGGATCTTCAGCAGCGTGGACTCGATGCTGTCGACCTCTGCCATCTCGAGTACCTCGACGTTAGGGGTGTGAGCGCTCCAATGGATGTTGAGGATGGAGCGGAGACAACGCTGGTGGAAGCGTTCTAGGAGCCGTAGGTGGTGCCGGTAGAGGACCCATGATTCGGAGCCGAACAGGAGTGTGGGTATGACAACGGCTCTGTATACGCTTATCTTTGTGAGGTTTTTCAGTTGGTTGTTTTTCCAGACTCTTTTGTGTAGTCTTCCAAAGGCGCTATTTGCCTTGGCGAGTCTGTTGTCTATCTCATTGTCGATCCTTGCATCTGATGAAATGGTGCAGCCGAGATAGGTAAACTGGTTGACCGTTTTGAGTTTTGTGTGCCCGATGGATTGAAAATGGTGTGTTACTCAATGTTAACATTTCCCCTGCTGTATAGCAGAATGAACTCACTCCAGACCCTACAAAAACTGTAGGCCAGCTGGCTCCAAGCCAGATAATCTCCAGAAATTTGCTTCTATAATTCACAACTGATCAAACTCTCTGCCATTTTTAGCAGGGATACTTAATAAACAGAGACCCTAGAAAGAGAAATAGTGCAAATAATTAATCTTAAGCAGAAATTGTACAGCAGAACACTGTCAGTGTTGGGTGGGGGGGGGGGGGGGATGTGTCAAATGGTGGTAACAGGATGTTAGCATTTTTTATTATGAAACCCAATTTAAACTTCATGCAGCATACCTCTTCTAGGGTGCAGCCTCAATCATAATCATGGGTTAAATGAATTTAAATAAGCATCAAATTTCTGAGGGGGTTGGAGGGTGTTACAAGCGGAAAGTGGGAGGGGGGAACCGGTGCGGACTCGAAGGGCCGACATGGCCTGTTTCCGCACTGTAAACTGTTATATGGAGATTATCCCAAGATTTAAAATTCAAACAACATTTTCAGTGCAAGTTCCAATGGCAAGGTTAAATGATCAAAGATTGTCTCAACAACACAGATCAGGAAGGTTTCAGTGTTCACCTGCACCATAAGAAGGATCTTAATTGCATGCACAATGAGTAGATGGTGAGAGTTCACCACTGCTAAGATCTCATTTTTGATTTTCACTCAGTCCTCTCCACAAGAGATGTGTATATGAAGACTGGGTCATGGTTGATCATACAGGTCAACAAAGTTAAACGCTTACAAGCACAGTTTGCGTACGAACAGTACCAACTCAGATGAACTTGCTAACAAACACAATGTATGTCAGATCTTCTCCAGTACAATACATTGCAATTCTTCAGAGAGCAACCGCAGATCAGTGTAACAGTCTGGCTTTCTCCACTGGCTGTCTTCCATTAGTATCACGATCAGCCTGAAGTTCTATCAGTCACGTAACTAGATTATGCCCTGCCAGCCTTTGTTGGTTCTGTAATATTCAAGAATCATAAAATGCCACCTTTTTCAAAACAACCCTCAGTCTCAGCAGCATTGTTCCAATCCAAAGATCCTACCATTTTGAACAACTCTCCCCAGCCACCAGTTCAATATTCATCCTTCAAGCAACATCAATAAAACAGATTACCTGGACGTTAAACATTTGGCCTGGGGAATTTGCAGTGTTCAAACAGACTGCCATTTTGGCAAGACCGACTGCATCTCAAAGAGGATCTTCACACACAGTCCATTCACGCTGGCACTTTAACCCAATAATTAATCGCCAATCTACCGGTTAACGTGACATTGAGAACGCTCGCATTCCGGCATGCAGGTGTCAGATCGCCCCGGGGATGAACCACCTAGGGAAGGAGCATCATTGCCCAGTGTGAAAGAGACAGGCGGTTATGCAGGACATCAGCAGTGGAGGAGAGGTGCCCCTTTGCTCTGAGATGCTGGGTGGTGAGTGTGAAAGGGTGCAGAGAACCAGTCAACATTGGTTCAGGGTGAACAACAAAAACACTATTTTGAACTGGTTTGTTGAACCAGTAAACTCGATGACTATCCAAATTCTGATTACATGTTTACTGCATTAAAGTTTCAACAGTAGTACAATTTTAACATTAAGTACACAATAAAAGTGAAAAGGAGACTAAAATCATCAAATAATGAGGCTTATGAAGAATACCCAGAGGTTTTTACAACAGAATCACCATTTAATGTCATCACTGTGCAAACATTTCTAGAAACCAGCTTGCAAAATAGAGAAAGAGAAAAAGAGAGGTAGTGCCTGGTTTATTGTTCATTCAGAAATCTGATAGCAGAAGGGAAGGAGCTGTCCTTGTGCCACAAAGTCCTGGACCTCCCCCACCCCCACAATGGTACCAGAGTGAAGAGGGCATAGCCTAGGTGATAGGGATCCTTGAGGACAGAGGCTGCATTCTTGAGAGACTGCCTCTTCTAGATGTCTGTGTTTGATTGAAGACTGGTGCCCATGATGTCGCAGGCTGAGTTAACAGTCCTCTGGAGTTTTTTCCTGTCCTGAGCATTGGCACCAGGCAGTAATGCAACTTGCCAGAATGCTCTCCAAATTAAAAGATTGTTTTGGTGAGATACCTAATCTCCCCAAACTCCTCACAAAGTATAGCCGCTGGCCAGCCTTCTTTGTGAGTGCATCGACATGGATTCTCCAGGACAGATCCTCAGAGATGTTGACACCCAGGAATTTGAAGTTCTTGACCCACACGAATGCTGACCCCTCGATGAAGAGTGGGTCATGTTCTCCCTACTTCCTCCTGAAGTCCACAACCATCTCCTTGGTTTTGCTAACATTGAGCGCAAGGTGGTTGCTGTGACATCAGTCAAGTAACTGATCTCTCTCCCTCCTGTGCGCTTCCTCACGAGCAGGCTGTGATTCTGCCAACAACCGTGGTGTCTTTGGCAAATTTGTAGATAGCATTTGAATTGTTCCTGGCCACATAGTCATCAATATAGAGGGAGCAGAGCATCCTTGAGGTACGCCTGTGTTGATCGTCAGTGAGGAGACAACGTTGCTTCCAATTCATACTGTGGTCTACTGATGAGCAAGTCAAGGATCCAGTTGCAGAGGCACCGGGGTGATTGATGGCATTTTGAAGCAGGTGGGAGCCTCCGACTACAGCACTGAGAGGATGAAAATGTCCCTGAACACTCCAGCTAGTTGGTTGACAGAGATTTTCAGTGCCTTGCCAGGTATGCCATCAGGGCCTGAAGCCTGGCGAGGGATCATCCTCTTGAATGATGTTCTGATGTCAGAGGGTCATCAGCTTTTGCAGGGATTCACATAGGCCGTTGAGTTCTTCTCAAAGTAAGCATAAAAGGTGTTCAGCTCCTCAGGCAGTGAAGCATCGCAGCTACTTGTGGTGGTCAACCTCACTTTGTAGGAAGTAATGGCCTGAAATCCCTGCCATAGTTGGCAAGCATCTGTCTGTCTCTAGCTCTGCCCAGAATTGCTTTTTGTTGCTGAGATAGCCTTCTGCAGGTGGTACCTGGACTTCTTGAAGCAATCTGGATCACCGGCTTTAAAAAACCCTTGATCTCGCCCTCAGTAAGTTGCGAATCTTCTGATTCATCCAAGGCTTCGGGTTGGGGAACTCCCAGTGTGTGCTTGTGGGCACAGTCTTCCACGCAAGTCTTGATGATGTCAGTGACACGTTGTATATTCCTTCAGGTCAAAGGGCGAGTCCTTGAATATGGTCCAGTCCACCGATTCAAAGCAGTTGTGCAGATGCTCCTCTGCTTCCTTCAACCATACTTTCGCTGTCTTTACCACTGGTGCTGTAGTCTTCAGTTTCTGGTTGTTCGCTGGGAGAAGTACAGTCAGGTGATCAGACTTGCTGAAGAGCGGTCGTAGGATAGCTCGGTAGGTGGTGTAGTTGTAGTCAAGTGCGTTGGCTCCTCTGGTATCGTAGGTGACGTGCTGGTGGTAGTTCATTAGAGACTTCTTCAGGTTGGCCTGATTGAAGTTCCCTACAATGATCAGGAAGGCATCAGGTGTGATGTCTCAGCCACCCCAGTGCTAGCTTAGTGTTAGCCTGAGGCAGTATGTACACTATGACCAGGATGATGGCGCACTCCCTCGGCAAATAGAACGGGTGGCACCTGATCGTCAGATGTTCCAGGTTGGGGAGCAGGACTGGGACATAACTGTCATATTTGTGTACCACGATGAATTGATCATGTCACAAGCACCACCTCCCTGTTTTTTCCTGACATTCCATGCCTGGAATGCCCTCATTTAGCCATGTCTCTGTGAAACACATCACTCAGCACCTCCTGATGTTTCGCTGATGCTTTAATCTGGCTCGGAGTTCATCTAATTTGTTTTCCAAGGATCTTACATAGGCCAGGAGGCATCTTAGCTTGACCTATAGCACCCCCCCCCCCCCACATCTGCATCCTTGTGGTCGCGAATTCTTTAAATGACAGGTTGGCCGCTCGGAACTCCCGCGGTGTTTAAATAGCCTGTGTGCAGGGTATTTAAATCCGCCACGGTCCGACGGAGCCTGCCGTTCCCGACAATAGCAAGATCTGCTAGAGCTCTTAGTGGATCATTATTCACAGGCAAATTATTTTCTGTGGCTGTGGGTTTGAGTTTTAATGATTCTAAATGGGAATATGTGATAATTCCCATTGGAGCTGCATGCAAAGAATTGCTGCTCTATGGCACCATTTTTAAAAAAAAGTTAACAGTGTCTGTAATCTACATATTAAGGAGCAAAGTATTATGATGGGGGGGGGGGGGGGGAAATCAAGAAACAAAGCATGTAAAAAGTTTGTACCAATCATTTTCATAGGAATTGGATATACAAATCTTAAAACTATTTTGAATTAGAACTACTTCACAGGCAATCAATGTTCTCAATGTTTGGCTTCAAATCCCAGCAACTAATGCAGACATCAGAAAAAGCCACTGGGCTGAAACCAGTGTAGCATTTGATATAAAGATTAAGACTTGAATAATCTGCTGTTCAAATATTTGGAAAACTTAACATTTCTGCAGTCCCTGGAACTCACTGGGCCTTCATTCATTTTAAACTTACTTGGTTCCATGGCACCTTAAAATAAATGGGGATATTAGAACTTGCAACTGAAAATCTGCCAGCCCTACATCAAGATTTTACAGAGCTATTACTGTACCATGATAAGAGGAATCTTTGTGCCTTAAGAGGAAAAATTGTGGACCAGAGGAAAAACTGATTCAAGTCTTGTTTGATACCCACATTTTATTTCCAAATCTTAAAACAATAGATGGCAAACCAGAGCAATCTAGCTTATTTTTCTGCCCTTTAACTCCATGGCTCCAAGTAGAAATCAGATAATATATCATCAACTCAAAGAGATTTCTTCTATCTTTATCGCAAAATTAAAGCAAGCAGCCAAAAGCAGAGAAAGAAATGTTCATTCTTCAGGACCATGACACTTCCACCATTAGACTGTGACACTTCAACTAATGATATTCCAACCTTACAGTAATTAATGCTGAATTCTTTAAAAAGGCAACTTTAGATTTGCTAACAAAAAAGTTTTAGAAAAGGGTGTCGATCATGGCTCAATGGCAATACTTTTACCCAAGTATGGTGGTAAAATGTTGAAGTCAACTCTAGGGGAATTATCCCGCTTGCCTTGTCAGTGTGGAAGTGATGAACTGTCACCAGGAGCCGTATTTCAGAAGAGACCACATACCAAGGACAGATCAAATGGATGCAAAATTCTCATTAACAAACGTCAGTATAAGTAGAGGGGCATTTAGCAGTTTTTTCCAGGTACGCTGGCATCCCGCAGATCAGAATTCACAAGAACAGTTTCAGACCTTCAGTCTAAATATTCTCAAGCATGTGGACCTCCACTTTTCAAAAATAATGACATTAGTTCTATGCCCTGTTGTTGTGGAAATCTGGTTCTTAACAAGCAATAGGAGCAGGAGTCGGCCATCCAGCCCATCAAGACTGCTCCACTATTCAATGAGATCATAGCTGGTTTGGTGACAGACTAATTTCCACCTACCTGCCTTTCCACCATATCCCTCAATTCCCCTAAATGTGCAAAAATGTATCCAACCTTCAAAGGGTATTGAATTCCGCAGATTCATCACCCTCTGGGAAAAGCAGTTCCACCTCATCTACCCTGCCAGCACTCTCACAGAATGGGCAGCGCATTGTCCAGAGAATGCAAAATTTGAAATGGTGACGGGAAGAGAGAAGCTAACTGCATTCTTTTCTTTCTTGTTTTCAGCTAGAGCTGATAACCACCTCCTTAATTAGCAAGGTAGCAAAAAAACAAACATTGGGGAAGGGGCACGATTCTGATTAATGAATCCCAAGAGAATTCTAAGAAATGTGTACTTATATGGAGCGGAATGTTTGAATGTCCTGGAAACGGAAGGGGTCTAACTATATAAATATATGATTCGTACACAAAGAGGCGGCTCCCTTCAGGTGAGACTAGCTGCTTGTAAACCGGTTCTCATGCTTTACAAAGTGATTAAAAAATGTTTTTGCAGCTGCATTTGTTTTCAAGGAACCAAAGGTCCACTTTATCAGTACAGCTACAATCACGACCTCAGTTCCAGAGATCTGGGTTCAATCACAACCTTGGATACTGTCCTGCAAAGCCTACATGCTTGCTTGGTGCCCACGCAAGGTTCCTCCCACATCCAAAAGATATGAGAGGAGATTGCAGACAACTGGGACTAACTTGGGCAGTTGGGGTGCAGAGCTCAGTTCCATGTTGTACAATTCCACAACTCTGTTGGAAATCGATCAGGCCTGGCAGCATTGAGAGGTCAATGTCCCTTCAAGAAATCATTGTTCACAATTCATGCAATCTGGACATGTGAGAGAGTAGAAAAATTTTGGGATGATCTCAATCAGATATTAAATAAAATAACAGAAAACAATATACCAAAGAATCCAGAGATCTTTCTCCTAAGTAACATAAAAAATAAAGAATTTGGAATTGACTTGGAAGATGCACAAAAAAGATTTGTCAAGATAGCCCTAGCCGTAGCAAAAAAATGTATTATGTCAACCTGGAAATTGGAAGATCATTTGAAAATACAACAATGGTATATAGAAATGAATAAATGTATTCCATTAGAAAAAATAACATATAGTTTAAGAAATAATATTGAAATATTCGAACAAGTATGGGAGCCTTACATTAAATACAATAGCGAAAACCTACCGGGAACAAACATTACCTAAGTTGATGGAAGGAGAAGAAAAGAAAAGAATGGACTCAGTAGAATTTCTGGTGTATTTTTGTTGAATGACAACATTGTCTAACTGAATTAATGCAACCTAGATTGTATACCTAAAATGGATGAGAGGGGGGGGGTGGGGGGGTGGCTTGGGAGGAGGGGGGGGGGGGGAGAAAAAGTCACTGTAAATGTGTGGAAAAGAAAAAGTGTATATCATGGCTATTGTGATTTATGGTGTGAAAAATAAAAAAGTTAATAAAAAAAAAAAAGAAATCATTGTTCAAGAGGGGATGGCATTGTGGATCAAACAATTCATGGCAGTTGGACAGGTAATCAGCAGTTTGAGGCACTGGCTGCTTTTCCCAGTTGCTTTGCTGAATATTTCGAGGATTTCTACAACTTTCTAAAGAAACACGTGCATTTAAAAGCTCCAAACATGATAAATCATACAGTTATTGCAACATGACGTTTTATCAGCGAGCAGACAGATGACCAGAAAGTCAATCGTTTCACTCTATAATAGTTCCACATCAATACACCATTTTGAACTATAAATCCTGGTTAGGAAAGAAATTTTCTTCTTCATTTTCTCCTCTAAACCCAGACATCACCAACATTTCAGGCCTCCTTTATTCATACCTTGAAACATCGATAATATCTTTACCTCCTATGGACACTGCGAGGCCTGCTGAGTTCCTCCAGCATTTGTGTTTTTGACTGGCAAAGTCAGGTGGGGAAGGGATGGTGGGAGAAGTAGCCACAGAGAGATCAGAACTACAGAGATATACAATCAATCCACTGATCAATGCAAAAATCAACCTAAAATCTCCATATTCCATTGCAAAATCAAAACAGTTTTATAATGCAAAAATTCTTCAAATTCAATAGGACAATGTTGAAGCAGAAAGAAACAAGGCCTCGAAGAATCCACCAAAAAAACTACCACATGCGGCTAAACGTATAATCAAAAAAGGAAATAGTTGGAAAGGTATTCAATCTATATTTAATAGTTTATTTAATATCTATGTTGTATTAGATCCTGATATATTTTTATTAGGGAATATGCAATCATTAATTGACTTAGGATTAAATGATTATCAGATTTCTTTTATCTATTTAGCCTTAGCGGTGGCCAAGAAATGTATAGCACTTACTTGGAAAGATAGAAATATATTAACTTTGGATAGGTAGTGCTTAGAGATGAAATCCTGTTTAATTATGGAAAAGATATCTTTCTCAATTCAAGATAAGATGTCTTTTTATAAGCTGAAGTGGACTCCATTTGTTAAGTATATGAAATTAAGTTTGATTTAAATATGTCTTTAAATGTGATATTTTAGATTTGATGATTTTTTTTATTATTATTTTTCTTTTGTAGGTGAGTGTTTTTTTTAATATATATAATTTTATTAATTTTACTAACTCTTCACTCTTTATTTTTGGGGGGGAAGGGTGGGTTTTTTTTAATATAGATTTTATTTTTTCTTAGTGGCCATATGGGGGGGGTTAGTTGGATTTAAGCTAGGTGACTAATGTTGTATTGTAATATTATTATTTTATTTTTTATCTTTTCTTTAAATGTAATTTTTCTTTTATTCTTGTGATAAAATCTTTAAATAAAGTTTTTAAAAAAAAAAGGAAATAGTAGCAGCAAAGATTTATGGAGAGAATTATGGATTTGGCCCCTGGAAATTGGAAGGCATCGCTAGAATGATTAAATTCAAAGAATAAGAACCCACAAATAAAGGTCAGAAGGGTTGCAATAAAAGTCTATGCAGCAAAATGAAAGTAATAATGCTTTTAAAAAGTCAACCCGGGGGTGGTCAGCAAACTTAGGGGTAATGAACAAATCCTGCTCCTAGGCAGGGAAGCTTTGTCAGCCAAGTCCCATATTTAATAAATGGAAAGTACCAGGAAGACTAATTCTTAACTCGTACAGGCTGTACCTCTCTTATCCAGTGCTCCGTGGTCTGGCAACTCCCAAGGTCCGGTACATTTGAATCTGCTGCCATTAGTACAAATTGCTTACAAACAGCGCAGGACTTGAACCCCGGTCATAATCGCTGGCGCTGTAAAGTCGTCGCGCTAACTGTGCTGCCCCACAGTATTATTTCCTGTTTTTAAGCTTTGTTCTACCTTGGATATGTTTATATAGTGGGCTTCCTTCGGGGTCAATTTCTGTTTTCCCGGCATTTTCTGTGGTCTGGCAATGGCCAGGTTCCCAACTTTGCCGGATTAAAGAGGTATAACACTTAGTCGTAATATACTCTACATTCTTGGCTTGTGATAAGCCCAGCAATGATCACCCAGTAATACCTGCAGCAAAATACACAAGGCAAGGAAGTCCTCACATTAAAATTTATATATTAACACTATGCAAATTATAGAACGTGTTGGTCAAACAGACTTACCAGCGTCATTAGCCTCTCTCTCCAGTGTGTGGATTTCAGTGCAATCGACCAGCGAGTGCTCCAAACAAATTGAAGAAATCGAGCCTGGGTCCGGCTGACCCTCTTTAGCAGAGATAGCAAGGCTACTGTCTGTTCACATTCGTTCCACCCCTTAAACCACCCAGCTAACACACCTACTTGATCCCGAAACATCATGATCGCAAGCCTGCACGATTGTCTTTCTTTTCTTCGGGTACCCAACACCAAGAAGAGAATGTCACATGTTTTCAGTTTGGGTCGCAAGACTATAGTCTTTGAAACAATTGATGTATTTTCTGTCAAAACATTTTTTATATATATATATATACGGGGGAGGGGGGGGGTTGTTTTGAAATATTTCCCCCCTTTCTTTGCCTTGTACCCCCACCCACCCACCCCCTCCCCCCAGATGCAATAGTCTGGGAGAACTACTCAACACTGGAAACTGAACTGAGAAACAACTTCAGCCAACTTCTGTCAGGAGACTGCTGTAAACTCGGCACTTAATTTTTTCCTTGTTTCTTGCAGTTTAGGGCTTCATGTTGTCACTAAAAATCAAAAGACAAAAAAGGCAAAATAAATATAGAAATAGCAAACAGACAGTTTTAAATGTATTCATTCAGCAATTTTCCACATTTCATTCTCCCTTCCCCATACTCTTGGCTACAGACTCTATTCCACTCTGACCCCAGATATCTGCAAATACCATTCTGAACAAACCATTGAATAATTACACCCACCTGAAAAATGCTCTCATTTTTCAGACTATTGGATCTAAATTAGGGAACCAGAGTGGAAAAAAAAAACCTGAATCAGTCCACTGTCCAGCCTTCCTCCCTTGCTCCACCCACATCCAGCTTAATCCAGTTTGTAGATTTCAATAGCTCGATAGAAGTTTTCCCAAGAATCCAACCCACAGCAGTGCCGCCCCCCACCCCTCAACCAGCCCCATCTGGAGCAGTTGTTAGCCAAGAACTGAAGTTCCATCAATGTATGACATCATTCCTAAAGCCACCCACATCTGGATTCATTAACATTCAAAGAGCACTCAGTGCTGGCACATACTGGATAGAGAAAGAAATCTGCACAAAGTGTAAATCGTTTCCAATAGCGCTGCCGCAAAAGGAAACAAAACATTTGGTCAGGAACCTGACCGTACAGAAAAAGACGCTGATTTTATTTCAAAGTTGCATTGCTATTAAGAATACCACTAATTTCCAAATATATTACAATAGCTCCGTGATTTGGCCAAGACTGAACCGCAAAGACCATGAGATTCAATGACTGACCCTTGGTCAAAATGGATGTACTATTGGCTTCACAGTACAAGGAAGTAGGTCAGAGTGGGATCTGACTTGGCTATGATGTGCTCGTACTAGCATCATTTTGAACTGTTCTCAGGGAGATATCTAGTTCTATAAGGACAATACATGAGGGGGGATGTGATAAACTGGAGAGCAGGCAGTCAATATACTAGGTTCCACTGGAAGCTCTTGATTTTTTTTTCACCTGACAGAGGAACTGCCTTAAATCACCTCAGCACATTTCCTACCAGCCAATTTGTTTGGAGAGCTACATCATTCCAAAACAGGCTCTTCAACATGATTTTTTTTCTTCCAAAAGTACAAAATTTCCTTTCAAATTTTTTTTTTTTTTTTTTTTATAAACACATCTAACTCCCCAGTTTGTGGACCGTGACCCACAGCTCTTCAAATGGTCTCATTCAAAACTGAATCTGAAAATTAAAACTCTACTGGCTTCAAAAACAACGGTCTATTCAGACCTTCCAAAGCTGAAAGTTTGTCCTTTCATATTCACTTGTCAATAACAAGATTTCTAATAGCCCCCAGTCCAACATCCAGCAACAATTCACCACAAAAGAGACAACTCTGAAGTCAGGAGCTCAGAAAGACATTGCTTCCTCCACAAAATGCCAAGTTAGTTTGCAGAGATTTGTTCAGACATTTCGACACAGATACTGTCCGTCTAATAATAAATAATCTTACATCTACATAGTTGTTACTTACACAATAACAGATCATTGCTTCAAGGTTACAATGGATAACTGAGCTGTAGTCACCAAAGATTCTTGAAAATTTCTAGAAGTGTACCATGAAAAAACATTCTGACTGATGCATCACTGTCTGGTATGGAGGTGCCAATGCACAGAAAGGAGAAAACTCCAGAGAGCTGTTAACTCAGCCTGCGCCATCCCTCCATTGAGGGGTGACTACAAGAGGCGGTGTCTTAAGAAAGCAGCCTTTATCCTCTAGGACCCCCACTACTACCATCAGGAAGGAGGTACAGGAGTCTAAAGATGAGGACCCAATGGCACAAGGACAGCTGCTTCCCCTCTGCCATCAGATTTCAGAATGGACAATGAACCAGACCCTACCTCACTTTCTCCTATATTTTGCACTATTTATTTTGAAATGTAATTTGTAGCAAAGTTGCCAACAATACATTTTGTGATATGTTCATGACAATAAATTGTGATTCTAGTGCAGTGCCAAACAGGTCAAGAAGTTTGATGATAAATTCAATTTGGAGGCAAATTAGTCAGTAGGGGAATTACAAGGGCAGAAAAGCAAACAGCCGAGGCCTTTATGAAACAAGGAGAACAAATTTTCAGAAGTTAAGAAAAACAATGTGCTGGAAGAATTTAGCAGGTCGAGCAGCATCAGTGGGAGAAAAGAAATGGTCGAGGCTTTGGGTTACAATCACTCAAGATCTTTCCCCGTTGATGCTGAACCAGAGTTGATCCGAACAGAATGTCTTTTGTTCCAGACTCCAGCGTCTGAAGTCTCAAGTGTGTCTCAAATTTTCAGAAGTTCCTCTTCAGATCCATAAATTTATTTGAGCATTTCTCAAAAGAAAAAAAAAAATCAGGCAAGGGCAGGAACACGTTTGCCTGCAAGTTCTATGAGGATAGAGTAGTCCGACACTGGTGGGTATGAAACATTAGCACGAAACAAATCAGGACTCACTAGATAACTGCAGATGTAACCAGGTAAAGAGTATCTCCCCGCCTTTGATTTCACGCAACATTTCAGGACAGAGCTGGGTAAATCATGTAGGTACAAGTGCAGTAAGATAGACATTGCATACCATTGAATGAATATCACCAATATAAGTTGCCTGTATATACCACATTCCTCTGCATGGAATGTCTTGCTTCCAATAATTTTATACATAAATAAGAACCATATTTAGCTATCAGGGAAAGCCAAGTCATCTCAATCCCACAAAAAAAATGTCAAGGCCACCTTTCTGAATCCCTACAATAAAAGAGACAAGTTACCCAAAAGTAAAATGGCAGATTACCAGTGGTATTATAATTTAGCTGCAAGTCTTGAACTATGATGGACATATTCCTGCATTCCAACTTGGTCCTGAGATAAATTGGGCTTTTACTGTCCCTGCTTCCAAGAACAGTAGCAAAATAATTATCTAGTGGTCTGGACTAATGACCTAGAACAGGGGTGGGCAACCTTTCACAAAAAAACTCATTTTACCTTCAGTAATCCCTATGTCATCGGTGCTCTGAGATTGGTAAGGAATTGCTTAGGGTGGGAAGGGAAGGTTGAGAACGACTGCTCTAGACCCAACTGTTACAGAAATATTTTGCTTGAGAAAAACTGTCATTGGCCCATTTCCTTTGGAGTCCTGAAACCCTGCACATAACGAGTCAATTAGATACGATTAAAAGTGGTTTTCAAACTTTTTCTTTCCACTCACCTACACCTTAAGTGATCCCTTACTAATCACAGAGCACTTATGGCATAGGGATTATTTAAAATGGAATGTGAGTTTTAAAAAATAAGGTGGTCCACCCTTGATCTAGAGAAACACCAAATTTCACCAGTTAAAAAGTTTAAATCCAATTCTGGAATAAAACACAGCCTCAGTCATGATGTTCAGAATGTTAATAATGGGAAGTGAACTAAATTATTATATAAAATCTAAAATGCCTCAAATAATGAAATCCACATTGTCTATGTGGGTTTTGATAGCCAGCGACATAGTTGACTACTGACCAAAATGGCACACACTGTTTAGGGGAAATTAGAAATGAGTACGAAACACAAGCGTTAACAGCGATCACCAAGTGAAATGAATTGCCCTCATTTTCCCACAATTCCACTTGGCTATTCTACTGCACTTCTCAAATCAGTTTGTTACAGCACTATTTTACCTGTTATTGCACAGATTTCTTCCAACATCCCAAAGATGCTTGGTAAATTACTCAGTGCACGTTGGTGGATGGGTGGCAGAAGATTTTGAGGGAGTCGATGGGCAAGAAAGTAGGTTGAGGGGAATTGTAGGAAATGGGACTGACAGGAAAGCGGTGAGAACTGTCAAATATATAACAGAGCAGAGTATTTGGCCCGTTGAGAAAAATATGGAAAACTTGCACAAGTACTTTGAGCACACAATGCTTGAACTTACAACACTTGTAGGGATGCTGGCCAAGTTTGGGTCGCTTTCGAAGCAAGAAAGTGAAGGCAAATTGTGCACCTTCAACAAAGTGGCTGATAGTTTCAAGTACAGCACATCTTTTTTAATTAAAAAAGATCAAGTGATTGTGTTGATTTTTGTAATCAGACACTTTTTAGACTTTTGCTGGCACACTAATTAACAAATGATCTGTAACAGGATCACCAACCTATTTTCTCCTATATAACCATATAACCACTTACAGCACAGAACAGGCCAGTTCGGCCCTACTAGTCCATGCCGTAACAAATCCCCACCCTCCTAGTCCCACTGACCAGCACCCGGTCCATACCCATCCAGTCCTCTCCTATCCATGTAACTATCCAGTCTTTCCTTAAATGTAACCAATGATCCCGCCTCGACCACGTCTGCCGGAAGCTCATTCCACATCCCCACCACCCTCTGCGTAAAGAAATTTCCCCTCATGTTCCCCTTATAATTTTCCCCCTTCAATCTTAAACCATGTCCTCTAGTTTGAATCTCCCCCTTTCTTAATTGAAAAAGCCTGTCTGTCCCTTTTAAAATCTTAAACACCTCTATCAAGTCCCCTCTCAATCTTCTACGCTCCAGAGAAAAAAGCCCCAGTCTGCACAACCTTTCCCTGTAACTCAGACCCTGAAATCCTGTCAACATTCTCGTGAACCTTCTCTGCACTCTCTCTATTTTGTTTATATCTTTCCTATAATTTGGTGACCAAAACTGTACACAGTACTCCAAATTTGGCCTCACCAATGCCTTGTACAATTTCATCATAACCTCCCTACTCTTGAATTCAATACTCCGATTTATGAAGGCCAACATTCCAAATGCCTTCTTCACCACACCATCTACCTGAGTATCATGTTGGCTTCTCCCATCAAAGTTAGCAGGCCCTAATTCATGAAGGGATGCAGGATGAATGCACACCACCAATTCATCATCTTATCTGCCAAAGCCAAGCTAAACTGGAGAGGATGGATATTAGTACAACTCCCCTCACCATTTCTACATCCCTTTCCTCAATCTGTGCAACAGGGGTTAGAATACTGTTAGAACACCCAAACCATCACCTGCTCTGCAGATCAAATTATAAATGTGGTGGTACAGAAAAATCAAGAAATAGATCCAATAGCTAATAAAATATCTTGATCCAAAGAGGAGAAATAAAACAGGATCACATCAAAAATATATACATTTCTCATGCCACAGGGTAGGGGAAAGGAAGGCAGCACAAGATCATAAATGCTTGTAGCAGCCACACGGTTGCCCTCCAATCTCTTCCAGGATCTATGCTTAAGAGCAGTGGTTCTAATCTAAACCTTCACATACCATTTTAAAGTAATCCCTTACTAACCACAGAGCACCATGTCATCCTATGCCATAGGTGCTCTGTGGTTAGTAAAGGATTATTTAAGGTGTATACAAGTGGAAAAAAATGTGGATTATCACTAGTTTAGAGGTTTAACAATATAAATAAACAAGCTAGCATACACTTGCATGGATCTCAGCTGCTTAGTATCAATAATCCTCCACTGAAGCAAGAATAATTATAACATTAAAGATTCCAGTCCAAGAGAATGCACAAATCCAAGCCCTATCGCCCACATTATACTTCTATTGCTAAATAGTACCAAAATAGTACCAACAGTGATGGTGTTGGTGAAACCGCACATCTTAGAAAAGTACTTCAAAAGAGCAGAAAACAGGGTGTTCACACAACTAACTTGCTCCTTTAAAGGAACAAAGACACTATCGATAGATGTACACATTGGGGTTCATTCCGAAAGTATCTGGCAATCCAAGTAAAAAAACTAAATATACGACAGGCCACTGAGCCACCATGCAGTGGAGAGATTCAGGGTTCATAATACAGGAGGGGTTCAGCTCCAACTTATCTCACCTACCCACTCTATATTTCTGATTTACAGAAGGGGCACTGTGGCCTACTCCAATGTTAAACTGAAGCCTCTTTCACTTTCAAAAGTAGAAGTCTGTATAATAAGGCAGAATAGAGTAAAACCCCTAGTAACTGAAATTCAAGCAACCGGCAGCCTCAAGCAACCGGCAAAAAGTCAAGGAAAATAAATTTTAAAAAATTAAAATAAATAAGAATAAAATAATGGGTTAAAAAAATACACGAGTTTAAAATTATAAAAGTAAATGCTCTCTGAAGTAACATATAAACCCTTGGGGAAGGTGGGAGCAAATATTCAGCCAGCGGAGGGCCTTGGTCAGGCTTTGCTCGTAACAGCTGTTGGAATAAAGTGGTGTGAAACGGCAATGGTGTCACCCAGGATGACAAGCTGGTTGAGGCCACTTGCCATTGGGGTGACATTCAAATGATCTCCTTATCCCTGCTTAGTGAGAGTTGCACCAGACAGAGGCTTTATTTATAAACTTGTGGAGTTTGCAGGGGGGGGGGGGTTAATAGTTTATAATGTTATTGTCCATCTTTCGGGCAGCTCAGTGGAGGGGGAGGAACCTGCAGATGCAGCGATGATTAAATGTTTTCAAATAATATGACTGAAAATAAAGTAAAATGCTTTAAGATTTATAAATTAATGCAAGGGAAGTTTGTTCAGTTTACGTATAGTATTTTTGTCTTTTAAACTGTTTATTCTTAATGCGGATATATTAGTTAGAAGTTTGAAAAGCAAGTCTCAAGCAACCATAAAATACGCATCTACCAATCCCCATAGGTGCTAGATACAGGGGGGTTTTGGCAAGGCTGCCGAACTCTATTTAGATACGATAAAAGGAAGTGGTAATAACAGTATGCTAGAAGCACAGACGAAAGGATGACTAGAGTAAAGGTAGGGCCACTTAATGATAAAGGAGGGAATATGTGCCAGGAGGCAGAGGAGGTAGGAGAGGTTAGAGCACAATGAGGTTAAGAAAGAGGAAGTTCACACTATGAACCATATTAACCAAAATACACACAAACATTTCCCTCTTGAATATACACAGTGTCATTTTCTTAAAAACATTCAGGTTACTAAGATTCCTGGGGCATTGGCAATGATCTTTGCCCTCTCCCTGGCACAGGGGAGATACTGGAAAATTGGAGAATGGCAAATAAAACCCCTTGTTTTAAAAAGGTAACAGGGATAATGCTGGGAATTATAGACCAGCGAGTCTTACACCAGTTGTGGGCAAACTATTGGAGTGGATTATTAGGGACAGGATTTAGAAGTATTTCGAGAAGCATAGTCTTCTTGGGCATAATCAGCATGGCTTCATTGTTGTCTCACGAGACTAATCGAGTTTTCTGAGCAAATGACCAAAAAATTTGAAAAGATGTGGTGTATATGGATTTTGATACACCATTTGATAAGATTCCCCATGGTAGACTCATTCAGAAAGCCACGAGACATGGGATCCATGGATCCTTGGCTATGTGGTTTCAGAAGTGGCTTGCCTGAAGAAAGTACAGCATAGTTATAGATGGAACATGTACTGCCTGAAGGTCAATGACAAGCGTTGTCCCGCAGGGATCCATTCTGGGACCCTTGCACTTTGTGATTTTTAAAAAATATAAATGACCTGGACAAAGAGGTGGAAGGTTAAGTAAATTTGCAGATGACAAAGGTTGGATAGTGTACCAGGTTGTCATAGGTTACAACTTTATAGATAGGATGAAGAGTTGGGCAGAGAAGTGGCAGACAGAGTTCAATCCAGTTAAGTGTGAAGTGATGCATTTTGAAAAGTCAGGTGGTGTACATGTTAATGGCAGAATGCTTAACAGTGGAAGGACAGAGGGACCTCGGACTCCAAATCCATAGATCTCTCAACATTGCACACAGAGTAGTTAAGAAGTCTTATGGTATGCAGAGGATTGAGTTCAAAAGCTGTGAGATAATGTTGTAGCTCTGCAAGTCTGGTTAGACCACATTTGGAATATTGTGTTCAATTCTGGTTGCCTCATTACAGGAAGGATGTAGAAGCTTTGCAGAGGGTGCAGAGGTGATTTACCAGGATATTACCTGAATCGGAGAAGGTATCTTATGAGCCAAGGTTAACCGAGCTCGGCTTTTCTCTTTGGAGCAACGGAGAATGAGAGGTGACTTAATAGAGGTCTACAAGATTATGAGAGGCACAGTAGTGTTATGACAGCCAGCATCTTTTTCTAGGGTGACAGTAGCAAAATACCAGAGGACATCTGCATGAGGGGAAGGGAGGAAAGTTCACGGCAGATGTCAGGTGCAAGTTTTTAAAATTTATTTTAAAAATAACACAGAAAGTCGTGGGTGTCTGGATTGATGGTGGAAGCTGGTACAATAGGGATATTAAAAGACTCTTAAGACAGGCACATGGATACAGTAAGCTTAGATAGGTTGGCACATCATCGGACGAAGGGCCTGTACTGCGCTGAAATGTTCTATGTAAATTGGCTGAAAGCAGCAAACTGAAGCTCTACCATCTTAATACAACTCTTGCCTGCACCTGCCATCATAATAGAGGCCAAGCCACGCAGACCAACACCATATTTTGCTCAGCCTTAACCTGTTCTTTCGTCTGTACTTATTGCCAAGATGGGCAACATACTCTTCCAAGGAAAATTCCTTTCAAAGTTCAGATTTATTGTCAGGGTACATACATGACATCACATACATCCCTGAGATTCTTTCTCCTGCGGGAGAGGCAGAATTACCACTTAGTGCACTGCCAAGATTGGCAGTGAAGATTTAAATCCATACACTCCCAAAGCAGTATTGAATAATTAACATGTTGGTGGAAACACCATTAATCATTTGAAATGATAAACCCAGGCTTTAACTAACTGGTTTTGGGAAGAAAGTTATTATAGCTCCATGGGACTATATAAAAACTGGACCCCAGTCAACATTTACCCCTTAACCATTCAGCAAAATTATGTGAATGCACACATTTTTTTTCACTGGCATCTCAGTTAATTGCCGTTCAGTGTCCCAGTTAAAAAAGCTGTTTTGCTGTCCCCACTGGGTCACTTTTAACTGGGACATTACCTACTTCCACATTGACTACAAGTCATCCCTGGGGAGAGGAGAGTCTACCTTCAACCAGAAACTTCCTGCGTGACTTGTCCTTTTCACACTGGGTTAATTGGCACGCTGGCGCCAACTGATCCTGGGGATGTGAGAAGGAGGTCGAGGCTGTCAATTTGCTTTTCCACTGGACCTTTAACCAGCAAATTGGCCATAAATTTCTGTGGCAAGGTGCCAGTGAAAAAGGGTACAGAGTGGCTACCACATTACAAGAGTGTACACTTTTCAAATTACAACTAAAAAAAACAATAAGTACTTGTTTGGCTGAAGAAAGTAGAGTTTGGAGCACATGCACAAAGTACTTGTATGACAACAAACCAATGGAAAAAGGGCTTTTGGGATGTTGACTTTGTGAAAGGGAAAAGATATAAAAGCTCCTTTGCAATATAATTCACAACCATTAGCTATCTTAGAAAGTGAAGGGTGGCACATTTGGCGTGGTGGTTAGCACAACGCCTTTGAAGCGCCAGCAATCGGGTCCGGATGGGGTTCAAGTCCCGTACTGTCTGGAAGGAGTTTGTATGTTCTCCCTGCATCTGTGCGTGTTTTCTCCGGGTCTCTGGTTTCCTCCCACCATTTAAAATGTACCAGAAGCGTAGGCTAATGGGGTGTAAATTGGGCGGCACAGATTCATGGGCCAAAATGGCGTGTTACCATGCTGTATGTCTAAATTTTTTTTAAATTAAGAGAATTCTGCATGCACTGTGCAGTGATGGTTTGTGACTTGAATTCGAGGAGAAAACAACTTACTTTTACTCTCCACTGATCAAACTTTGGTGCACACATTGTCACTATCAACAGGCTGAGAAATCAAGCGAGTGATCTTTAGGGATGGGTGCTCCACTGAATGACATAGAAGTGATTATGAATCACTGGCTAGTCATCGGTCTTGACACTATTCTACTCATTCCTTTACTATCCTATAATTAATGAACTAAACTTCACTAATACCTTCCAAACAGTCCTTCCAAGTAAAACAACATTTCACTTGTAAATCTGCAAGGGTCATCTACTGCATCCGGTGTTCCCGCTGCGATCTCCTCTCTGTTGGAGAGACTGGGCGCAGACTGGGAGATGACTTCGTTGAGCACCTTGACTCCGTTCATCTCCCAGTGGGCATCCATTTCAAATTCCTTGTCCCATTGCCTTGCTGACGTGTCTGTTCACGGTCTCGTGCACTGCCAGACCAAGCCACCTGTAAATTGGCGGAACACCTTATACTCTGTCTGGGCACGCTCCAACCAGATGGCATTTTCGATTTCTCCGGTTTCTGTTAAACCAACCCCTCCCCCCCCCCCATTCTTCTTTCCCCTGTCGCCTTTTCCCCCAATTCAACTTGATGGGCCTCTTTCCTTTTTTGGAGCCAAAATCAATTCTAACCTTTCCTCTTATCATATCCAATTAACACCTACTGCTGGACTGGACTCTTCCCCCTCCCATCCTTCAGTCTTCGTTGTTTATTGTTTATTCCACAAAAGAATGGCTCAGGCCTGTAATGTTGATAATATGTCCTTTACCTCAAATGGATGCTGCTAGACCGGCTGAGTTCCTCCAGCATTTGTGTTTTCATTAATACCAACTCAGATTTAAAAAAATTCCTTGATATCAAAACGTCAACTTCCAAATACCTCTTCTTCCATGAATAAATCTGATTAACTATCAAATTTTCCCACTCTGCAAGATTGATATCTAACAAAAAGAACACAAGGTTAGTTACTTTAACACTGGAGTGCTATGCAACTGAGCCATACAAGACCAGTGTTTCAAGATTTGATTCTAAAAATCAATCTCAAAGTTGACAAAAACACTGTTACAAGTTGTTTCCTCAGTTGATGGGAGGAGAAGGGGGAAAAAAATAAAGCAAAGACCACCTCCCGCACCCATGCAAAAAAGTTAAACAAATTTTATACAGAGCGGTATCAAAAGATCAATTTTATCCTTGCTCTAGCCAATTACGCAAAAATGCTATTAATTTCATAACCAATAAAGTTTGCAACCTTTTCCGCAGATATTTTGGTGGCTTGGGTGAGAACAAAAAAAAACAGTGAGATTCTATCCCAATTATAATAATTCATACAAGAGAATAAACAAAAGCCATCCAGATGCAAATACGTATGTTAAAAACCAACAAACGATAAAGAACTAAATCACATTATGAAATTAATCCCTTACAGTAATTAAATAAAAATAGTTTCTTCTGCAATCCCTGCTCAAATACAAAACAGACTAACCTTGTCTGCAAGGATTCCACCAACGAAGTTAAACGAAATTGCAAACAACTCTTGGTAACTCGGAACTCAACAGTTCAAACCAACCTTTGATTTAGTCATCTCAGAAGGAGTGCCAAGGCACAGCTGGCATGAGAAATGGAAAACGACAAGCAGCTTCTGAGAATGACATGCACCGTACCAACAGTACATCACAAGCACACAGCCTTCAAGTGGCGTTCCCATAAATTGTCTAATCCAATGGTTCTCAACCTTACTTAAGAAATCCCTTACCAACCACAGAGCACCTATGGCATCACTTGCAGTGGTATGCGAGTTGGAAAGAAAAAGGTTGAGAATCCTTAGAAGTATGCAATAGCAACAGATGATCCACTAGTTGCAAAGTATCCAAGTGTTTCAGATTTATTGTCAGAGCACATATGTCACACACAATCCTGAGATTTTTTTTCTTGTAGGTGAGGCAAAATTACCATTTTTTGGCAATAAAAATAAACTTTACACAACATACACATGTAAACAAACTGACTGTGCAATACAGAGCAGATAAATCAACAAAGTGCCAAAGTAAGATTCTTTAAATGAGTCCCTGATTGAGTTTGTTGTTGAGGAGTCTGACGGTGGAGGGAGAGCAGCTGTTCCTGAACCTGGTGGTGTGAGTCTTGAGGCACCTTCTTTAATGGTAGCAGTGAGAAGAGTGTGTGCTTAAATTGTGTTCTCATATGTTATTTAAGATACTGCAGCCAGACATTGAACTTTCCATCACTCTAACTCAATTATCAAACCATCACTTGCAATGCAAAATAGTCACCTCACTTGCACATTTTAGTCAAAGGTACAACTTTTAAGATTCAGTCTTTCAGAATCTTGAAAACTATTGATGATATACCAAACCTGCAGGGTGCATTAATTATAAAAGTGCTGTATGAGACTGAAAATACACCAATACAAAAGTGAAGAGGGCAGTGGGAGAATACCATATATACGTGTGAAATAGTTGAATTCTAGGGATCAATTTTTTAGGGGGGTTGACTATTACATGCACAGTAAGTACTTGCATTGTTCAGGGCATTGGAAGCTCGAACAGGACCAGGTTATGTCTGGGTTCGAGGCGCTGCAAATTCGGATGGGCAGGCCGCCAGGACCAAGTTGCCTCCACATTTGATACGCCAGGAGCTTGGACGGGTGGGCGGCAAGCCCACGTTTGGGGGCGTCGGAAGCTCGATTAGGTAGGCGGCTGGGACCCAGGTGAACATCCAGTCCGAAGCTCAGATGGGCAGGGCCAAATATAAGGGGGACCATTACACGGTTGATAACACGGAAAGGTGTTCAAAATCGCGACACTACCAGAGCCATTGCAGAACCACGAAGATACAGCGCTTCTGCAGGGTCCAATCACCCAGTCAACTGCCGCCAGCTCCGCACAGGCTCTGAGTGTCCCGTTAAAGGAGCTGATTGGAGTTTCATTTAAAATCTCGCAACCGCAGGGTCTGCGCCCAGGATGGCGGCACCTATGATCGGCAGCAGCAGCCACGAGGGGAGCAGAGGGCTGACATGGGGCGCCAGAAAATGGGGAAACCATCTCCCCGTCGGGTGAAGGCGAAGCAGACGACCCACGGGGACGGGCGACCGGACCGAAAGAATTGCACACGCGACTCGAGGAACCCATGGAGGCTGCGGGCTGCTGCCGGGGGACTCGCTGCGGGCTGCCGGAAACTGGCTGGGATGCGAGAAGAAGGTTCCCGACCTGGTTGGGGGTCCTGGATCCAGAGCTCGGCTCGCTGACGGACTCCACGAGGCTGCGGAAGCGCCGCTGGCGAACCTACAGACACACTAGTGGGGAGGGGGGGGAACGGACTCTCTTTTGCTTCTCTCTCCGACTGCAAGAGGCGCTTCGGGCAGTCCCTGCCAATGGCGAATCCGTCCTTACAGCAGATGAGAAACAATTTCACATAACGTGGCCCTGTCTCATGATGACCAATTGAACCTTGGATGCAGATACAACCAAAAATCTCAGGGAAACTAGCATTTATACTTACTAAAACAGCTTGACACAGTCTATTTACAGAAATCCAACCAATGAGTCATCCCTGTAACAGGTTGCCACGCAGAGAAGACTATGTCAAAATTTTTTTAAAAAAGCATCAGCAAGTAGAGCAAGGCAAAAATAAATGAAGGGAAGCAGGGAGAAGCTGGTACCCCCACTCCCCCACCCCGTGACAAGGTGGTCCCCCCCCACCCCGTGACAAGGTGGTCCCCCCACCCCGTGACAAGGTGGTCCCCCCCACCCCGTGACAAGGTGGTCCCCCCCACCCCGTGACAAGGTGGTCCCCCCCACCCCGTGACAAGGTGGTTTCCCCCCCACCCCGTGACAAGGTGGTTTCCCCCCAACCAGTGACAAGGTGGTCCCCTCCAGTGACAAGGTGGTTTCCCCCCACCCCGTGACAAGGTGGTGCCCCCTACCCCGTGACAAGGTGGTCCCCCCCACCCCGTGACAAGGTGGTCCCCCCCACCCCGTGACAAGGTGGTTTCCCCCCCACCCCGTGACAAGGTGGTTTCCCCCCAACCAGTGACAAGGTGGTCCCCCCCAGTGACAAGGTGGTTTCCCCCCACCCCGTGACAAGGTGGTGCCCCCCACCCCGCGACAAGATGGTCCCCCCCACCCCGCGACAAGGTGGTCTCCCCCCCACCCCGCGACAAGGTGGTCTCCCCCCCTACCCCGCGACAAGGTGGTCTCCCCCCCCACCCCGCGACAAGGTGGTCTCCCCCCCTACCCCGCGACAAGGTGGTCCCCCCCACCCCGCGACAAGGTGGTCTCCCCCCCAACCAGTGACAAGGTGGTCTCCCCCCCCCCAGTGACAAGGTGGTCTCCCCCCCCCCCCAGTGACAAGGTGGTCTCCCCCCCCCAGTGACAAGGTGGTCCCCCCCCCAGTGACAAGGTGGTCCCCCCCCCCAGTGAAAAGGTGGTGGTCTCCCCCCCCCCAGTGACAAGGTGGTCCCCCCCCCGTGAAAAGGTGGTGGTCTCCCCCACCCCCGTGACAAGGTGGTTTCCCCCCCACCCCGTGACAAGGTGGTTTCCCCCCAACCAGTGACAAGGTGGTGCCCCCTACCCCGTGACAAGGTGGTCCCCCCCACCCCGCGACAAGGTGGTCTCCCCCCCAACCCGCGACAAGGTGGTCTCCCCCCCTACCCCGTGACAAGGTGGTCTCCCCCCCCACCCCGCGACAAGGTGGTCTCCCCCCCTACCCCGCGACAAGGTGGTCCCCCCCACCCCGCGACAAGGTGGTCTCCCCCCCAACCAGTGACAAGGTGGTCTCCCCCCCCCCCCAGTGACAAGGTGGTCTCCCCCCCAACCAGTGACAAGGTGGTCTCCCCCCCCCCCAGTGACAAGGTGGTCCCCCCCCCCCAGTGTAAAGGTGGTGGTCTCTCCCCCCCCCCAGTGACAAGGTGGTCCCCCCCCCCCAGTGTAAAGGTGGTGGTCTCCCCCCCCCCAGTGACAAGGTGGTCCCCCCCCCCAGTGACAAGGTGGAGGGGCTGGGCTCTTGGGGATGAGTGTGTGGGGAAAGAGGACGTCCTTGGGTCTGGGGGGGGGGGGGGGTGGTTGTTCACCCGGGTCCCCCTCCACCCAAATGGCGGGCACACCTCGGGGCCTGCCCCCCCTCCCCAGGTGATGGCCGAGGCCTACCTCCTCCCCCCCCCTCCCTCCCCTCCCCTCAGGAAAATCAAACGTCGGCCCCGACCCCGCGAACACCCACCCCGACGTCGAGCACCGACCGCCCGCCCCGCCCGACCGCCGTCGAATTTTCTCGATCTCCCCTCACCTGGGGGGAGGGGGGGGTTCCGATCCAAAGCCCGGCGACAGCGCTGGAAAATCCGCCGAGGGGTGGGTGGAGGAGGGAGGGAGGGAGGGAGGGGGCAAAACTCCAGCCCTCCTAACTTGATCGGCCGCCGCGCCGCCCTCTCATTGGTCGGCTCCCCCCCGCCGGCCTCCCTCCCCACTGGGTGGCTGGCCCGTCACTCAACACGTTCGGTTGCGGTTGCACTGGAATGGGAGAGACAGGAGGTGACATCGGGGGGGGGGGGGTGAGCCGGATGCGGGGCAGGTTCTCGCAAGGGCCGCTGGGGGTTGTAGTTCTCCCGTTGGGGTCTGGTGGGGGAATACATGGAGGCTGCCCATTTATCCAGAGGCTGGGGACCTTGACTGAAATGTTGATTTTGATCCCAAGCCAAAAGACACAAAGGAAATCAGGAGTTCTGCAGTAGAAAAGATAATTAAAGATAAGTAAGAGTTCAAATTTCAAGTTTATTGTCAAAGTACATGACATCACATACAACCCTGAGATCCTCCTTCCTGCGGGCCAGGCAGAATCACCACTTTAAACAAAATTTTTAAATTTATTTCGGAATACTGCACGGTAACAGGCCATGAATCCGTGCCACCCAATTTACACCCCATTAAGCGTTACCTCCAGTGTTTTTTTGAACGGTGGGAGGAACCCCTGGAGAAAGCTCACGCAGACACGGAGAGAGTGTGCCTTCTCCTTACAGACAGCACAGGTTTCGAACCCGAGTCCGGCCCCGATCGCTAGCGCTGTAAAGGTGTCGCGCAAACCGCTACCCGGCGGTTTTGCCCTTATGGGCAGTGCATAAAAAAACTGTTCTCAAAGTACATGTGTAAAGAAAGAAATGTAAACAAAGTGACTGCGCAATACTGAGGAAAAAAATCAAGAGTTAGAGTCCCTGATTGAGTTTGTCGTTGAGGAGTCTGATGGTGGAGGGGGAGCAGCTGTTCCTGAACCTGGTGGTGCGAGTCTTGTGGCACTGATACCTCTTTTCTGATGGGAACAGAGTGTGTGCTGGGTGGTGTGGATCCTTGATATCTCCGACGGCGGTGTTCCCTTGATGGTGGGGAGGGTTTTGCCTGTGATGTCCTGGGCTGTGTCCACTAACTTTTGCAGGGTTTAACACTCAGGGGTATTGGTGAGGGCCAGCAGATCTTTCCCCTACATCCTCCTCAAGGATGAATAGGGAGATGTCCCAGGACTTGGTCTGGCTGGAGGTGAGATGATCCCTCCTAGTCAGACCCTTCCTGAACAACTGGGACATTAACCACCATGCGAGATGACTGAGGTGGAGTGGAGATGGTCTCCCAGCTCTTTGCTGAGTGCAGATTTGCTAAGAGTATGTGGAGAAGAATGTGTGGGACCTTGCCGCGATTCATCCCCAGCAGCAGTGTGACAGAGGACTTGCTGATATATGGGTTGTCCCCGGGGACACACAGAGTGAGACATCCTGAACTGCTAAAAGATGCACTTTGGTCTGCCTGAAACCTGGTGGTCTTTGAGTGCACGGAGATGTCAGTGCTGACTGACGCGTTCCAGCCTGTGGGCCCCCCAAATTAACGTACACTCCAGTATGTTTTGAAGGATGGGAGGAAACCGGAGTCCCTGGCGAAAACCCGTGCAGACACAGGGAGAACGTGCAAACTCCTTACAGACAGTGCGGGATTTGAACCCAGGTCCAACCTTGGCGTCCTTGGGGCTACAGCGAGGGCAGTCCCAGACAACTCAATCTCTCCTGATTGGCCAGCATCTTCATCTCTGGAATCATCCTGGTGAACCTCCTCTGCATCGCCTCCAACACCAGTACATCCTTCCTCAAGTAAGGAGACCAGAACTGCACGCAGTTCTCCAGATGCGGCCTCACCATTACCTTCTTCCTAGATGGTGCTTCCTGGTGGTACACTTTCTCGTGGGTACCATGCCTTCAGAATAACATACCAGCATGCATTAGGATGCTCTTTATCGTCTACAGTTTGGCATTTAATACCATCAACCCCTCAAAACTGATCAGCAATCAAAACCAATCAACACCCCACTGTGTAATTGGATCCTGGATTTCCGCACCTCCAGACCACAATTAATGAGGGCTGGTAAGAACATCTCTTCCACAACCTCCATCAGTCTGCGAGCACCACAGGGCTGCGTTTTTAGCCTCCTGCTCTACACTTATTATTGTGCGGCCCGGTATGACAATAACACCCTCTACAAGTTTTCCAATGATACCACGGTAGTGGGTTGTATAAAAAAAGGCGATGAGTCGGGAGATTGGCCGAATGGTGCGCCAACAACCTTGCACACGATGTCACCAAAATCAGGAGCTGATTGTTGACTTCAGGAAGGGAAAACCAGAGGTGTATGATCCATTGATCAATGGGGTGTCAGAGATGGAGAGGGTGAGCAAACTTAAGATCTTGGGAGTCATTATGTCAAAGGATTTTTCCTAGATCTAACACACAAATGACATAATGAAGAAAGCACGCCAACGCCTCTACTTCCTTAGGAGTTTGCGGAGATTTTGGATGATGTCAGAAACCCTGGCAAAAACGGTCTGGTTTGGAGACACCAATACCCCTGAGCTTAAAGCCCTCCAAATGGTAGTGGACACAGCCCAGGACATCACAGGCAAGACCCATCCCACCACTGAGAACATCTACAGGGAACACTGCTATTTGGAGAGCAGCAGCGATCATCAAGGATCCACACCACCCAGCACGCGCTCTGCTCTCGCTGCTGCCATCAGGAAAGAGGTGTCAGTGCCACAAGGCTCGAACCACCGGGTTCAGGAACGGCTGCTCCCCCTCCACCGTCAGACTCTTCAACAGCAAACCCAATCAGGGACTCATTTCAAGACTCTTAATTCTGCACATTATTGTTTTTTTAAATTCTCTCTGTATTGTACAGTCAGTTCATTTGCATTTCTTTATCTGTTTATATTTCTTTATTTGTTTACATGTATACGCTGTGTACAGTTTATTTTTGGCACTAAGTAGTAATACTGCCCTCGCTCTGCAGCAAAAAGAATCTCATGATCGTACGCGATGTCATGTTTGTAGTCTAATCTCAACCTCATTAACTACACTCTCGGAGGCAGTTGCCATTCTCGTACTGGGTCATTCCCTCTATAGTTCAGCTTCTGAATTGTCACAGGAGCCTGGTGAGGAAGGATCTTATGCTGTGAGTTACGCCGTGGTTGCCTTCCATCAGAGTGCTCCCCTGTTGACGTATCTTTACCTTTGGTACATAAAGAACACTGTTTGACCCGCTGAGTTTCCCCAGCATCGTGTTTATACTTCAACCACGGTGTCTGCAGACTTTCATGTTTTACAGCGGATGCAGAGAAATCAAGTTATCCCATGCTTGACAAAAGATTACACCATCCTTCCTACAATATTATGACCAAAATTGAGCTTTAATCTCCAATTGTGACCCAACTATTGTTTTATAGTTCACCACCATTTCCCTGATGTTGGACTCTGCCTTATTTATGAACCCAGGGCTCCTCATGCATTTTTTGACATCTTCATTAACCTGTCTTGCCTCTTTCAAAAAGTTCTGCGCATGGTTTCTGTTCCTGCATCCACCTTAGCATAGCATTCTTTTTTTTAAAATCTTCTCCGATAGTTCAGTGGTTAGAGCACTGGCCTTGTAAACCAGGGGTCACGAGTTTGTTCCTCGCTGGGGCCTCATTTCTGCGAGGGGCGCTCAACAAAGTGTCTTCCTTACAGTAGACAAAGTTAAAGAATTTCCTGTATTGTAAATTGTAAATGTAGTATTACATGACAATATTGGAACCTTTATCCTTTTTAACTTTCATTCTCCTGCCAAAGTATCGGCCTACTTAACGCGTAAGGACTGGAATATGTCATGCACTAAAGAAGAGTAAAATTAATTCAAATGACACTGACCTGGATGAAGAAGACCTTGGTCTGATGAAAGCTCTCTTGTTCGGTGTTCTCAAGCTTTTACTTTCCACTCAAATATCACCTTAAATTCATCATGGCTTGGGTTCATGAACGAAGATTTAGGAAGGATCATAGACATGGGGTTGTCCTTCCAGCCTGCACAATGCATTTGTTTAGGTGGAGTGCAGGTTGTGCAGTACTGTCCCCACCCTTTGCACTCGGGGTTTATCTGCCACAGCCTAGCACTCTGGGATGGTGACAGCCAGGTCTTTGGGTTGTAGGTGTTACGTCGGTGGGTCCATCTCGTAGATGGATGGCCTGACAAGACTAATGACCCCCAGCTGCCCGGGTTTGAAATCAGAGTCGTCCTTCTCTTAGGCTGGCTGCCAACCAAGGCAAACGAGCCCAGCCGACCCATCCAGTTATACCGCTGGACAGTCGGCCGCGCCATGATGTAGCAAACTCGGTGAAAACGGGGGACACTGACGAGAGGGTGTTGCTACAGACACAGTAATGTAGGAGAGGCCATTTGCAGTGTCGTCGTGCCTGGCCAAGCCAGATAGTGGCCACGCGACAATCACTACACCGAGAAAGGAAAGGCGATGGATTACGCGTGCACTTTCCCTGGGTGAGTGGGACATTGGGCCCAGACCTCACCTGCCCCCAACCACCTTAAAGTAATCCCTGACTAAAGGCATAGGAAGCCATAGGTGATCTGTTGATAATAAAGGATTATTTAAGGTGATATTTGAGTGGAAAAAAAAGGTTGAGAACCACTGCTCTTGTTCAACTGAGGAAGACATTTACTAGTAAAGACAGACATTCTCTTTTTGGGTTCCTTCTGGTTCCCTCCCTTTGAATGAAGTTCAAGTTCGTTTATTATCGTCTGATTGCCCAAGTACACCCCTACAAAACAGCATTCTCTGGTTCTCGGTCCAAAAACATGGCAACGCGCATCCAGATATCATACACATGCAGACAAACAAAATATAAGCAGTCCTTCTTCTTCTTGGCCTCCATCGGTCGTGATCGACCATGGGTATTGCGCCTCTGGTAGTCACTGGTTTGTTTAACAGTGTAGACTGAAGATGTGGAGGCCGATCTGGAACGGCGGGCTCTGTCACAGTGCTGCAACTATAGGGCATCGTTGAACAGTTGCCCACCATGCTCTTCGCTTGGCTCCTCAAACTGACTCAAGATCGTTCTGTCACCTTGCTTCAGGTGTCGATGAAGAGTACTTCGCCATTTGTCGGGGTCGTCTGCTGCATCTTCCCAGCACTCTGTGTAGATTTTTAAGGCTTTCATGTCACGCTTGCAGAGGTTGTTGAAGCGAAGCTGGGGTCCACTGACATATGCAAATATGTGTATATACAAATATAAAAATAAATAATATTTAATAAATAGCAGAGTCTCGGGTGGTGAATGAGAGCAGTTCCTTTGGTCATTCAGCGTTCTCACTGCCCCGTGGGAAGAAGCTGTCCCTCAGCCTGGCGGCGCTGGCTCTGATCCTCCTGTATCTCTTCCCCGACGGGAGCAGTTGAAAGAGGCTGTGTGCGGGGTGGAAGGGATCCTTGATGATTTTGGAGTCTTCCAGTCCAATTATAACTCTCTAGTTCAACTGACCAAGACTCCTCTCCGGCTTGCTCCCCCTAAGGAGAAACTTTTGTTTTTAAAAGTCAGTTAGCTAGAAAAGAGCAATGACTTCCCCTTCAGTGGTTAGATCTGTTGCACTTCGAAGTGGGCCTGTGGTGAGCTGAGCAGGATCTCGTCTTCAGAAGCACACGGCAGGGATGAGGCTAAAATGATGTGTTTTTCCAGAGTTCAAGGAGCAATCTCCCAAGTGTCTTTAAGCAAGGGGATTGATTGTCCTGGAACTTTATAACTAAAATTTTGCGTTTAGAACAAGGAATTTGTGTTATGCAAATCTGTGGCACAGATGATGGGCTGTCAGCTTTATTGAGGAACTACAGTGCAAGCATCCTGTCACAAGACCAGGCTGAGTTTAACCACGGCTGCACAGAAGAATCAGCATGGTAAGGATTTTGCATTTCATAAACTGGGTTTATTTGACATTTTCTCGCATGCTTTGATGGAAAATGTTTCTCTGGATTCCACTTCTGTTGACACGGCCCTCTTGGGCAGAAATAGCTGCAGGTCTTTTGTTCCTCTAAGCCCTCTTTCTTTCAACCCCTGTGTCCGTGCTGTCCACAGCAGTGAAGGGCAGGGATTCAGTTGTGGGGTAACAAGGCTTTGAATGTTCACTTCCACCGAAGATTTCCGCCTTGTTACTACAGGCTGGCAAAGATGCAGAGAATTTGGTGAGACGCCACGGTACAACCTGCCCTTACGTTTTACCCAGAGTGAAAAACCACTAAATCTGAACAACTTGTATTTTTAAACATGCAGCTCTGTCTCCAGCACACGGCTGAAGAATTACCTCCAGTATTTCCGGGATGTTGATGGCTCCGTGAGTTACAGAAGTAACTGGTTCTGATCACAGCGCGTTTTTGATCACAAGCTTGAGTCGTTAACTCCCTTTGATTCGACGGCCCATCCACAACCTGCGACTGTGAAATGATCATCGCCAGAGAGCAAAGACCCACCTGGCTCCCGTGACTTGTTCAGAGGCTGAACAAAACTGCCCCTCTCCGCCTTCCGGAGGGAGCACTCCCTCCTCTTCCCACCAGTCGCTCCCTTGTGACCGCAGGAGAAGCCCCGTTTGTGCCCTCGCCTCCTCCCTCACTATCATTCGGGGCCCCCAAAAGGTCCTTCCGAGTGAGGCAACACTTCATTTTTGAATCTGCAGGGTTTGCCTGCTGCTCCTGCTGTGGCCTCCTCTACGTCGGAGAGACTGGGCGCAGACCGGGAGACGGCTTTGCTGAGCACCTTCACCCTGTCTCCAGTGGCCACCCATTTCAATTCCTCCCTTGCTGACATGTCTGTCCATGGTCTCGTATATTGCTAGACTGAGACCACCCTCAAATTGGAGGAACAACATCTCATCTTCTGACCGTGTACCCTCCAACCGGATGGCATTATCATTAATTTTTCCATTTTCTGTTGAAAACCCCCTCACTCCCCATCTTTGTCTCCTTTTCTTTAGCTCTCTCTCTCTCCTCCCTTTTCCCTCTGACTCCTTTCACAGAGCCAAAATCAATTCTCACATTTTGTCTTGTTGGTCTGCACACCCCCCCACACCACCTCCATTAGAACCACAGAACCCAACAGCACTTTTTTCCCTGGCCTTTAATTCAGATACTTGTCTATTTTCACTCATTCCTTGAGGACGGTCTTAGGCCAAAACATCGGTAATATATCTTTACCTCCTGTGGACGCTGCGAGACCGACTGAGTCCCTCCAGCATCTCTGTGTTTTGACTGCAATCACAGTGTCTGCAGACTTTCGTGTTTCACTCTATGGAGGTGTTGAGTTTCCTGCATCCACACTTGACTCCGGTCAGTTACTGATTCACTGGAGTGAAAGGAGGAGAGAGATGGAGATCAGGACAGAGTGAGTGAGAAAGTGAGGGAGGGGAGAGAAAGGGAAAGCTAGAGTGTGTACCTGTGAGAAAGATAGAAATTAGAGAAGGACAGAGTATGTATTTGAGAAAGTGTGAAAATGTGTGTATGTATGTGGGTGATTTTATGTATGTGTGCACATGCGACCGTGTATGTCTGTGCGTGTGTGTGCGCGCATGTGTGTAGGTGTAGGTGTGTGTGTGTGGTATGTGTTTGTTTGTGTGTGCGTGTGTATATGTGTGGGCATGTATGGGGGTATGTGTATGTGTATGTGTGTGCGGGTGTGCATGTCTGTGCGTGTGTGTGAGAGAGACTGTATGTGTAAGGGAGTGTGTTTGTATGTGAAAGAGTGTGTGTGTGTGATCTCAACATACTCCCCACCTTGCAAAGCAACTTAATCTCTAGCCAGACTATCTCTGCCCACCAGACATCACCCCTGCGCACCTCCCCCGATCGCAACCCCAAGCCTCACCACCCCTCTGCAGCCAACTGCAAACCTTGCTCTCCCTCCCACACTCAAGATCGCAATTCCCCCCTTTTTGGTTCCTAAATAGTGAACCATCTGTGCCCCCTGCGTATGATCCAGGGTAAAAGCTACCTACTTCCTGCACTACTGGAGTGCGTCGAAGGCCTTTGATCAGACTGGAGTGTGGAAATGTGCAGAATGTTATAGTCTTGCTGTTAAAGGCTGCAGCAAATTATTGTTAGCTCCTCCACACCATCTCATCCACCCACGTTTCCCCATGCCCGGCAACACCTTTGCTCCTGGTTTGAATATTGTGAGCTCCGTTCAATGAAGGCCAATGTACCATTTACTTCCTAGGGGTTCGTCACATCTGAGGCCAAGGTTTCACAGTTTCAGATTTATTGTCAGAGTACATGACATCAGATACAACCCTGAGATTCCTTTTTCCTGTGGGTGCAGCAGAATTACCACTAATTGGAAGTGCAAAAAATAAACTGTAAACAGCGTAAACATGAAAACAATGTAACAAATGTAAACAACTGACTGAGCAATACAGAGAAAGCAAAGTGCGCAAGAGTCTTTAAAGGAGTCCCTGAATGAGTTTGTCGTTGAGGAGTCTGATGGTGGAGGGGGACCAGCTGTTCCTGAACCTGGAGGTGCGAGACTTGTGGCACCGAGACCTCTTTCCTGATGGTAGCAGCGGGAACAGAGCGTGTGCTGGGTGGTGATTGCTCTCTGACGGCAGCGTTCCCCGTAGATGCACTCGATGGTGGGGAGGGTTTTGCATGTGATGTCCTGGGCTGTGCCCACTATCTTTTGGAGGGCTTTACACTCAGGAGTATTAGTGAGCCCGTACCGGACCGTCAGCACACTTTCCACCACACCTCCGTAGAAATTTGCCCAGGGTTTCTGGTGTCATACCAAGCCTCTGCAAACTCCTGAGGAACCAGAGGCTTTCTTCGATATGCCATTGGTGTGTTGGGTCCAGGATAGTTTGTTGCCACCATTTAAAGGAGCATGTGGCGGGAATGGATTGTGCAGAGTCATTTTTTGAAATGGACTCAGTTTCAATGCAAGTGGAAAATCGGAGACAAACCTGCAACTTTCCTTCTGCGGTTGTGACCTTGCGCATCTCACAATGTATCTCGAGTGACTCTGCACTTGTCTTTAACGACACTTTTCTCTCCACCCCGCACGCTTTGACTTACTGTAACACTGTATTCTACAATTTTATTTTATCACTGCACAAAGTGGTGGAATGAGCTGCCTGCAGAATTGGTAAACGCGGGTGACATTTAAGAAAAATTTGATGAGAGGGGCTTGGAAGGGTATGGTCAGAATCAGATTTATCGTCATGAACACGTGTCACAAATGTGTTGCTTTGTGACAGCAGTATTGTGCACTACAGATGCAAAAAATTGCTATAAATACACTATTTTAAAAATAAATACTTGAGTGCAAAAGAAGACAAAAAAAAAGTGAGGTCTGTGGTTCATTGTTCATTCAGGAATCTGACGGCGGAGGGGAAGAAGCCGTCCTTGTGCCGCCGAGTGTTCGTCTTCAGGCTCCTGCACTTCCTTTCCGACGGCAGCAGAGGGAAGAGAGCCTGGGTGGTGGGGGATCCTTGAGGATGGAGTCTGCCTTCTTGAGATGCTGAATCTTTTAAATGTCCTTTACGGAGAGATGACTAATGCCCACGGTGGTGCTGGCTGAGCTCACGACCCTCTGTAGCTTAGGATGATTCAGGGAATGAAGGGGTTATCATATGAGGAGCGTTTGACAGGTCTTGCTTGGCCTGTACTCATTAGAATTTAGGAGAACGAGGAGGGGATTTCATTGAAACATTTTGAACATTGAAAGGCATGGAAGGATGTAGGAACATTGAAAGATGTAGGAAGGTGAGGTAGTCTAGGACCAAAGGGAGCAAATTCAGGATTGAAGGGGGTCTGGTTAGAATAGAGATCTGTAGGAATTTCTTCAGAGGATGGTAAATCCGTGGAAGTTGTTGCCACAGGTGGTAGTGGAGGCTGGGTCATTGGGTGTATTTAAGGCAGAGATTGATAGGTTCTTGATTAGCCAGGGCATCAAACGTTGTGGGGAGAGGCCGGGCAGCAGGGCTGAATAGGGAAATGGATCAGCTCATAATTAAACTGCAGGGCTGAATAGCCTATCTCTGTTCTTCTGTCCTGTCCTGTACATGAGCGCCTCCATACCAGACAGTGATGCAACTGGTCAGAATGTTTTCTACGGTACACCTGTGGAAATTTGCAAGGGCCTTTGGTGACGTACCAAATCTCCCCAAACTCCTCATGTTGAGCCTTCTTCCTGATTGCTGAGTAATTGTTCGGTACCGACTAGAAGAGCTGAATGGCCCTTCTGCGCTGTAGTGTTCTTACTGTTGACTTGTCTGGGTAGTCCATGTGACAATAAAAAATTCCATTCAATTATTTGTTTTAGTTGGATTGAGTGAGGAACAGAATTGGCTGCAGCACTCAGGAAAACCTCCCCACCCTGGCTTACTATTCTTGGAATATTTTGATTTTAGTCACCCAGTGGAGTGTATCTGGGGCTCCATAAATTCCAAGTGACAAAAAAGGGGATTGTCAGTTCTGCTCTTGGAAGCAGGAGGTCAATGATCTGGAATCATCTGTAGAGAAGATTGTCATGGACCAATGCTCCTCACTTAATGAACTGGCACACGTTCCTCTGGCTGCAGTCTGGGATCTTACTGTGCTCTTTGCATGGAGTATATCCCCCTCCCCCCCCCCCCACCCCCACCCCGGCTCCTACCAGATGAGGGCCCCTCGCCTGCTCTCAATGCTTCAAAGCTGATTCTGTGTTTTCTTTCCTCACCCACCCTCCAACCTCTGGGCAGTCCGATTCACTGGTCGTGTGCGACGTGGACCCCGTACTCTTGACCCGGCTGAAGAAGTTTCGCTTCCGTAAAGAGACAACCAACGCTGCCATTATCAGTGAGTAAGGGAACCAGGAACAGGGGGCAACGGGGCTACCATGGGATGAACCCCCACCTCGCACCCCCACCTCCCCCATGAGATAACTCCACTTTCTTTTAAAAATACTTTTATTGAGTTTAACAAAAACCCTTTACACAAGATAAACTACTGATAACATAAATCAAATCATATACACGTCACATATCAATTGTAAGTTAAAGGCATAACCGTAATTGTTACATTAACTTATTTCATTCAGGACATCAAATTCTAAAATTATAATAACTAAACAATAAAAATCATCTCGTATTATGCCCAAAAATAACACGGAATACAAATAATACACGTAAAATTCCCTTATATAGGATATTTGATACTTCTCTGATGTGATCATGTGGTATGATCCGTGATCTGCAGTTAAAACCCCCCCCTTTACTTATTAGTCAATAATAAAAAGGATTTTTTCCGCCTATTAACCTACCCCCTCCTTATAAACAAGGTTTATTTGTATATATTGTAAATATGAATCGAACACCGGGCCCCAGACACCAGGCGGGGAATCCTTGGGGTGTCCACACCACTTCAATCCTCAGATCATGGTAATAATCTATGAATGGGCCCCACATCTTCTCACATTCAGACTTGGCATCTTTAATAATAGATTGAATTATCTCCAACCTTAAATGATATCATATTTGTTTTTCTCTAGAAGAGGATGTATCTCTGTCTTCAACCCAGAAGAGCATCCTAGCTTTTGTTTCGTTGATATCTAGACGAGCAATTTTGACAAAGTGGAAAGATAATGTCTCACCCACTCACATTTCAATGATATCACATCTTATTTAAGCTTGAAGATAATTCCTCTATTGCCCCTGGAGTCTCAGTGCTGGACTTCTAAGTGTCCCCAGTGACAGGATGGGGCAGAAGACCTGATCTTGGGTCTCTATTGCCCTTTGTATTGGGGCTGCCTATGGCATTAGCTACATTTTAAATTTAGACACTCAGCACGGTAACAGGCCCTTCCGACCTATGAATCTGCTCCGCCAATTGACCTACAACCCCGGTATGTTTTGAAGGGTGGGAGGAATCCAGAGCCCCCATGCAGACACAGGAAGAATGTGCAAACTCCTTACGGACAGTGCTGCGTTCGAGCTCCGGTCGCTTGTGCTGTAACAGTGTTGTGTTAACCTCTATGCGAACCTTGCTGCCCCTAATTGCTATGCTAACATGAAACGGACTGATGGGATAGACGGACTCCTTAATATCCACCTCCCCCAACCACAAACCCTGTGTAACGGGAGTGGGTGAGTAGTCTGGACCCCACCCCTTCAGCAGGAACCATAGCTGAATTTAATGGTGGAGGGGGTCAAAGCTTGAGGTGAGGATTAGATCCTAAAATCCGAGGTGCTCTTAGGCCAATGGTCCTTGCGTAGCCTCCAGTCAGAGTAGGCTGGAGAAGGAAAGTCACCCCTCCCTTCCCAGAAGTCGCCCCTAATTGCACAAGCCACTCTCCCCTCATCCTGTTGGCTGCACCCAATGCCCCCATAAATCAATGGCTCAGGCATGTTCTTCAGGGAAGGAGAGCGGTGGCATAACCCAGTTCCAGAGTTCTTCAATGCTGTCGAGGCAGCTCCTGTTGGCAACTGGCATTAAATTCCAATCTTGCCTGTGAAAGTCCCACGCTGACACTTGAGCTTTGTGGAAGAACCTTGAGTCATTCTTTAAACAGCAACCTCGCCTGCCTGCCGACATTTTGTCTATACCTTTGTGAAGGGCTCAGGCCCGAATCGTCGGTTCTGTATTTTGACATTTGCTTCATAAAGAAAGCTGTTCGACCTGCTGGAGTTTCTCCAGCCTTGTGTGTTTTCTTACTTCATGTTTTACTTCCAACCTCATCTGTCTTCCTTCTTCTAGTTAAAGCTGACAAAGTAAGCCAGATGATGGTATTGGAGGAAGAGCATGAGGTAAGTCCCTCACAGACACACGGCAAGTTCAAGTTTATTATAATCATACAATTGTAATGGAGAACTGGACGAAACGACGCCCTTAGGTCCTCAGTGTAAAAACATGCAAACACATATGTTGACCTAGCGCACATATTTACAAGCAATTTATATGCTGTCATACCCACACTCCTGTTCGGCTCCGAATCATGGGTCCTCTACCGGCATCACCTACGGCTCCTAGAACGCTTCCACCAGCGTTGTCTCCGCTCCATCCTCAACATCCATTGGAGCGCTTTCATCCCTAACATCGAAGTACTCGAGATGGCAGAGGTCGACAGCATCGAGTCCACGCTGCTGAAGATCAAACTGCGCTGGGTAGGTCACGTCTCCAGAATGGAGGACCATCGCCTTCCCAAGATTGTGTTATATGGCGAGCTCTCCACTGGCCACCGTGACAGAGGTGCACCAAAGAAAAGGTACAAGGACTGCCTAAAAAAATCTCTTGGTGCCTGCCACATTGACCACCGCCAGTGGGCTGATATCGCCTCAAACCGTGCATCTTGGCGCCTCACAGTTTGGCGGGCAGCAACCTCCTTTGAAGAAGACCGCAGAGCCCACCTCACTGACAAAAGACAAAGGAGGAAAAACCCAACACCCAACCCCAACCCACCAATTTTCCCCTGCAACCGCTGCAACCGTGTCTGCCTGTCCCGCATCGGACTTGTCAGCCACAAACGAGCCTGCAGCTGACGTGGACTTTTACCCCCTCCATAAATCTTCGTCCGCGAAGCCAAGCCAAAGAAGATATGCTGTAGATATATAAAAATAAATAAATATTGTTAAATAATAGTAGATTCTCAGAGGGTTTGTATGAGCATTCTCTCTGCCCATGGGAAGAAGCTGTTCCTCAGACTGGTGGTTATGTTTCTGATACTCCTGTATCTTTTTTCCCCAATGGGAGTAGCTGGGGTGGGGGGGGGGGGGAGGTGGTGGAAGGGGTCCTTGAAGACATTGCGAAACCTCTTCAGACCATGATCACGTTGATGGTGGGGGGGGGAGGGGGAAGGAGTCTCTACTGATCCTCTCTGCCGCTCTTATGACCCTGTGGATTGACCTCCCTCTACCACGACTGTACCACACTAGATGCAGCCGGCCAGGGAACTCTCCATAGAAAGTTAACAGGTGCCAAATCTGGCAACCCTGGCCCTTATTACCCTCAGCACCCTCTCGAAACCCGGTGCCGATACCCAGTTCCCATGAGCCAGTCTCCAGGAGCCCTCAGTGCGTGCAGGCCCTCCCCCCCCACCACCGCAGCCTCATCTGATGAGCCCTTCACTGCTCCGCTGCCGTGGCCACTGACCTGCAGGGTCATCTCCTCTGCTTCTCCTTCTCAACAAGGGGAGGGGAGGTGCTCACTGACTGGACATCCACAGGCCTGTTGAACCGTGATCCCATAGTGGTGATACTCAGAGAGGGTGAGACTAGCGCAGGCTGGCAATGCAGGATAGATTGTGTGTAAAACAGAGAGTTCGCCAGTGTGCCCCGAGACCGGCCCTTACCTCTGTAGTCTCACACTGCACAACACACCAAACGCTTATAAATCAATGTATTTTCGTCCTAGGACATTTCTCCAGACTCACTCAGAAACGAACTACCAGAATGGCAACCTCGATATCCTTTACTGAACAATTTTACCAAGAAATAAAGATTAGGGGGTCTAAAATTGTAGCTTCCACCAGCCTGGGACCTCCGAAATGCCTTGCCGACAACAAGGTCGAGTCAACGATGTACACTTCGACTGCACTCGAGCCAAATTGAAGCGAAGTCAGAAAATGTGGGCATGCCGAGCGCCGACAACATGAGAAGGAGCAGATGACCTTTCTCAATCAGAAAGCAAAGCAAAAAGGGAAGAGGCTGAAAATTTGAAATAACCAAAATAAAAGGCCAAAAAAAAAACACGGTTGGATCGTTCAGCTGATCTGGCCGCATCAGTGGGGAAATGGAGGAACACCAGTTCTGGGGAAAGGACTCAGATTTTTCAGATATTGCAGACTCTGCATCTAACCAATGCCCTCACCTTTGTACGTTAACCAATCCCCTTAAATGTTCTCAGCACAAGTTCTGTAGGATTCAAGTCCTTTCTTGGAAATTCTTGGAAATTCACTTACGCCCTGATCTACGGTCCTCAAGAATACATACCCTGCAAATTCTTCCTCTTACTCAGGCGACTTAATAGATGCCTACAAGATTATGAAAGGCGGATGGCCAGCACCTCTCTCTCCCAGGGCAGGGGCAGCAATCACCAGAGGACACCTGTACAAAGTGAAGGGAGGAAAGTTTAGGGAAGACGTCAGGGGTAAGTCTTTTTTTTACACACAGAGAGTAGCGGGTAGTGGTGGTGGAGGCTACAATAGGGACGTTTAAAAGACTCTTAGGCAGGCCAGAGAAAGAGAGGGTCACGAAGTAGGGAGTTTTTTTGAGCAGGTCAGCACTGCACCGTGGGCCGAAGGGCCTGTCGTGTGGACTTGCGGCGTAACAGGAGTGATAGGTTGGGGTAGAGAGAGCTTTGTGTGGGACTCCTGCTGTCCCCCCGTCTAGGGAGAAGATGGCACGCCTCTTCTCAAACTGCAGCATGCAGACTCGATAACTGGCGATTCATCGCGAACAGTTGAAAAATTAATTTCCTCGATGAAGGGCTCCGAGCCCCCTTCTCCCACTGATGCTGTTCGTCCCGTTGACCCACCCCCCCTACCACCGGGCAGATTTGCGTTTTGCTCCAGATTCCATCGTCGAAAAAGAACTCTTCTTCAGCTGCGTAGCGCAGGCCAGAATTCCCGAGCTTTGAAGACTTCCTGGATGTTTTGTAAAAGTGAAAATTATTTTTTATGCTTCTGTTTAATGTTCATCATGGATTATCCTTGCCACTGAATATTCTCCCTATTAATTGTCTATTAATTCTAATCTCTGATTTTCTCCAGTTGTCATTTGTTACCCTTTTTCCCATTTTCGACTGCAGGAAACGTTTATGCTTCTTAACTACTGATCAGATTCGTAGTTTACAGCTATAAATATGTACATCATGACAAGAGGGTGTCCTACCCCATGTGCCTGATCTTCAGTAGTCCACAGGGTGAGTTGGCAGGACCTCTTTTTAAAGGCTTGTCTCCTCTCCATTCAGAGGGGGTCGCGTCACCACCGTGAGTTCAGAACTCTTTGCTGTTCCTGTCTAGAGAGAAGTGAAGCTGCAGAGTTGTGGCGACGTGTGTTCCCGCGCTTTGCGAGCACCACCTCACCTCTGGCCGAGCCCAAGTGTATTTGGGACCTTGCGCCCTTCCTGTATTTAAAAAAAAAATCAAGTTAGACACACAGCACTAAGACAGGCCAATTCGGCCCTACGAGTCCATGAGGCCCACGTCACACCCCATGAACCTACTCCCCCAGTTTGGACAGTGGGAGGAAACTGGAGATCCCCGGAGGAAACCAACGCAGACACGGGGAGAAGTTACGAACTCCTTCCAGGCAGCGCAGGATTCAAACCCCGTCTTAAAGGCGTTGCACTAACCGCACCTACACCAGCCGTGCCACCCGTAACCACTCTGTACACCAAAGCGTGCTTCCTTCGAGGTAGAATTAAATTGGAAGATCCTTACCCGTCTGTAATTCATGCTTACAACGGTGTGCCTCATTTTGAATGCCAAGGAGGGCAAGGTTAGATTGACACATTATGCTCAAGGCAGAGGATTTGCGGGAGATGAACCTCTCTGAAAATTTTGGGAATTGGGTGAACGGCCCAAAATATTGCAAAGTCTGAGGGGAAATAAGAATTAGTGCCCCAGCAGTTCCAGGAAGGATAAGGGCCTTTACAGAAGGGCTTGCGATGGTGCCTGGCTTAGAGGGAATGATTTATGGGGAGAGATTGGGTTGTTTTCTCTGGAGCGTCGGAGACGAGGAGATGTACATTATCACGAGAGGCGTTTGTGGGGGGGGGGCGGGGGGGGAGGGAACAGTCAGGATCTTAAAGGTGTCACACACTAGCAGCCATTCTGGAGCCTTAACATAAAGTCTGATCAACAGGCTTTATTCCACACAAACGTCCACAGAGCTGGCTGTTAGAGGGGCTGTGCTGGCTCTGAGACTGACCTCGAGGGGGCCGGATGTGGCTGATATCCCGGAGGGTGATTGGCAGCCATCCGGGTGTTGCCTTGTCCTCCAGTGCTCTTCCTGCAAGTTAACAGGTGATCCCCTGTGGTGTAACTCCACAATATGTTGCTAACCTCTTGGGCCTGAGCCCTTCCTCAAAGAATAAGCCCAAAGCAGGAAATCTCAGAATTCAGTCGTTGTGGCTGGGGGAGGAATCCAGACCAACAACAGGTGTCAATTGGATCTGATAAGGAGAGAGGTGAGAATTTATCATGTCTGTGTGAAAGGAGACTGAACGGACAGGCAGAGCCAGGGAGAGGTGAAGGGGAAAGAGGTGAGGAGGAGGGGGGGGGTGCGTTTAATTAAAGCTAGAGATGTTAATATCCAGTTGGAGGGTGCCCAGTCGGAAGATGAGGTATTGTTCCTCCAATTTGCGGGGGGTCTCAGACTGGAAGTTCATGAAGTCATGGACGGATACGTCAGCAAGGGAATCGGATGGGGAATTAGAATGGGCAGCCACTGGGAGATCCCTGCTGTTGTGGCGGACAGAGCCGAGGTGCTCAACGAAGTGATCTCCCACTCTGCACCCAGCCTCTCTGATGTTCCTCCCCCAGCCAGCATTGTCCGAAATTTCTTGGCTTATTTTGCCCGAAACATTGGGAATATACCTTTGTGGACGCTGAAAAGACCGGCTGAGTCCCTCCAGCATTTCGTTGTGCTTTTTTCTCCCCCTGCAATTGCAGCATCTGCAGACTTGAGTGCTTCACTAAGTTTCTTCCGTACCTCTCTCCCACCTACACAAAAAAACAGTTCTTGGCCCACCTAATTGTGCTACGGCCCCTGTTGAGAATGACTAGAAGGCATGCGTTTAAGGTGAGCGGGAGGACATTTAAAGGAGATATGCGGGGCAAATATTTTACAGAGAGAGAGTGGAACGGGCTGCCAGGAATAATGGATACAATAGTTGTGTTCAGGAGGCATATAGATAGACACAGAAATTTGATAGGTATGGAAAGATAAGCAACAAAGTTTTAGTTTGGTTTGGACCCTGTTCAGCATGAACAGCTGGGCCGAAGGGCCTGTTTCTCTGCTGTTCTATTTAGCTTCTCGAGTCTGCTCTGCCAGTAGGAAGACCGTGGGGTGATCTCTTACCTCAGCATCACTCACCAATTTGGCACCCCTCGAAATTCAAGATTCGATTTATTGTCATTATAATAAAACTATCATATGAGGCAAAAATTGCTTTAGCCCGCTCTAAGGCAGACAGATTCACCATCGACAGAAATTGCCTGTTGACCTCTTACATTCAGAGAAAGAGAAATAAAGGAGAGTCCCCCCTAGAGTCACCAACTAGATTTGCTTCCAACAGTCTGCAGCCTGGCGTGAGCACCCCCCCCTCTGGCACCGGCAGCAGCCCCCCCCCCAGCCTCTGCAAGTTCCTCGACCCTTGTCGCTGGCAGCCTGCCGCGTGCCTGGGCCTTTCAGTCGCAGAGCCCCCTCGCTGGTCCGCTGCCGTGGTCGCCGTCCCCGTGGGCCGTCTCCTCTGCTTCTCCTTCTTAGACTGTGCAACGGTCTTCCCCATTTTCCTGGTGCCCTGCACCAGTCTTCCGCTCCCCCGGAGTCTGCTGCCGATCAGAGGCGCCGCCATCTAGGGCGCAGACCAGTCGCGGGATTTTAAAGTAAAAACTCCTGTAACGGGCCGTTCAAAGCCTGTGCGAAGCTGACGGCAGTTGACTGGGCAGTTGGGTGATCTCTCCATGAAATGTTTTCAGTAACTGAGTGGCCACAAGTTCTGTTGGAGAGGGAGTTCTCAGATGTGTCCTATTGTGGGAATTCTCGGACGTCCTGAGCTATAACTCCCAGGATTGCCTCCCCTTCTACCTCTCACTTCTAGCCTCAGAGAGGGGCTGCCATTTTGACAGAAGCTAGCAGGACCTTGATCCCCTGTTGCTGGGCAAGGACCTGTGAGTGCCACTTCTCTTCACGGGGAGGCTGGCAGAAGGGGTGACCATCGTCACCATGTGACCTCAGTCATTATGCTCATGGTCTCTGCTCTTGGCCTGTACTCGTTGGAATTTGGGAAAATGAGGGGGGAGGGTGGATCTCATTGAAACATTTTGAATGTTGAAAGGCGAGGGTGGAGTAGGTGGATTCCCATGGAGGGAAAGTCTAGGACAAGAGGGCGCAACTTAAAGATTGAAGGGCGTCCACTGAGAACTGAGATGTGGAGAGGTTGGTAAATCTATGGAACTTATTTCAACAGACGGTTGTGGAGGCCAACTTGTTTAAGTTAGAGATCGATTGGTTCTTGATTAGCCAGGGCATCAGGAGAAGACCAGGGAGTTGGGGTGAGTGGGAAAATAGATCAGCTCATGATTGAATGGCGGGGCAGACTCGATGGGCTGAACAGCCTAATTCTGCTCCTATATCTTATGGTTTTATGGTCTAATCTACCAACATGGATCCATCCTGGACATACCACTAACCACTCTTACCTTGAGTTACAGGTTGTAGTCCCCAACAGCATGTGATGTACGCTGGGAGTAAGAACAGACTAGTCCAGGCATCGGAAATCACCAAGGTGAGCGAATCCAAGGAACACACATCCTGTGCGTTGCTTTGAAATCTCGCTGTTGGAATTGCTGGCTCATTTCTTCTCCCGTCTGGGCCACAGGGATTTCCTTGTGTGTAGTTCCTCAGGCGTTGTCCTGGAATGCTGTCCATTCGTTTGAGATTCAGGGAGACAATTTAGTAGGTCTCAGGTGGAGTGACAGAGAGAACGGTGGGGGGAGGGGGGGCAGAACTGCAGTGGATTTCATGTGGGCATTATAACTATAACCAACTCATGCCCCCATCTCACCCAACAACTTATGTGTGCCCTCTGCACCTTTCAAACAGCAGCCTTACCCACCTGTTAAATCGCCAACCTGGCGATTTAAGGGGGACCTGCCCCTGGGATGATGTGGCGAGTGACGTGTCACGCAGCCACAGGGAATCCCCTGTTCCCTGTGTTCTTTCTGTTTAAAGTTCCAGAGTAACCGAGTGAGTCATTCACATTAGGCGGAGGAGGACACCCTCCGAGGTCGGTCTGGGAACCGGGTAGATTTCAACCAGGCTTGCCCAATTCGGCCCTTTCAAATAGGCCCGTACCTAGGTCTTCAACCTAATAAATTACCCCCATTTTACAAGGCAATTTGAAAGGGCCTGTTGACTACAATCAAATTAGTGGGAGATGGCTGCTGTCAACAAGGGGTGGGGGGGGCGGCATGGTTAGCGCAACACCCTTATAGCGCCAGCGATCGGGACTTGGGTTCGAATCCTGGACTGTCTATATGGAGTTTGTTCATTTCCCGTGATCTGCATGGGTTTTCCCCGGGGGCTCCGGTTTCCTCCCACTGTTCAAAATATACTGGGGGCCATGGGTGTAATTGGGCAGCGCGGGCTCGTGGGCTGGAATGGCCTGTTGCCTTGCCGTCTATCTAAATTAAAAAAAAATTAAGAAGTTTCATACAGGCCCTACAGCCCATGAAGCTGTGCCAACCCATATATACCTACCAAAAAAAACTAAAACCCTTCCTACCTCATGACCCCTTCTTTCATCCATGTGCCTGTCTAAGTGTCTCTTAACCCTTTGGACTCTGACCATTTTTAACCTTTCGTAATATATACACCAGACTGGGTCCACGGATAAATTACAGAACGAACACCAGTGAAAACCCGCTGGTGGTCGGGCATAAAACCAGTCCTGGAAAACGGGGACATGGAGTATATGCTCTTGTTGGAATTCCCTGAAAACAGGGACACAGAATCCAAAGGGTTAAATGCCCCTGATGTCTCACCTAAAATTTACCCCTGATGTCTCCCCTAAATCTTGTACACATGTACTCTGGTGTTTGCTATTCCTGCTTCTCACGGAGTTGCACAGTGGAGAACTAGGCCCTTCAACCCATTGACTCTTTGTTGACCATTGAGCACCCATTTACCAAGAATCCATTTAATTCTCCTCACATTCTCACCAACGCTCCCCAGATTCTACCCCCTTGCCCACACACTGGGGTAGTTTGGAGCAGTCAACAGAAGCCCCGTCCTGCACACCTTTGGGATGTGGGAGGACACACGGGGAAACCCACACAGTTACAGGGTGAATGTGCAAACTCCACACGGCGGTCGGGATCGAACCCGCTTCCTTTTTAAAATTTAGACATACAACACGGCCACAGGCCATTTTGGCCCACAAGTCCGTGGCGCCCAAATTACGCCCATTAACCTATATCCCCAGTATGTTTTGAACAGTGGGAGGAAACTGGAGCCCCTCCCGGAGAAAACCCCATGCAGACATGGGGAAGACATCCAAACTCCTCACAGCCAGCGTGGGATTTGAACCCAGGTCGGGTTCTGATCGCTGGCACCATAAGGGCATTAAGCTAACCGCTATGCCAACCGTGCCATCTGGGGCTGTGGGTCTGCAGGTCGTACAGCTGTAGCATTGCCTCACCATACAAGTCTTTTGACTGTCAACGTTGAAAATTATCTTAGCTTTACAACACCAGTGGCTGTTTGACATCGTGATTCATTGCAGAAGGAAGATTATGCTCCCATTAGCATTTGATGTGTTGGCATTGATAGAGGATTGGTTAACCAACAAAAAGCAGGGATGTTTTTCTGTTGGCAATCAGTGGTGAGTCTCATGCCGCAGGGGTCAGTGCTGGGCTTGCAATTCTTCACCATGTGTGTAAATGATCTGGACGAGGGGGGACAGGGCGTAGTGTATCTAAGTTTTCTGATGACACTAAATTGAGTGGAAAAGCAAATAGTGCAGAGGATATGGAGAGTCTGCAGAGGGATATAGATAGGTTAGGTGAGTGGGCAAGGGTCTGGCAGATGGAGTACAACGTTGGTAAATGTAAGGAAGGGAAAATGGAAGATCAGATTATTATTTAACTGGCAAGTGATTGCAGTGTGCCGCCGTTCAGAAGGACTTGGGAGGGCTTGTGCATGTATCGCAAAAGGTTGGTTTGCCGGTGCAGCAGGCTGTCAAGGCGGCAAATGGAGTGTTGGCCTTCATGGCTGGAGGGGTTGAATTTAGGAGCAGGGAGATTGTGGGGCAACTGTACTGGTGAGGCCGCATCTGAAGGACTGTGTGCAGTTCTGGTCTCCTGACTTGAGGAAGGATCTAGTGGCAGAGAAGGTTCACCAGGTTGATTCCAGAGATGAAGGGGTTAGCCTGAGGAGAGATTAAGTCCTCTGGGGCTGTACCTGCTGGAATTTAGAAGAATGAGAGAGATCTTATAGAAAAATTATGAAAGGCACAGATAAGATAGAGGTAGGTAAGTTGTTTCCATCGGTGGGGGAGACCAGAAGGAGGGGACACAGTATCAAGATGTGGAATAGTAGATTTAGGATGGAGATGAAGAGGAACTGCTTTTCCCAGAGGGAGGTGAATCTGTGGAATTTTCAGCCTATTGAAGCAGTGGAGACGATCTCAGTAAATATATTTAAGACAAGGTTAGATAGATTTTTACACAGTAGGGGAATTACGGGATTTGGGGGAAAAAGGCAGGTAGATGGAGATGAGCCCATCGTCAGATCAGCCACGATGACACCGAACGGCGGAGCAGGCTCGACGGGCCGGACGGCCCGACTCCCGCTCCTCTACTTCTTACGTTCTCGTATTCTTAACTCCCAGGTCTTCGAGATTCGGAACACCGATGAGCTGACAGAGAACTGGCTGTGTGAGAAGCTGGCATTCTTCCGCTGAAAGTGTGAAGCACACCTTGGCGGTGCAACCAGCTGGTCGAGAGTCCCGTTCGAGGAACCAGTGTGATTAAAAAAAAATAAAATGCTGTGTTTTTATTCTGCAGGAATAAATTGAATTGCCACTGCATTAAAAGTGATGCTGAGTTCTCTCCATTCAAGATGAATTTTAAATGTAACTTTTCTTTCATTTAAATATTTTATTTAAGAATAATCAATACGAATATAACAGTAATTACTACATCTAAATGCATTTATCTTATGACTAATCATTTTTATATATATGGAAAAAAACCCAACCACCCAGTTACTACCCTCCCTCCTCCCCGCCCCAACTACAAAGAAAGAAAGAAAGGGGAGATCATTATTTAACCTTAAAGTTATCGAGACCCTCATACCTTAATATCAACAGCTTTCAAGTAAGGGCTCCAAACTTTAATTAAAAAAAAGAATATTTATCTCTCAAATTATATGTAATTTTTTTTCTAAGGAAATACAGGCTTTCATTTCATTGCGCCCTCTTTTCGTCCCTATATTTGAACCACGAAATAGCTAAGCATTTTTTTGAAACCGCTATTGATAAACGGAAAAACTCAATGTGATACATAGTTAACTTTAATTTTAAAGCCATTGATTTGACATCTAACAAAAATAACACTGGATCAAGAGGTAAATTAAAACTTGGAGTCTGTATTTGGATCATCAAATGTAACTTTTCCTTAAACTTCATTTGGACATTATTAGATGAGATGAGATTCAACTTTATTGTCATTGGTCAATGAAATACAATTAGCATCCAACCAGAAGTTAAAACATAGTGCTAAATACAAGCAAGTCCCTGCGAATAAAAACAAGTGCGTTCGGCAGTGCACTGACAGTACGGTGTGAGGGCAGTCCCACTCAGCGCTGTGATTCAAAAAGGTTCAGCAGGGGTCACCAGCCTCGGGGGGTGGGGGGGTGGGGGAAAGAGCTTTTCTTCGAGCCGGCTGGTTCAAGAGCGAAAGCTCCTGTGGCGCCTACCGGATGTGAGAAGAGTAAAAAGCCCATAGTTTGGGTGAGATGCATCCTTGATGATGCTCTTCGACCTGCCCAGACAGCGCTCCTGATAGATGTCCTCAATGGTGGGCAATTGGATGCCGATAATCAACTGGGCAGCTCTCACCACCCGATCCGAAATGAGACTGAGATGCCAGAGGTAAGTCTGCTCTCAATGGGACAGCAGTAAAGATCCATCGATATCTTGGGACAGAGGAGAACTTTCCTTCAGGGTCCGCAGAAAATAAAGACCCTTTTGCGCCTTTTTGATCAGGATGGAGGAGTTCAGGGGCCAGGTGAGATCATCGGAAATGTTGACAGCAAGGAATTTGAAGCTTGTTACACGTTCCACCACAACTCTATTGATGTAACGTGAGCATGGCTTCCAGCACGCCTGACTTCAGTGACCTCCTTTTTATGTTGGTATATTCCAGTGATCTGGTGAGTTTAAAGAGAGCAGGAAGTGCACAGGCCTTGTGGACAGCAGCACTAAGCCCACCGACGTTTCCTGACCCTGGATCCAGGCACACAGCCTGCCCTCAGTCTGGGACCCCCCTGCCCTGGACACACTCCCACTTGTCCAGATGCCACGCTCACATTCTGGATTAATGAATGAGCCAGATGCCGGATTACTGGAGCTCAGTAAGTCCTGCAGAGTCACAGGGAGATACACAAGGGAAGCAGGCCGTTCAGTGTCGGTGCCAACCACCAGCAATCCATTTACACTAATTCCAGTTTACCGTACATGCTGGCGAACAAGATGGTCATTGAAAGTTAAAAAATGTCACCCCAAAACCAGCAGTCATCTTATACACCAAATATAAAATACAGGTGCTTCTCAACCTTTGATGGGATTACGTTCCAGCCAACCCATTGCAAGTCGAGAAAAGTCGTAAGTCGAAAACGAATCCATTGTTTTTTATAATTGCATTTTGTAAACTTTTATTCCACACTGAAAACAAAACGTACACCACTGAAAGCACACTGGGCATAAGGTATGCTGGACAATACCCTCACGGATGCTGCCATCACCTGGCATCGTGGGAGAGTAGTGCTCCGCCCATCGCCAGCGCGGGAATAGATTGGAATCCAAAACCGAAAGAGCGGATTCCAACCGCTGTAACTTCGAAAAAAAATCACAAGCCGGACCATTGCAAGTCGGGGAGCACCTGCACGAACCTTAACAGCTGAATCTCAGTGCTCCTCCGTGGGGTCATCTGTCCAGTTGGCTCTGTTCTGGCTTAGGAGCTGACGGTGGCTTATTTTTAAATATACTAATGAAATTTAAACCTTCACTGGGTCATTTGCTTTTAAAATGATTGCGAATTGGTATATTAAATGCAGCTAGCATCACCACTCCACAGGTCAGCAGTAAGTCTTGGGGCAGCCGCATACAGCCATTACAGCTCAGTATCTACTTTTTTAGGTGGAAATTCAGGGGTTGTTTTATACACTGGTATATACAGTAATTAGCTGATGTAAATTGCCCTCTGTGGACGAGGAGTCAAATCCAGGAGGATGGGGGCAATCATCAGTAATCTCAGGATTGCCACATGGGACTGGCTCAGCAGGGTATCTTGGCTGGATGATAAACTGGGCCAAAGGGCCAGATTCCATAGGAGAACCTGCATGTTCCACGCAGGCAGATCCAGAGATTGCTGGATTCATAGCTCTGCCGGCTGTGCCTCTATAAGGTTCCTTCCTCACTGGTTGGAAAGAGAGCTGAACACCGTGGTTGGAGTAAAAACACAAAGCTGGAGAAACTCGGCAGGTCAACCAAGTATTTTCTATGTTTTTACCTTTGCTATATAAAGGACACTGCTTGACCTGCCGAGTTTCTCCAGCTTTGCATTTTTACTGGAAAGAGAGCAACAGGGTATGTACGGGTGCAGAGCTGACGAACCCTGGTGGTGGAGGGGGACCAAGGCCCACAAGCTCGAGGTGGGATGAGCAGCTGTCAGGGTGACAGTGGGGGTGGGGGGGGGGAAGGTGGTGAACACTGTGTACGGGAGGTGGAGGGAACGGATCGCATGGGCTGCTTTGGGTGGCTGTGGGCTTTGCCGGAGCTACGCGCAAGGGCAGAATTTCAATTCTGGAAACCGGGCTCAGCACCACTCACTGAGCGAGTCTGCGTAAGGCTTATCCCCGCAGAGCAGAATACCAGGCTGGATGTACCCTGGTTCCCAATTTGCTAACTCGACAGTGAATTCCTCTCTCATTGTCCGACGTGTGCCTTGGTATTGGAAACCTTCCAACAGTCCGTTGCTGAACATTGATCTTCGGAGTATTGACAAGAGAGCAAAGACAACAAGTTCAAGTTTATTATCATCCTTTTCTACAAGTACAACCTGATGAAACAGCGTTCTCCGGTCCTCAGTGCAAAACACAGACACACAACCAGACATAACACACATACAGACGAACAATACATACACAGGACAGGTATTCATACATCCAAATAAATATATAAATATTGTTTTGTGAATATGAGAGTTTCGGAGGGTTACTGAGAGCAGTTCCTTTGGGTCGTTCAGCGTTCTCACTGCCCGTGGGAAGAAGCTGTCCCTCAGCCTGGTGGTACTGGCTCTGATCCTCCTGTATCTCTTCCCCGACAGGAGCAGCTGAAAGATGCTGTGTGCGGGTGGAAGGGGGTCTTCCATGATTTTGCACGCCCTCTTCAGACAAAGATCCTGGTTGATCACATTGATGGTGGCAGTGGGAGGGGTGGGGGGGGGCGGGAAGGATGGGGAGGAAGACTCCTGTGATCCTCTTGCCACTCTGTGGATTGACCTCCGATCAATTTTTCTGGAGCAACTGTGATGCTCCCGGCTAGGACGCTCTGGATGGAGCTCCCGTAGAAGGTTGACGTGATGGTGGCCGGTAACCTTGCCTGCTTCAGTCTTCTCAGGAAGTGCAGTTGCTCTTGCACCTTCCTGACAAGTGAGGAGACGTTGTGTATCCATGATAGCTTATATGTCAAGTGAACTCAAGGACCTTGGTGCCCTCCACTCTCTCCAATACCAAGTTGTTGAGATGTGTAGAGGAGGGTGGTCATTCCTGGTCCTCCTGAAGTCCATGGTCATCTCCCTTCATCTTGTCCATGTTGAGAATCGGGTTGTTCTGCAGCCCAACCATCACCTCTAGTGTTTGACATCAGTCTAAACATGTGATCTTGCTGACTGTTGACATGCTGGGTGAGAAACGTGATCTCGTTTTGAGTAACTGTGATTGAACCCTCTGGTATAACGGTGTCTGCGCTTGATGCGTTTGGTATCAGACTTCATTCCCACCTTCTTCATCCTTAAATATTAACAGGTTCCCAGTCAAATGCAGTTTGACTTTTAATTCCGACGCCTGCCTGCTTTTTATTTATCCTTTGAGGATAGGCTCAGGCCCCAAATGCCGGTTGATATTTTTACCTCCTGTGGACGCTTCGAGACTGGCCGAGTCCCTCCTGTATTTCTGGGGGTTTTTACTGCAATCATGGTGTCTGCAGACATTCTTGTTTCACTCACCAGGTGGCGCTGTCAGCCCACTCCACAGGTCTTAGGCAGGCTCCGTGCAACTGGCTGAAGGAATCCACTGATGGGACCGACGCATACAGTAATGGTGGGGCAAGGACCACAGAGAGATAGACACCCCGCAATGTGTGTGCATCCGCAGGGTTATACACGCCACAATATGCGGGTCAGCAGGGATAGACACGCCGCAGGGTGTGTGTCCATAGGGGGATAGACACGCCGCAGGGTGTGTGTCTGCAGGGGGATAGACACACCACAAGGTGTGTGTCTGCAGGGGGATAGACACACCACAATGTGTGTGTACACAGGGAAATACACACCAACAATGTGTGTGCCCACAGGGAAATACACACCAACAATGTGTGCGTCCTCGGGGGATATACACACCACGAAGATTGGACCTGACTCTCAGGGTCAACACAAAGTGAAGCTCCAGTGGTCTGAACCTTTTTCTTTCCACCCACATACCACCTTAAGCAATCCCTTACTAATCACAGAGCACCTGTGACATTGGGATTACTTAAAGTGGGATGTGGGTAGAAAGAAAAAAGTTGAGAACCACTGCCTACACGATGCCATCATCCACTCCTGGGTTCAAACACAAAGTGAAATTCCCTCGACTCTGCCCTAATACACACTCCCAGGTGAAGACACAGAGGGAGGCTCCCACAGTACCATCTCGTGACACACTCCATTACTAATCATAGAGCACCGATGGCATGGGGATTACTTAAAGTGGGATGTGAGTGGAAAGAGAAAGGTTGAGAACCACTGCTGTCGGTGTTCTGCGATTAGTAAGGGATTGCTTAAGGTGGGATGTGGGTGGAAAGAAAATTTTGAAAACCACTGTTTTAATCGTCCCTCATTGACTCGTTATGTGTACAGTTTCAGAGCTCCAAAGGAAATGGGCGAATAACAATTTTGCTCAAGCAAAATATTTCAGTAACAATTGGGTCTAGAGCATTGATTCTCAACCTTCCCGTCCATTTGCATCCCACCTTAAGCAATCCCTTACTAATCACAGAGCACCGATGGTATAGGGAATACTTCAAGTGGTATTTGAGTGGATAGAAAAAATTGGAGAACCATTGGTCTAGTAGCTTGAAGTGAAGAATGGCCATACGGGCCTGCAAGCTTCAGCACTGTAGTGATAGAGAGAGACCCAATGGTCTCCTCGCTGACCCCACCATCCACTGCAGATGCCCGGTCTCCAAGACGGCACACTCTCCAGAACCTCCAGGCCGGGCACTCAACATGGCTGCTCCCTAACACTTCCACTGCAGAGCACACAGACCTCCAGATCCTCCCAGCCAGGTGTACAATGCAGCCCGCTCCAGGCACACCCCGGCAAAAACCCGCCATGCGTCTCCTCCTCGACCACCGGCAGCAAATGACGTCCCCCACAACAGAGGCCCGATCACGTACCTTACTTCATGGTTCTCCCAGCTCCACAGCGCTCTACTGTCCAACGTTCATCAATCAAGAACTGTTGCACAGCACTTAACCATTGTGGTAGCATCGGATTCGGAGAAGCTGCTGCAGCCACTGCCGCGCCATCATCGTCCACGGTTACAGCAATGTCTTTACAGCGCCAGCAATAGGGACTGGGCGCGCTGTAAGGAGTTTGTATGTTCTCCTCGTGTCTGCATAGTTGTTCTCTGGGGGGCTGCGGTTTCCTCCCACTGTTCAAAACATATCGGGGGTGTAGGTCAATGGGGTGTAAATTGGGCGGCAAGGATTTGTGGCGCGAAATGGCCTGCTACTGAGCTGCATGTCTAAAAAAAATTAAAAAAAGTCTGATATTCGTTGGAAAAAAAATATCTACTCTTGAACATGGAAATGCTGGACTTCAAGGTGTTCTGTAAGTGGGTTCTGGACTCATGTAATAATCAGGTTTTGGGGGCCAAATCTTAGGGTAAAATTTAGGGGGTTGACTATTACACGCCCACTACTTTTGACTGCGATGAGACCCTGCGCCGTTCAAGGCATCGGGAGCTCCGATGGGCAGGCGGGAGGGCTGGGACCAGGTGGCAAATCCATGGTCGGGGCATTGGGAGCTCTGACTGGTGGGCGGCCGGGGCCTAGGTGAGACTCCACAGCCGGGGTATTGGAAGATCGGCTGGGGTGGGCGGCCGAGGTGAGCCCAGGTGGGTGGGCGGCCGAGGTGAGCCCAGGTGGGTGGGCGGCCGAGGTGAGCCCAGGTGGGTGGGCGGCCGAGGTGAGCCCAGGTGGGTGGGCGGCCGAGGTGAGCCCAGGTGGGTGGGCGGCGGGGGCCAAAAACAGCGGGGCTGGCTATTACACGGGATATACAGAAAATACCAGACTGACTCTTACATTGTATTGACTATTTCGCGCGTGACTGGTGGCCACTAAAAAATAGTTCTGCGCTGAAAATCTTGCAAGGAAAAAACCACTGCAAAAGTGCCCTCCCTCCAGTGGAGCATTTCTGAAGCGCAGTCCTGCAGTAATGCAGGAAGTGTGCACAGACCATCAAAGCAATGGGACAAAATAGGTGAGAATGGTTGTGTTTCACCGTGGAAACAGTCCTCTGCAATTTGCCCATTTCAGGAATGTGAATGATATGAATAACTCACTCGGCCTTTGTTGCGTCCCCTCTGGGATAATGACTGTAATTGGACTTGATGCAAGGTTTGGCGGTGTGACTCTCACACCCACCCTTCCCTCCCCTGCATCTCCTCACATCCCTGACAGAAGACAAAAAAACCCCTCACATATTCACAATACCCACCTGTCACCATTTCATTTCGATTCAATAAAGGGGGCGTGTTGATGATCTGACAACACTCAGCATGTTAGACGTTCAGCCGCTTTCTCTCTTCTCCTGCTGTTTCTTGGAAACGTTTCCATTTGCATTTTTCACTGTTAAGGGATACCAACAAGATACAGGAGCAGTAGAAGGCCCATCGGCCCATCGAGTCTGCTCTGCCAATCATCCTCCCACTCAGCCCCACTCCCCGGCGTTCTCCCCGTAACCCTTGATGCCCCGACTAATCAAGCACCTGTCAATATTTATGCCCGACGAGCTTGCTACCACAGCCGCCCGTGGCAACAAGTTCCACAGACTCACAACCCTCTGACTAAAGAAATTTTTCCACATCTCTGTTTTAAATTGACAGCCTTTTATCCTGAAGTTGGGCCCTGTTTTCTGAGACTCCCCCACCATGGGAAACATCCACATGCCACATCTACTCCGTCCAGGCCTTTCGAAATGCCTTCATGAGGTCCTGTGGTGCAGCGAGAAAACACAAAACATGAGGAGAGTGTACTGCAGGCTTTTATCAGCTCAAACTCTGGACACGCCAGTCTTAATATCTTTGCTGGCTCCACGTATGCCTGGCTGTCCTTTGCCGGCTGCACGTGTCCGACTGACCCCCAGGAGGGGCCGGCTCGAGTCTATATTACAGGCTGGCCAGTCTCCCAGGTTTCCCACCTGCAGGTACAGTGGTTTTCCCCTGCAGGAGGCTGGTAGGAGTGCGGCCAGTGCTGTGTTTGTATCACCACAGGTCCCCCTCATCCAACGAGTAATGTCCATGAACAAAATATTATAGTCAAGTAGTCATACAGCATAGAAACAGGCCCTTCAGCCCAACTTGTCAATGCTGACCAGTGTCAAACTAATTCCACCTGCATGGGCTTGGTTCATATCCCCTCTAAAACCATCCAGTCCATGTATCTGTCCAAATGTTTCTTGATTTGGCAAGTTTCTTGAAGCAGTGCCTCACACTCAATGGGTGGAAGGTCAGAGCCTGTGATGGATTTGACTACGATTGCTACTTCCTATTTCTTGGCACTCAAATAACCCGGCCGCCATCATATCAATCTTCTACAGGAGCTCTATCGAGAGGGTCCTGGCCAGCTGCGTAACACAGTGGGGTACGGTTGCTGCAGAGAAATGGATTGGAGGTCGATCCACAGGACTGTAAGAGTGGCAGGGAGGATCACTGGAGTCGTTCCCCCCCCCATTGACGTGATCTACCGGGATTGTTGTCTGAAGAGGGCGCAGAATGTGCCCTCTGAAGAGTTCTGGCCATGTTTGTGCCCGTTTGTCATAATGCTGGCATCCTTCTTGCAATAGACAATAGACAATAGACAATAGGAGCTGGAGTAGGCCATTTGGCCCGTCGGGCCAGCACCGCCATTTTAGATCATGGCTGATCATTACCATCAGAACCCCTTTCCAGCCTTATCCCCATGACCCTTAACTCCGTTACCCACAAGAGTCTTATCTAACTCTCTTTTGAACATAGTCAGCGAATCCGCCTCTACCACCCTCTGTGGCAGAGCATTCCACAGATTCACACTTCTCTGGGTCAAAAAATGCTTTCTCATCTCCGTCCTAAAGGGCCTACCCTGTATTCTTAAACTATGCCCTCTAGTCCTCTTGCGGGTCAGCCAGTCTTCTTCTGGTTTCCTCCTGTTCTTCTGGAGGCTGTATTTTGCTCGACAGAGTTGTTTTATATCTCCTGCCATTTAGAAGTTCTGCCGGGGACTTCATGTCACCCCTTAAAGGTGTTGCTCGTAATGATAGAAGAGCGAGGTCTGGGTCTTCTATTGTTTTGCGACACTTAACTAGTGTGTCTTTCCCCGTTTGGGGTAGCGTGGAGATGATGTAATGATAACAAACCCATATTCTGCAGCCAGCTTTCTGAATTCTTGTGATGTGAACTGTGTTCCATTGTCACATTTTACGCGCTCGGGTATTCCTTGTTCAGCAAGGCGGGCCCTCATGTCGTTGACATGCTCAAATCTTTCATCTTTTGACGAATGGAAACTTAGAGTAGTAACGGGCTACTATTAAATACCACTTTTGATTCTCGGTGAACAAGTCAGCTCCCACTGTGTGCCGTGGCCTGGTGGGTACTTCTGTGGAAATCATTTCCTCTTTTTGTGGTGTGTTTCTGTTGATGCTTTTGGATATCTTCTTTGACTGGATCTCATGATTGACAGAGATCAACTGCAACTCCCAGCAGCTATCCAGACCTAGAATTGCCAGTCCATCTGCGTCTACCATGTAGAACATACAGAGGACGTTCTTTTCCTTATGGCAGTCATTGATCTTGGCTCTCCCTAGCTGCTTGATCATGGGTCCACCATAGGGTGTTAATGTGACATTTACTGTTTCCAATGCACCATCATTTGGATGCCCTTTTATTATGTTCTCTGGGAACATCTGGTGGTAGAGTCTGAGTGGAAGGATGTTGCTTTGCGATCCAGTATCCAGCTTCACCTTTAGGTTAAATATCGTAGGCTTGTTCTGGATTGATCTCTGTAATTGGATCCTTGTGTGCAACTCGCTTCCTTCTTTCATCTCACCCAACATCTGGTGGAGGTATAGGGATTCTATATCCAGTATCTGGATGTCGGAGTCCTCATTGTTGTTTCCTTTTATGTGGTGGATCTTCTCCTTGCCTTTTTTCTTCACTGGTATTACTGTTTTCTTCATCCCAGACTTGCACATCTTCTTCACCCAGTGGTTTGCGTTACCACTGGCTCGACATTCAGAACCCTATGCAGGACATTTGTTTTCGTCATTGAAGGGGTGTTGTCTGCCGCACTTCCTGCAGGTGTTGTGGGTTTGCACTTTTTGGACTGTGTTCTTTATAGCATCCACCCTTCCTTCTCTTTGCTGTGGGTGGGTCTGCATTGATAGGGATTTCATTTGCATCCACGTGGCTTCGAAGGCTCTGGCTGTGTTTATATCTTCAGCCGGCTTCAAGCTATCCTTCCTTATAAGAGACTTTTGCACTGCGGGATGGGCTCTTCCCCATCTTAGTTAATCAACTAATCTTTCCTCAATATCCTTAAATCTGCATTTTGCAGCAACAACTTTTAGTCTAGTGAGCATCAGTTTCTTGCATTAAGCCTTGAAATTCATACTGTTTAATTCTATGATTGGACCTGGGTTCAAGGTGAGAAGCAAATATCTGCTCAGGATCTTTTTTCTCCCCCTTTGCAAGCTCCCAGCTATTAAATAAGCTAAGGCCTCGCTCCCCTTCTTCTCGGCTGTTGCATTTTTAAAATAGCTTTCAAATTCTAATTTGCATTTCTGCTGAAACTTTTTAAATGATTCAACAACATCTTCAGCCTCCCAGTCCATCACTGCGTGAACTGCTGTTGCTCCAGCCATTTTTTTCAGGAATTTTTTTTCCTTCTTCTCCTTCGTATTTCAGTGACGCAATCAATTGTATGGCTTTATTCCTGTTCTCTTATACTGCCGCCATGATATTCTGTCTCTGAAATTACTTGGGAGGCTTCTTAAATAACTTAGAGGTGCAAGATTCAATTCACAGTAGAGACTTTACTTACTGATGCCTTCCACCATCTCAGGAAACTGTCATATACATATACATATGCCCCACAGTGGTGCACTATAGTTACTACAGTGAGAAGGGTGTATTCTTACGCCATTACAAAATAGTTCACATTATCCTAACTATATTGCAAGGACCCCTTCTACCCCCTGCACACAGCATCTTTCAGCTGCTCCCGTCAGGAAAGAGATGCAGGAGTATCGCAGCAAACACCCACCAGGCTGAGGAATAGCTTCTTCCCGCGGGCAGGAAGAATGCTGAATGACCAAAGGAACTGGTCACACTGACCATCCTAGACTCTCATATTCACAAAGCAATATTTATTTATTTGTATAGACAGATACTGGTCCTGCACATGTATTGTTTGTCTGTATGTATGTGTGTTATGTCTGGTTGTGGGTCTGCGCATTTTGCACTGAGGACCGGAGAACAAAGCCTGAATGATTTTGCCTGCCCTCTTGAACTTGTGCAGTCAGATGACAATAAACTTGTCTATTTTACGACAAGCCCTAACATTACAACACAAGTTCCTGCTAATGGAAATGTAATAAAGAGCAAGTGACACGTCAGGAAAGTGGTGTTGAAATCAAAGATTAATCCTGATGTTATGGAAAAGAGGTGCATGCTCAAGGGATTGAATAGCCTTCTGCTTTATCTTAAATTTATACATTTTTTAACATATAAACTTTAAATTTATATTTTAAATTAAATTTAGACATACGGCATGGTAACAGGCCCTTTCGGCCCACAAGCCCGTGCCGCCCAATTAACCTACAACCCCTGCATGTTTTGAACGATGGGAGAGACTGCAATCTCAGGGTTGTATGTGATGTCATGTACGTACTCTGACAATAAATGCGAGCGTACCATTTCCCCAGGTGCAGAGTGAGAGATCAGACTCCAGTGACAAGGTTTGTCCACAATGGGTTTGCTTATGTAGAAGCCCCCCCCCTTCTCCTTTGTCCCCCAGCCTGCCCCTCCTCTGCCCAATACAGCCCCCCTCCCCAGTCACTCCACTCCAATACTGACCTCTCCACGTTCTCCTCCGCACGATTCCCAATTGGATAGTCACATAGACATACAGCACGGTAACAGGCCCTTCTGGCCCACGAGACCGTGCCGCCCAAATATGCCCTCCGAATGTTTTGAAGGGTGGGAGGAAGCCAGAGCCCCTAGAGGAACCCCACGCAGACACGGGGAGAACGTGCAAACTCCTTCCAGACAGTGCCGGGTTGCTGGCAATGCATCAGCTTATTTTGAAATTCGCCTTTGGAAATGTTGAGCTGACCAGTGAGTCTCACTTGTTGTGGTCCCGTCGGATGTTCCCCTTGCTTGAGACCTGCCTAATCTATACACGGTTCTGAACGCCTCTCATCAGGTAAGGTCTTGTCCTTGTCCATAGAGTATTACAGCAGGGAACAGGCCCTTTGGCCCAACTCACCTGTGCTGTCCAAGTCATCTCCCTGAGCCATCCCCATTTGACACTGTCGGCACGTATCCATCTAACCCTTCATGAACTCAGTAGTGAGAATGTAATGAATAAAGTAACTTAGAAGGTTATGGGCTTTGAGGGAGTTTATATAGGTGGGAGCATCTAGAACAAGAGGACGCAACTTTAGGATTGAAGGGCATCCGTTTAGAACAGAGACGCGGAGGAATTTCTTAAGCCTGAGGGCAGAAAATCTGTGGAGGCCGTGTCATTGGGTCCATTTCAGATGGAGGTTGATAGGTCCTTGATGCCAGGGCATCAAAGGTTATGGGGAGAAGGCCGGGCAGTGGGGAAAATGGATCAGCTCATGATTGAATGGTGGGGAAGCCTCGATGGGCTGAATGGCCTACTTCTGCTCCTGTGTCAAGTTGCCTTTTTTTCTGATCTGTTCTATGCTGGACTCTTGCAGGAATTCCTTGCGAAGAAGCCGATTTCCAGATTGAAATCCCTGATTCCAGGAAGCGTGTCCTGAAGAGTGTGAGCTGCTCAGGACAAAAATATTTAATGACCTGTGCATTTGTGGAGGTGAAGAATACTGTAATTTATGCAAAAAATAATAATCAGAAAGAGGGGAGTTAAAGAATTTATTACAAAATAGATGATTTACTAAAATGTTGCTTGGATTGCAGTATCTAGAATACGGAGAAAGACTGAGTAGACTGGATCTTTATTTATTAGAGCGTAGAAGGTTGAGGGGGGATTTGATAGAGGTATTTAAAATTATGAGGGGAATAGACAGAATAGATCTGAATAGGTTCTTCCTCTTGACACTGCTCTCACACACAATCTCAGGGGATCCTCCCAACACACTAATGGCATCATGAAGAAAGCACTTCAACTTCCTCAGGTGGTTGCGGAGGTTTGGTACAACACTAGAAACCCTGGCAAATTTCTGCAGGTGTGTAGTGGAGAGTGGGCTGCCTCACGGTCTGGTACAGGGGACACCAATACCCCTGAGTGTCAAGGCCTGCAAAAGGTAGTGGACACAGCCCAGGACGTCACAGGCAAAACCCTCCCCACCATCGAGAACATCTAAGGAGAACATTGCTGTTGGAGAGCAGCAGTGATCATCAGGGATCCACCCCACCCGGCACAGGCTCTGTTCTCACTGCTGCCATCAGGAAAGAGGTCTAGGGGCCACAAGACTCGCACCACCAGGTTCAAGAACAGCTGCTCCCCCTCCACCATCAGACTCCTCAATGAAAAACTCAGTCAGGGACTCATTTGAGAACACTTACTTTAGCACTTTATTGATTTTTTTTTCTCTCTGTATTGCAGAGTCAATCTGTTAACATTTCTTTATTTGTTTACATGAGTACGTAACTTCTTAAGTACCGTTTTTTTTTTGCACTACCAATAAGTGGTAATTCTGTCTCGCCCACAAACAAAAGAATCTCAGGGTCAAACGTGATGTCATGTATGTACTCCGATAATAAATCTGAACTTTGACATTTTGAACTTTGAACATTGTGCTCGGCAGCCAATGTAAAGGCAATGACCACAGTCTGGAGGAGTGGTTCTCAACCTTTTTCTTTCCACTCACATACCACTTTAAATATTCTCTATGCCATCGGTGCTCTGTGATTAGTAAGGGATTGGTACGTGGGTGGGAAGAAAAAGGTTGAAAACCATTGTTTTAATTGTACCTCATTGACTCGTTATGTGCACCGTTTCATAACTCCAAAGAAAATGGGCCAATGACCATTTTTCTCAAACAAAATATTTCAGGAACAATTGGGTCTAGAGCAGTGGTTCTCAATCTTCCCTTCCCACTCACATAAGCAATTCCTTACTAATCACAGAGCACTGATGGCACGGGGATAACTTAAAGTGGGACGTGATGGAAAGAAAACCGGGCATGAGGGGCTGAGACCAAGGAGAAGCCCCTCAAACAACAGAGGGAGGAAATAACGACATGGTGCCACAGTGGTGGCAATGACGCTCAATCAGTCATTCCCAAAGTTGGTGGTTCGGAAGGGGGCCGGGGGGTGGGGGGGTGGTGTGCCAGTGGTGAGGCTTGGGAGCCAAGGGAGCTGCAGTCCGAGAAAGTTTGGGAACTACTGTACTAAATAGAATGTAACAATGAACAGTGTTGGAAACAGAGAGATAGAAAACTAAAGGCCCCATACCTTGAAGAGGCCCAAAACGTAGGTTATATATTTTTACCTCCTATGAATGGTACAAGACCCCTCAAGTTTTTCAGGCTTTTCTGCATTTTTAGTGCAAAGAGACATTTTGTAATTTATTGCAATCAAAATCTATTTTTGATTTAAAACAAATCAATTGTACTAGTTACCCATCCTTGAAGAAACCCTGGTCAACAACCCAAATTGAGCTGAGCTGGTCCTCGAGAGGGATTTTAATCTCAGTGATGAACTTAAGCCTCTGACAAGGACAGAGTAGGAAGGATCAACGTGAAATTCGAAAATCTGCAGAAGCTGCGATTGGAGTGAAAACACACCAAAATGCTGGAGGAGCTCAGCCGGTCTTGCAGCATCTGTAGGAGGGAAAGATACATTACCGATGTTTCGGGCCTGAGCCCTTCTTCAAGGTGTAAGCAAAGAACAGGAAGGCGTCAGAATAAAGATAGTGCTGGGGGGGGGGGGGGGTGGGGAGGAGAGCAGGAATGAAAATTGATTTTGGCTCTGTGAAAGGAGTCAGGGAAAAGGGAGAGAGAGCTGGAGAAGGGAGAAGAAGCTGGGGGGGGGGGGGGGGGGGCGGAGGTGTTTAACGAAAGCCAGAGAAGTCGATGTAAATGCCATCCGGTTGGAGGGTGCCCAGACGGAAGATGAGGCGTCGTTCCTCTACTTTGCGGGTGGTCTGAGTTTGGCCGTGGGTGAGACCATGATGGACAGATGTGTTAGGAACTGAATGGGCTGGGGAATTGAAACGGGCGGCCACCGGGACATCCATGCTGTTGAGACTGACAGAGCCGAGGTGCTCGGTGATCTCCTAGTGTGCGTCCAGTGTCTCTGATGTAGAGGAGGCCACAAAGGGAGCACCAGATGCAGTGGACAAATGAGTAAAATGTGAAGCACGAAAGTCCGCGGACGCTGTGTTTGTGAAACACGTAAAAAATGAACAGCCTTTCTTTGGACGAAATGCCTGCGGATACCAGAATCCCTGCAGATACTAGAATCGGTGATAGGAACTCCTGACCTGGCATTCCTGGTGAAAACGTAGGGTCCCACCTACACCTGGGATCACCGACACCAACAGCTGAGGACGGACAGCATTCACATGACCATTGCCTCCAAACTCAGTGATAATCATTCTTCCGGATTCCTCCATAATCCAGCAGGGCGGCATGGTTAGCGAGGGCAGCACGGTTAGTGTAGTGGTTAGTATGATGCTGGTACGCACCGTTGACCAGGGTTCGAATCCCGAGCTGTCTGTCAGGACTCTCTCTCCCCGTGTCTGCGTGGGTTTCTTCCGGGTGCTCCCATTTCCTCTCACCATTCAAAACGTACCAGGGTTGTAGGCCAACTTAGTGAAATTGGATAGCACAGGCTTGTGGGCCAGAAGGGCCTGATACTGTGCTCTATGTCAGTTTAAAGAATGCTCCTGTTAGCAGAGCACTTGACCAGGCCTGTCCCGGGCCTCCTGAATTACTACTGCCACCTTGGTACAGACTGCTCGGCACCAGGGATCAGGGCCAGAGGAAATGAGGCAGTGAGCAGATTGTACATTTCAGTCCTTTCAGAGAGAACGATCTTGGAAGAAGCTACTTGATGTTCAGATAATTACCTCATTGATAAAACACTCGGGAATGTGTAAATTCCAGATTGGTAACATTTATCTCTATTTTTGGACAGTTCATTTTTCCACTGGATTGAAAGTGAATCTAATCAAGTGGCTCCGTTAGGCTGGTGGTCATCGAACCAGAGCACACTACAGCTCAGGAGCAGGCCCTTTGGCCCTTCAAGTCTGTGCCAAACAACTCTTGATGAGGGGCTTGTTTTATATTTTCATTAGTATTCTGCCTTGATTATCATTCCTGAAACGTTGGTTATGTATCTTTATCTCTGCACTGTTTGACTTGAGATTTTCCCAGCATTGTTATTCTGCCTAGTCCCACTGACCCACACTGCCTCCCTTGACCACAGCCCTCCATACCCCTCCCATCCATGTAAATGCCTGAATTTTTCTTAAATATCAAAACTGAGCCCATAATCACCACTTCAGCTGGCTGCTTGTTCCGCTCTCCCACCACTCTCTGTGCGAAAAAGTTCCTCCTAAATTTCCCGATAAATGTTTCCCCTTTCATCCTTAACCCATATGCTCTGGTTTTTATTCTCAGTGGAAAAAGCCTACTTGCATTGACTCTCTCTACACCCCTCATATCTCAACTCTCCTTACTTCAGTACTAAATGGGCCAACTCCTTATTCATGAGTCCATGGGCTCCTATTCTGAAATCTCTAGCCCAGGATAACAGTCCCTTCACCACCTACCCTGCCCCATCCCTTCCGAATGCAAAGATTCCCACTCTCCTGGCCTATCACCTCAAGGATGCGTCTCTTCACCTGGACCGGTTGTAGACAGCTTCCTCGGCCTTTCCCAATAAGAAATAGGAGCAGGAGTGGACCATCCGGCCCATCGAGCCTGCTCCGCCATTCAAAGTGATCATGGCTGATCCAATGACGGGCTCATCTCCACCTACCTGCCTTTCCCCCATATCTCTTAATTCCCCTACCATGTAAAAATTAACCTTGTCTTAAATATATTTACTGAGGTCGCCTCCACTTCTTCAAAGGGCAGCGAATTCCACAGATTCATCACCCTCTGGGAAAAGCAGTTCCTCCTCATCTCCATCCTAAATCTAATCCCCTAGATCTTGAGGCCAGGTTCTCTAGTTCTGGTCTCCCCCACCAATGGGAACAACTTAACTACCTCTATCTTATCTCTACCTTTCATGAATTTTATACATTTCTATTAAGGATCTACAAAATAGATAGAATAACTGGCTTTTACCAGCCAGTGAGTACATACAATCCATACCATTACAAGATGGACCCTCCAGGACTCTTCTCGAGGTGAAGGTTGACCATACCCACCCTCCCTGCACCCCTCCCCTGAGATGGCCATGGCCAGTCCCTGAAAATGACCACCTCGTTGCAAGCGTGGCCCAGGGGTTTGCGAGAGGGTGGGTCGGCTGCGGAGCCGCAAGGAAAGGCGAGGCTGCTCTGCCGAAGCACGAATGGAATCAATGCCCTGAATGGCCACCAGCCGTGCCGTTAAGGAACTGATCCAAAATAGTGCTCGGCAGCACAAAGCGATCAACTCTGCTGGAACCCAAGGCACTGACAGACCCAGACCAATGCTGGCAACTTAAATGGGTGTTTGTGAACCTCATCTTCTAATCATAACTTGTCATCTGTATGAACTACTGCTGGTAATGACAGGCTGTTGCTAAGTGCTGTGAAAATGTGCAGTTATGCGTTACATCACAGGCCAACAATGGCCATCCCCTAAACCTTGTTGGTGAAGCAGCCTTCAGCTAACTCCTTGTCAAGACGTCATACTTCCAATGACTGTGAGATCACTCGCAGGAATTAACTTCATCCGAAATCATCCTTGTGCCCCGGTGCTCGCTCACAGTGGAGGACAACCAGGTGACAGCAACAAGTACCTATTAATAGAGGGAATGAAACACAGAAGCCTGCAGATGCTGTGATGGGCTCCAGTATTCAAGTGTACCGTTTTCCTTGTATGTTCAGCATGGTGGCGGCAGAGCTGGGGTGGGTTGTGGGTGCCAGTGGCGCTGAGAGGAAGGGGGTGGTGGTGCACTGAATGGGTAGGGATGATGGCAATGATGCTGAGAGGGGGGGGGAGGGGGATTGGGGCCTCTGATCAGAGCAGATTAGAAGGTTCAAAAAGTAAACAAACATTAAGTTTTAGCCTTCGTTGTGAGTGAGGAAACAAGTTCGGTCAGTCTCAAAGGCAAGGACTCTGAACACAGTTTTATTTTGTAGGGAAGGATTTTATTTACGGAAGGCAAGTGCGGGAAATGAAATAGTGGACAATTAATAATGAACGTGGGGAAAATAGTGTGGGAACAAAAAAAAACACACAATGAACAGGTACATTGTTTAATAATGAACGTGGGGAAAAATCACTACGATCCCCCACTACCCCTTGACTCAGTGTAGGCACGGCTCTGTGCTACAAGGGACACTAATTAAACGCTCCCAACCCTTTCAACAGTGCACATCTTACCAACCGTTTCTCCAACGTCCTTCCACATTTCTAGGCCTAGAGTGAAGCAGGGTGGTTGCAAGCTGGCAAAAAAAAAAGAACCTTTATAGTGCTGGAGGGACAAGCCCAGATCATTTCCAGGGAGCCAATGACGGTGCCAGGAGAGTTAATCCAATTACAGCAGCCAATGGGCCAAGGCCAGGCAGGCTGGAGAGTGCAGTCCAGGCAATTTACATGTAACCAACAGCCAGGTGTGCACTAATGGGTGCGGAGGAACTAAACCTTGATTGGCAGCTGGTGTGTCCTCTGACGAGGTGGGGAGGGGGGGGGGGGCAGTGCTGTCACATGACAGCCACAACCCTTCCCAATACAGCCTTGTAGGTATATTAATACATATGTGCTGGGCTTATGAAAAATGTTTTTTAACGACAGGGATATTTTTATAAAACAATAATAAATTTCTGCTGAAACGCCGCACAAAATGTTTTAACCCTAGCACCCTCTGGTGGTGTCACTCGGTGAGGTCTGCAGCCCCCTAGTGACGCTAGTGATGGCGTCAGTCTGGCAGTGCACGAGAACATGGATAGACATGTCCATGGTAGACTGAGAGCACCCAAAAATTGGAGGAACAACACCTCATCTTCTGTCTGGGCACCCTCCAACCGACTGTCATTAATTTCGACGTCTTTGGCTTTTATTAATTGATGCCCCCCTAACCTTTCTCTTCCCAAGTCACCTTTCCCCCATTTCTCTCCCTCTCTCTCTGTCTCTCCCCTTTTCCCTTTATCTCCTTTCACAGAGTCAAAAATCAATTCTCACCTTTCCTCTTATCATATCCAATAAATACCTTTTAGCTGTTGGCCAGGACTCCTTCCCCCTTTTCTCTCCCTATTCTGATGCCTGCCTGGATTTTGCTTATACCTTGAAGAAGGGCTCGCACCCGAAACTTCAGAAATATACTTCTACCTTGTATGGACGCTGAGTTCCTCCATCATTTCTGTGAGCTTTTACTATCAATAGAGGGAGTTTGTATTGAGTTTGGGCTTGGTTAAATGTGATGCTTTTGCAGGGACTGAATGAGAAAACAGAATCAAATTTCCAGGAGGGAGAAAATGATTAGCGATGGCAGGGTAAGAGGTGGATAATCTCGGTCGGCTTCTTTCTGCAGATTCCAGCATGTGCACTCTCTCTTACCTCCTCCAGCCCCGAGATCACCACATCTGACCCCTAGATGCCCCCATCCTCCCGCATGTTCAATCACTCTGAGTCACGTGTCTTGAAATTTCCTCTCTCAGAGGGTTGTGAATACTTGGAACTCTCTCTCCCCACATAACTGAGATCAAGGGTTTTAGAGACAGGATCGAGCCTTTAAGCAAGGAAACTGCCATGATGTTATCGAATGATGGAAATCATTCGCAGAACCGAATGACCTTCTCTTCTTTCGATCTAATTTGTCCTGCAGGGGGACAGGAGGTAGGAGAGAGGTAGAAACACAATTTACCCACAGCTGTGGGAGAGGACGCTTGAACACATCTTGTAGATCACTCGGACCCCATTAAACAAGGCAAACCACCACCTTCATGTCTGTAACTAATGCAGCAATGAATGGATTTAAAAAACATGAAGAGCAAATCATGGCCTCACTCAATCCATTACACTTGACAATGAAGATTTTGTTTTCTGAACACTTTTGGGTGTACTCACGAAGATCAACTGAAAATTTTCCTATCATGTAGTTTTATTTTAGATATAACTTATTTTGGTGATTTCCTGTCACATTTTAAGTCGAGTTCAAGCGTACAACAGCATGAAGTGTCATTGAAAATTCATTTTCTGCATTTGCACTTGGCCATCTTCCCTGCCGATCTCAGTGCAGTCGATGATGAACATGGTGAAAGGTTTCACCAGGACATTGTGACCGTGGAAAAGCGGCATCAGGGCAACTGGATTCGATTGATGCTGGCCGACTATTGTTGGACACTGACATGAGAGGCATCAGATGCTGAGTATAGAAGAAAATTGGAGGGAAAAAATTTTTGGGTTGGTTGAACTAACGCCAAAACCGAAACTCTCGGACCAATGCTTCAGATGTGGTGTTGCGACTGGGACGTTCATGCACGCAACTTGGCCCTATACCAAGGTGAGGCCTTTTTGGGAAGGTCTAGGCCAAGTCCTGGAGAAAAGTATAGGCAAGCGATTCCCACAGGACCCAGCATTTTCCTGCTGGGAAATATAATGGACATAAGGGTTACAATGAAGCTGTCCAAATTTAAAATCTGATTTGCGTTCATCACATCGGCAGTGGTCAGGAAGTGCATTGAGGTGACTTGGAAGTCTGACTCTTGTCTTAGTATCAAACGATGAAACAGGGAAATGCAGAGCTGCGTTCCCCTGGAGAAAATTAGCTTATAACCTGACAGACAAATACGGTCCCTTTTGTAAGATCTGGCAGCCATGCAGGCGCCTGGTGGTGATTGGGTTCCCCGTTCCCAGTTGCAACTTCCTCTCCCTCGCATTGATTCCGATCCAGGAATGAATATCAACCCAGAGGCCGCCCACTGAGCCGGCACAATCCTTGCCCCGAACTTATTATTTATTTTTCTGGTGTTAAAGTTTTGTTGTTCTTGGTCAAAGTTTGAATGAGACATCTTGTTTTATGTGTTGGGGGGAGAAGGTGTTGGCGGGGGGGGGGGGGTGTTGCTAGAGACACGGGCTTGTATGTATAATCATAAAGAAAATCAATATATGTATATTTGAATGTGAACAACCATTGCTGGCAGGACACTGTATATGGATGTACAAATATTCAAAAAAAAAATGCAGAGATCTTGTCAGACTGGAGGGGAAAGAGAGAGAAAGAGATGGAGAGAGAGAGTGATGGAAAGAGAGGATGGAGAGAGGGTGAAAGAGGGTAGAGAGTGAGGACTGGAGGAGATTAGAGAGAGAAAGAATTATAAGAAAATAGGGAATTAGAGAGAGAGGATGGAGAGAGAGACTAAGAGGTACATAAAGAGGTGTGAGGATTGCAGATAGAGATAGGGAATGAGAGAGAGAGGATGGAGAGAGAGAAAGAACGAGAAAGAGAAGGGGAGGACTGGAGGCGGTTACGGAGTAGAAGAGATGGAAGAGACGGAAGGAGAATCAGTAGTGTTGAGTAAGAATTAACAGCCAACACCTCGTTCCATTTCCTGATCTCTGTGGCTGAAAATCCTGATGAGCTTTGTATTTAAATGAAGCTGATGCGATTAAACCTCTTAATATGGGGAAATAACATGTCTGCTGTAAACAGATTTACTGTTTAGATTGAGGAAGATGGTAATTCCTTATTTTGCTCTGTTAATCCTTCCATAGCAATAAGTCCAGGTATTTTAGGACTGCAATCCACCTAATCTATTCGAAAAGGGAGCCATGCATTCATTGGTAGGTGCATGAGCTGGGTCTGGGATCTCATGCAGTCCTGGATGCATTAGATTTAAAATCTTCGCCGAACTGTGTGCTGGGATTTTGTTTGGATGGGGCATATATTTGGAGTGAGATGGAGCTTGACTGAAATCCCCTGGGTATCAGGCACCTGTGGGGATTGATAGATGCCGGATAAGTGCATTTTCCGATTGCTTGAGACTTACTCGTACAATGTCTAACTAATACACCTGTATTAAGAATAAACAGTTTAAAAAGACAAAAGACAAAAATGACCAACCCTTCCCCACCCCCATCCTTTTGTTTGGACGCCTACCAACATTTGTCCACACCCTCAAGCCCGAAATGGCGGTTCTGTATTTTTTATCTTTGCATAATAAAGGACACTATTTGACCTGCTGAGTTGCTCCAGCGTTTCATGTTTTTACTTCAACCGCGGCGTCTACAGATTTTCGTGTTTTACTTCCAGACAACAAAAACATTACACTGTACTTTCACTGAGCAAACTTCACTTGCATGAATAAAGCTTTTTACTATATTTTCAGTCACATTCTTTGAAAACATTTAACCGTTGCTACATCTGCAGGTTCCTCCCCCTCCAAGGAATCGCCCGAAAGGTGAACAATAACATTATTTTTTTTAAAACTTTATTTTAAATCACAAAATAAGCAATTACAATATTTCAAATTCATTCCAAATACAGGCGAAAAAAAAAGAAAATAAGGAAACAAAACCCTCGACTACCTCTCTCCCTCTTCCCTTCAACCCCCCACTACACAAAGGAAAAGGAAAAAGACCAGGACAAGAGAACTACAACAGGTGTACATCTTCAATATCTTCATATATTTAGTAGGATGAGCTCTACAGCGAGAGTGGAAGGAACACACACACACACACACACACACACACACACACACACACACACACACACACACACATACACACAGACAGACAGACATACACACACACACACACACACACACACACAGACAGACAGACATACACACACACACACATACACACACACACACACACGCACACAAGGAGTCAAAGCTGAAGACAGATTTATTGCACCGGCAGCTCTGCTTATATGGGGCCCCCGGAGCTGATGTCATTGGAGCACCGGCCTTGGGTTGGCCGGCGTTCCCAGCTAGAGACCCCCCGTCTTCCTGCCGTACAGTGGTCACCTGGGATGACAGATGGGGTCAACCCCAGGTCGGCGGGGTCACCGCGTTTATCAGCCATTTTGCAGGCCGGTCCGTGTCTCTGTAGGCAGGCTGTTACATCTATGTGTATATATGAGAGAGAGAGAGAGGGAGAGAGAGAGAGAGAGAGAGAGAGACCTATAAGAGAAAGAGAATGTCTGAGATTCATTTAAATATTAATACCTACACTTTGTAAATATGGGCTCCATATTTTCCAAAACGTATGATACCTATTTCTTAAATTATAAGTAATTTTTTCAAGTGGTATACAACTCCTAACATCTGCGTGTCAACGATCTATTCCCAAATAATATCTGACTTCCAAGTTATTGTGATACATTTTCTAGCCATCGCTAAAACAAATTTCACTTGATATAAATTTCAATTTCAATTTAGGTTTGACCCCTCTAATATCTCCTAATAAAAACAGCATTGGATCCAGTGGGAATTTTTACCCCCCTTATTTGTTCTAATGGTTTAACTTGAAGTAAAAACACAATGCCTTGATGAAGGTCTCAAGGTTAAGTATCTTTAACTTTGTTAGATAAAGGACGCTGTTTGACCTGCTGAGTTTCTCCAGCGTTGTGTTTTTACTTCAACCATGGTGTCTGCAGACTTTCCTGTTTTACTTCAGGTGATATGTCTTTACCTCTTATAGGTGCTGTGAGTCTGGCCGAGTTCCTCCAGCATTTCTGTGTGTTTTGACTTAGAACTCCCGGTCTCCCAGCCACCAGTTGGCATCAGTATATTCTCCCAGGAAGGATGCTGAGGTTTTCAGTGGCTAGGCCTTTTCTGGGTTATTGACTGACTGTAGAATTGCATCGACTTGCTTCCCAGCCTTTTCCTTGATTTGCAGTTGTGGAGGCACGCAGCTCAATACAGAGGCTACTCAGCCCATCACTGCCTGTGAACCGTGGCAAAGCATTTCCCCTTTGAAGCTCCCTCTTCGGTATTTACAGAGGTGCTAGTCGGTTGTGATGAAGGCAGGTCACGAGTAATACAGACAACTGAGATAGTGATCCATCAATTCCCACCGCAGCAGAAGGGAAAGTTAAATAAGGGCTGAAACAGGCTTTTCTGCCCATTGAGACTATACTGACCCCTTACATAATCCTAAATTAATTCATTTTTAAAAATTCTCTCACATTCTCATCAACTTGCCTGTCGATCTGCAGCAGGGTCAGGTTAGAGCTGAGATTTATTGTCAGAGTCTGTACAGGACATCACATACAACCCTAAGATTCTTTTACTTGTAGGTGAGGTAGAATTACCACCCACTGGTCGTGCAAAGAACAAACTGTGCACAGCGTGAAACAAATAAAGAATTGGTAACAGATAAAGAATGTGGCATTTAAATAAAAACTAGTCGTGGGGGTGGGGGGTAAAAAATGATTACTAGCAGATCGGTTCAATTATGTGCTTTGGGGAGAAACTCACTCGTTCGCTTCAGGTCGACTCTCACCTTCTGAGCGAAGAGGCCAATTAATCAATAGCGACCCAGTTAGCGTGACACTATTACAGCGCCAGTCACCCGGGTTCAAATCCGAAGGAGTTTGCACGTTCTCCTGTTGTCTGCGTGGGTTTTCCCCTGGGTGCTCCGGCTTCCTCACACCCTTCCAAAATGGAGGTTAATTTGGGTGTAATTGGGCAGCACGGGTTTAAATAGCGGGAATTGGGTTCTGCCGTGCTGTAACTAAAATGTAATGCATGCGTCCCCCGACTTACGATGGTCCGATTTTTCGATGGTTTGAGCCCGTTCTTCCAATTTCGAATTCCAGTCTGTTCCCACGCTTGTGATATGCAGGACGCTACTCTCTCGCGTCCCCACCATCCAACAATTAATTTTAGTTCAGACATTCTTCATGCCCAGTGTGCTTTCAGCTGTTGTTATGAGTCCAGAGGACCCCAAAACCCAGCAGCAATAGATATGGACCACGACAAAGGGTTACTTAAACAAGAGTTGCTTTTAATTATCTTTGAGCATGAAAATAGAATCAAACTTTAACTTATCTCTATTGACTCACTTAACCTACTTAACCCCCTTCTAATTCTGAGCGCACATTGTGTGTAATGTGTGTGTAAGTTCAGCAAAGTTCTTTGGTTCACAATCCAATCTCACTGGTTGCAGGCAATTATTGCACTGCACACAGAAGTTAAGATTAATAAAGTTCACCAGGCTTTGGTGCTTAACAGGTAAACGGTTACCACTCAGAAGGGTTCTTGTTGGTTTTCAGAGAGAGAATTTTTCTTGTTCCAGGACATCCATAACTGATTCCTTTTTAATCTGCCACTCCAGTGTCTTGCTGACGAAACTTGCCCCCTTCAGGGTTCTCCAGATAATAACCTCTTTCTTTCAGGTCACCACAGAGCTCTTTTCTGTTTTTCCTATTCCAGGGGAAACACTGGAGAGCCAGTTCTCTCCTTTGACCAGGCCGTTTTACAAAGCTTGCCAGCTTGTCCCTCTGGAACCGATGTCTGTGTCCCTCTCCCCTCTCTCTCTCTCTCACTCCCTCCAACTCAGAGAGCCAAGCCTGATTTTTTTCTCCTCTCTGCCTGCAAAGATCACATGACCTTCCAGATAGTAAATTCTCTTTTCCAGACAGAGCTGCTACTGCCTGTTTTTACATTTGTTGCCTTTTACAAATGACCGTCCATCATGAATCTCTTGTAAAAGCTCCTGCAAAAATTCTGTTTGTGTGTGACCTGCTCGAACAAACCTTTCCCAATTTATCCCCCAAACACCTCTATATACTCTATAACCTCTATAACGTCACACTGTGTACGTTAATGGGATCCCCCCTCCCCCAGTGTTCAATAAAGGTATTCAAAATGTAATTCTAAAAAATGGTAGGTGCAGTATTCGTTTTTGACTTACGATGGGTTTGCCAGAATGTAACCCCCATCGTAAGCTGAGGAGCAACTGTATTTAACCCTTTGGATTCCAGCCATTTTAAATCTTTCCTAATGTACTGTATACTTTGGATTGGGTCCAAGGGTAAACTACAGTATGAACCAGCTGGTGGTTGGGTATAAAACCAGGACACAGAGTATATGTGGTAGTCCTTCAAAACTGGGGTCACGAGTCCACAGCATTAAATTTATGTAGGGATTCTCTGTTGTTTCTCTTTTTCCTGTTGTTAGGGGGGCCGACCACACTCTTGGCAGCTCTTTCTTTGCTACGTGGCAGATAAAAGTTGAAGTATATCATATGTATTATGTTTTTATGTATTGTTCTGTGAAGATAAAAGGAACCTTTGAGCCCTTTGAGATCCAGGGCATTGCCTCGTGGTGCCTAGAGCCCAAAAATTGAATAAATGAAAATCTACAAGGCTGTGGATCCAGACCAATCGTCAACAGCAGAAGCCCCTTTCAAGAGCGAGGGGGGAATGGAGAAGGTGAGCACATGAGATCTGCCTTGACTTTGAGTTTTACAGCAACTGATGCTTGCCCGCAGGGAGAGCGAGGTGAATGGATGCAGTTCAGCACTGCAGAGCTTCAGGAGGTACAATCTGTGCTGGCTGTCAGAAGGCATTAGAGTCCTAACAAGGAATCACTGAACAGAGAGCAATGAACAAAGACACTACAGGTCCAGCACGAGTCGTTAATGATTGGCTCCCTGGCACAAAAGAGTGATCAAACGAGTTAACAGCTTGTTGGGTGTTGAAAACAGGAGCACTGGTTGTAATGCAAAGAAGCCCTGCTCTATATTTAAGCCCCTTTCACGCTTGCATCTCACTAAATCGGCAGTCAGTCTCCCAGGATAGAAATGGGGGTTTGGCCTTTCACACTAGACCACTACTAACCGGGACAATGAACACTATCACACATGCAAGGGTTTATCCTTGGCGTTTGGTCTGTTCTCCCTTTAATAGGAAGTGCTTGCAATGCAATTACCTGTTTCACACTTGCCTCATCTCAGACGGCGGGGATTGTACTAGGGGTCTGTCCTGGGTAAACTTATACCTCTCACTTTGTTCGTTTCAGATTGGTCACAGCGTTTGAGCTACCGAAAGAAAATAGACACACACACCGAGATCAGTTCAGTTTATACAAATGTTTATTACAAATTCAAAAGCTGATTTCAAACTACAATATGCAAGCCCTTCCCAATTATACTTATCAATGCCTGGACTGGTCCCAACTGCTGAGATGAGGCACGGCCGCACACTTGTAGTAGGTTGTCGGGGCGCCGGTAGCAGCTTCTCCACCTCCCCCGACCGGGACGTTGGCTGGACTCTAGAAGTTCTTCTCCTTGCTGAGAGACGTTTCCACCCCTCAGAGAGTCTGAAACTTCAGCAGTGGGACCATGGCTTATATTACCCCCAAATTGTTTATTCATAGCCCATCATCCTGAATAAATGGTTACTTATCTTAAAAGTAACCTGCGACCAACTGCATCTCTGGGTCGCCAATCTCCGGTGTCAGATGACTTCATCTGATGCCAGCGTTGAGCAGATCAGATCTTTTTCACACTTGCCACTTTAAAGGCCGATTGGCGTTCGATTCCTGGGATCATATTATAACCATCTTACAATGTTTCTATTAAAAAATAAAAATAATTGTGCACAAATCTGACGGTGGAGGGGAAGAAGCCGTCCTTGTGCCGCTGGGTGCTCATCTTCAGGCTCCTGTACCTTTTTCCCGAAGGGAGCAGAGTGAAGGGGGCATGGCCTGGGTGGTGGAGGTCTTTGAGGATAGAGGCTGCTTTTTTAAAGACAGCACCTCAAGTAGATGTCCTCGATGTCCGTGATGTCGCAGGCCGAGTTAACCACCCTCTTGGAGTTTATTCTTGTCCTGACAGTTGGCGCCTCCGTACCAGAGAGTGATGCAACCAGCCAGAATGCTCTCCGCGCTACACCTCTAGAAGTTTATGAGAGACTTTGGTGACGTACCGAATTTTCCCAGACACCTCACAAAGTCTCGCCGCTGGCCAGCCTTCTTCGTGATTGCATCATCGCGGAGGATTCAGGACAGATTCCCAGAGATGTTGACACCCAGGAATTTGAAGTTCTTGACCTCTCCACGACTGAGTCTTCAATGAGGACTGGGTCGTGTCCCCCCTGACTCCCCCCCTTGCAGTCCACAGTCATCTCTTTGGTCTTGCTAATGTTGAGTGCAAGGCTGTTGATGTGACACCACTCGACGAGCGGATCTATCTCCCTCCTGGGCGCTTCCACATTGACATCAGTTAGTGCAGTAGAGACTTCCCTCAGCTTTCTAAGCCCATCAATGCTGATACAGAGCAATCTGGTGATTTGAGGGCGCTATGTTAACTCAGTTGTCAAAGTGAAACATGAAAGTCCGCAGATGCTGTGACTGTAGTAAAAACACGCAGAAATTCTGAAGGAACACAATCAGTCCCGCAGCTTCCAGAGAAGTTGCTATGGGGTACGTTAGAATAGTTATGGATAAAATATGTCTTTAAAAGAGATAGATTGTGGGGGTTTAGTGCAGGTTATTCTCCACAAACAGAGTAACACTTCACAAAGGACATCTCATTTAAGATGCAAGAGCTTTGCTGAAGTTCGACATTGAGGCTCTGGTTGACTTTACAGAAGCAATGAAGAATGCTGATCTATTGTGTAGGGTCAATAAAGTCTCAGATATACTGATAAGATCTTTCAAAGATTGGGTTTGGAGTCTTGGGAGGTTTTCTTTTGTTTTTACAATCAGTGAGAGGGAAAAACAAACAGGTGATTTCTCTTTTAGAGGGAGAGAGAGAAGTCAGTCTGCAGTTGCAGTTGAGGCTGCAAAATGGCAAGTTGGTGGGCTTGTTGAAATACCCCATTTGGGTTGTGAGTTCTGAGTTCAGCCTGTTCAACACCCTTGTGGTCCTTACAAGAGGAAATTGGTGGCTAGAGCATTTCTCCTGAAATAAGGGAAACAAGAGGAAGTTCTGTGATGACCTGGAAGAAGAGGTTATCATTTGGAAAACCCATGATGGGGCGAGTTTCTTTGGCAAGACATTGAAGTGGCTGATTGGAGGAAATATGTTTGTGTTTGTGTCTAATGAGCAAAACATCTCTCTCTGAAACCAACCAGAACCTTCTTAAGCGGTAACCATTTAGACACCAGAGCCTGATGAAAATTCATAAATGCTCAAATTCTGTGCACAGTATAAGAATTGCCTGATGAACTTGGAGAAGTGAATGATTGGACAGTGAGAACTTTCCTGGGTGGGAAGGGAAGGTCGAGAATCACTGCTCCAGACCCAATTGTTACTGAAATATTTTGCTTGAGAAAAATTGTCATTGGCCCATTTCCTTTGGAGTTCTGAAACCCTGCACATAACGAGTCAATGAGGTATGATTAAAATAGAGGTTTTCAAACTTTTTCTTTCCACCCACTGTTACGAGCCCAGAGGACCCCAAAACCCAGCAGCAATAGATATTCACCAAGACAAATGGTTACTTAAACAAAAATTGCTTTTAATTATTTTTAAACATAAAAATAAAGTCAAACTTTAACTTAACTAACTACCCTAACTTAACCCCCTTCTAATTCTAAGCACATTAATGTGAGTGTAAGTTCAGAAAAGTTCTTTGGTTCACAGTCCAATCTCACTTCTCATTCCTCCAAGTTCACTGGTTGTACAGAATTAAACATTTATGAAGTTCACAAGGCTTTGGTTCTTGAAAGGTAAATGGTTACCGCTCAGGAAGGTTCTTGTCGGTTTTCAGAGAGAGATTTGTTATTCCAGGACATCCACAACTGATGTACTTCCGTCAGCCACTTCAGTGTCTTGCTGACAAAATTTGCCCCATCAGGGTTCTCCAGATGATAACCTCTTTCTTTCAGGTCACCGCAGAGTTCCTTTCTGTTTCCCTTATTCCAAGTGAAACATTAGACAGCCAGTCCTCTCCTCATGAAACACAAGGGCTTTGACCAGGCCGTCTTCCTAAAAGGCTTTCCAGCTTGTCCTGTTCCAGTACCAGCTGCTGTTACTGATTGTAACTCTGTGTGTGTCTTTCTCACTCTGAGAGAAAGCCTGTTTGACTCTTTCTGCTTGCAAAACCACATGACCCTCTTAGAACAACAAGTTCTCTTCCAGACAATCTGCGGCTCCAACAAGATCTTTCATCTGCTGCCTTTCATATTAGTGAAGTCTCTTGAGCACTCTCTCCAAAGCTCTTGCAAAAGCTGTGGAGCCGGTATGTCCAGCATGGGAGCAGAGCTCCAGTATTTCAAATAAGATCTGTTTTAAAGTGTTTGTACGTGACCTACTCGAGGAAACCTTCCCCAGTGGTGCACAGGCTGTTACTAATGAATCACACCCATCAAAGTATGACACACACCCAGTTTAAACAGTCAAAGGATTCATTAAAAAGGAACCCAGCTCAGATTTGATGAATAAAAGCTCTATTGTTAACCAGGTTTCTCAGCAAAAGTCACCTGTGCAAATTAACCTCTGGAGATAGAGAGGCAAATAGTAATAGATCTTCTAGACAATCACCTTGAAAGAGTTCACCATATCCTGCCAGCTATTATTTGGAGAGTAAAATGTGATTGGGCTCACATGATTTTGCTGTTTCATTGGATTGATTTTACAGCTTTGACAAAGGCACTGGGTAATTTAAAGATAAGCAGAACATCAGTCTTTGTAAGAGCTGAGGTAACACTCTATTATTCTCGGCTCTGCAGTCTCGGTGTACAGGAATGTTAGGTGCTGATAGATTTAATTTTATTACAATCAGCGATAAAGCAGAAAGACTAGGGCATTAAGACTGGAACAACTTAGCTGGTCTCGCAGCATCCATAGGAGGCAAAAGTGTATAGCCAGCGTTTGGGGCCTGAGCCCTTCCTCAAGGTATGGGCTCAGGCCTGGAATTTGGGTTGCAAATCTTTATCTCCTATGGACGCTGCGAGGCCGGCTGAGTTCCTCCAGAGTTTCTGTGATTTTATGACAATCACAGTGTCTGCAGGCTTTCATATTTCACTCAAGGCATAAAGATTTAGACAATTAATGCTGTGAAGGTGTATGGATGTGTGGATGTGTGTATGTGGGTGTGTATTTGGGTATGTGGGTGTGGGTGTAAGTGGGTGTGGGTGGGTGTGGATGTGTGTAAGTGGGTCTGGGTGTGTGAGTGTGTATTTGGGTATGTGGGTGTGGATGTGTGTATGTGGGTGTGGGCGTGTGGGTGTGTTTAGGTGTGGGTGTATGGGTGTGGGTGTGGGTGTGGGTGTGGATGTGTATGTGGGTGTGTAGGTGTGTATTTGGGTATCTGGGTGTGGGTGTAAGTGGGTGTGGGTGGGTGTGGATGTGTGTATGTGGGTCTGGGTGTGTGGGTGTGTATTTGGGTATGTGGGTGTGGATGTGTGTATGTGGGTGTGTAGGTGTGTATTTGGGTATCTGGGTGTGGGTGTAAGTGGGTGTGGCTGGGTGTGTGGGTGTGTATGGGTGTGGGTGTGGGTGTGGATGTGTATGTGGGTGTGTAGGGGTGTATTTGGGTATCTAGGTGTGGGTGTAAGTGGGTGTGGCTGGGTGTGTGGGTGTCTATGGGTGTGGGTGTGGGTGTGGGTGTGGGTGTGGATGTGTATGTGGGTGTGTAGGTGTGTATTTGGGTATCTGGGTGTGGGTGTAAGTGGGTGTGGCTGGGTGTGTGGGTGTGTATGGGTGTGGGTGTGGGTGTGGGTGTGGGTGTGTAGGTGTGTATTTGGGTATCTGGGTGTGGGTGTAAGTTGGTGTGGCTGGGTGTGTGGGTGTGTATGGGTGTGGGTGTGGATGTGTATGTGGGTGTGTAGGTGTGTATTTGGGAATCTGGGTGTGGGTGTAAGTGGGTGTGGCTGGGTGTGTATGGGTGTGGGTGTGGGTGTGGGTGTGTAGGTGTGTATTTGGGTATCTGGGTGTGGGTGTAAGTGGGTGTGGCTGGGTGTGTGGGTGTGTATGGGTGTGGGTGTGGGTGTGGGTGTGTAGGTGTGTATTTGGGTATCTGGGTGTGGGTGTAAGTGGGTGTGGCTGGGTGTGTGGGTGTGGATGTGTATGTGGGTGTGTAGGTGTGTATTTGGGTATCTGGGTGTGGGTGTAAGTGGGTGTGGCTGGGTGTGTGGGTGTGTATGGGTGTGGGTGTGGGTGTGGATGTGTATGTGGGTGTGTAGGTGTGTATTTGGGTATCTGGGTGTGGGTGTAAGTGGGTGTGGCTGGGTGTGTGGGTGTGTATGGGTGTGGGTGTGGGTGTGGATGTGTATGTGGGTGTGTAGGTGTGTATTTGGGAATCTGGGTGTGGGTGTAAGTGGGTGTGGCTGGGTGTGTATGGGTGTGGGTGTGGGTGTGGGTGTGTAGGTGTGTATTTGGGTATCTGGGTGTGGGTGTAAGTGGGTGTGGCTGGGTGTGTGGGTGTCTATGGGTGTGGGTGTGGGTGTGGGTGTGGATGTGTGTATTTGGGTATCTGGGTGTGGGTGTAAGTGGGTGTGGCTGGGTGTGTGGGTGTGTATGGGTGTGGGTGTGGGTGTGGGTGTGTAGGTGTGTATTTGGGTATCTGGGTGTGGGTGTAAGTGGGTGTGGCTGGGTGTGTGGGTGTGTATGGGTGTGGGTGTGGGTGTGGATGTGCAGGTGTGTATTTGGGTATCTGGGTGTGTGGGTGTGGGTATGTGTGTGTGGATGTGTTTAGGTGAGGGTGAGGGTGTGTGTGTGTGTGTGGGGGGGGGGGTGTGTATGTGCATAATTAGAAGGCCCAAACTTCCTCAGGAGTTTGTGGAGCTTTGGTATGATGTCGGAAACTGGAATTGGACATTTTGGCGCCTACAGTTTGGCGCTGACTCTGTCCCCACCCACTCACTGTCTGCTACTGTGCCTGAACACTGGTGTTTCAGAAATTCCCTCCCTCCAGGAAACTGCTCCCCCGGCAAACATTTTGGGATTTATTGTTATACATTATGCAACTAATCATCTATCCTTAATTTAATTAATAATTTTTATGACAGCTAGAATGCTTTTAATTTAAATTCATTTATTTATATATTCCATTGTGTGTAATTAAGCTTACAATAAATATATCATTATAATTTACCAAAGACCTTTGTTTTTGGTTGTTCCCCGGTTGTTTTTAATAATTTAAATATATCGCTATAAGCTACGAAAAGCCCTTGTTTGCTGGTGGAGCAGTTTCCTGGGGGGGTGGGGGTGGGGAGGGAGTTTCTGCAACGCAGGGGGTTCAGGCAGGTCGGCAGGACGGAATCGGTCAGCGGACGGTGAGTAGGGCTGAGGGGCAAAAATGTCTGGCGCCAAACTGTCCTCGACCCATTGGCGGTTTAATGCCTTTACGGAGCTGCCAGTATCAGAACAGGGCAGTAGGACCCTGTGGAGTAGCTCTGTGTCTCCGCTCCCTGCTCTCCGGGATCCATCTGGCCTTGCAGCAGGAATTTTTAACCATATTATGAATAAATGTGCTGTTATCACAAGCCCAGCTTTGTGCTTTTGATTTACCAGGAAATTAGTGTTGGATTCTTTGGTGTGGGACTCTTTTGGCAGAGGAGAGAGCGATGAGGTGGAAATGATGAGACCAAGAAGTTTTGTTGAAAGAGCTGTTTTAGGTCAACTGCTCCGAACAATTTACTGATATTTCAATTCCAATCGTAGTTCAGACTGAATGCGGAACATTTATAAAGTCATAAGGAGAGAAGACCCTGAAATACAGAAATGGTGGAGAAACTCAACAGGTCATGTCACATTCACAGGAGGGGAAGATTCAAGGCCAAATTTTCGGGCATTCGAGGTGTGAGTTAAAAACAGGTGGGCCACTGAAAAAAAAGATGGGGAGGAGGGATGTAGGGACAGGGGATTGAGGGTGGCTCTGTGAATGCAGAGCTAGAGGAAGTGGAGGGGGGGGGGGTTGGTGTGGTTGGGAACCTCTCCCTGGTCTGCATTAACGATAATTACAGCGTCTGCAGTCTCTTCTTATTCCCGACACAGAAACAGGCCTTTCGATCCACCCTGCATCTACACCGCCCTCCAATCATCTCTTTACACCACTCAAGGCTCCCCCCCACACTCCCCCCCAGATTCTACCCCCTCACCTTCATGTTGGCGGCAACTTGTAGCGGCCAGCCAACTCAACAACCTGCGTGTATTTTGGAGGTGGGAGGAGCACCTGGGGTCACATGCAAACTCCACACTGAAAGTGCCCAGTGGATCTCATTCCCTCCCACGTCCCAAAGTCGTGGTAAATCCTGAAAATCTGCAGATGCGCTGGTTGAAGCAAAAACACAAAATGCCGGAGAAGCTCATCTGGTCCAACAAGGGAAAGATACAGAACCGATGTTTCGAGCTTGAGCCCTTCACCAAGGTATGGAAGACTGTTGGCAGGTGTCCAAACTAAAGGATGGGGGTGGGTAAAAAGCAGGGGGTGGGGGGGGTGGTTGACAAAGGCAGGAGCTGATAGGCGGAGAAGGGGGGGAGGGGACAGCAGCGGTCAGGGGGATGGCTGGAAGGGGGAGGAGAACTGGAAAAACTGGACAATTCTGAGTCACACTTCCCCACTCACACGTCTGTCCATCCTGCCCTGACCACCCACTGACTGGAGGAGCAACACCTTCTTTTCCGTCTGGGCCCCCTCCAGCCAGACAGCCTTAACATCAACTTCTCTGCTTTCTGCTCGCCTCCCCCTTTCCAGTTTTTCTAGATCTCCCCCCTCCCGTCCCTCCTCCCCCCGGCCGCTGCTGTCCCCTCCCCCCTCCTTTCTCCTGCCTTTGCCCTCCCTCCTTCCCTCATCATTTTTGTTCGGATGCCTGCCGACATTCTTCCATACCTTGATGAAGGGCTCAGGATCAAAACTTCAGTTATGTATTTTTTTTTACCTTCGCTACATAAACAACACCATTTGACCAGCTGAGTTTCTCCATCATTTTGTGTTTTTATCCTAAAGTCGTGGGTCGGTGGGCTAATTGGCTGTTGTTAGTTGTCCCAAGCCTGCAGGTGAGGGGTGGAATCCAAAGGGTTCGTGGGTCTGTGGGAAAATAACACTAATGTGGGATTGGTGTAATTATCATTTCTCGACGACAGGCTCAAGCCTGAAATGTTGGTATTTGCTACATACACTATTTGGCCTGATGTTTCTCCTGTGTTGTGTTTTTACTTCGATCATGGCCAATGCAAAACTCCACGAAATCTCTTTGAGGGACACCTACCCTTAAGAAGTTCTCCTTTGCTCTCCGAAGGGAGTTCTGTGGGATTCTCTCTTCCTGCTCCCTATCCGTAATCCCTGCTTCTCTCAATCTCTATGACCACATATTCACCCAGACTCGCTCCACACCTTGAGGAAGGACTCAAGTCCGAAACGTTGGCTAGATATCTTTATCTTTGCTGTGTGACAGATCATAGATATGTTTTTGGGAGATAAATTGGGGCAGGTTTGTTAGAATAGGTCACATACAAACACTTTAAAACAGATCGTATTTAAAATACTGGAGCTCTGCCCCATGCTAGACATGTTGGGGCCAACAATCTTTGCAGAAGCTTTGGAGAGTGCCCAAGAGACTTCACTAATTGATCATTGTTTACAAAAATGCAACAGATGAAAGAACTTGTCGGAGCCACAGATTGTCTGCAGTGGAACTTGCTGTTCTAAGAGGGTCATGTGGTTTTACAAGCAGAGAGAGTGTCATAAAGGTTTTCTCTCTTATCTACAGTTTTGCAGCTAGCAGCTGGGACTGGAAAAGGACAAGCTGGCAAGCTTGTGGAAAATCCCATTTGGAAGACGGGTTGTGAGTGCTTTGTTCAGCCCTTGTGGTTCATGCAAGATGAGAGGACTGGCTGCCTAATGTTTCACTTGGAATAAGGGAAACAAAAAGGAACTCTGTGGTGATGTGAAAGAAAGAGGTTATCATCTGGAGGGTGCTGGTTTCTTCGGCAAGACACTGAAGTGGTCGATTAAAAAGGGATCAGTTGTGGGTGTCCAGCGGACAACAAATCTTTCTCTGAAAACCAACAAGAACCTTTCATTTACTTTTCAAGCGCCAAAGCCTGGTGAACTTTATAAATGTTAAATTCTGTGCACAGTATAAGAATTGCCGGCGAACATGGAGGAATGAGAAGTGAGATTGGACTGTGAACCAAAGAACTTTTCTGAACTTACATACACATTACACACACGTGCACTTAGAATTAGAAGGGAGTTAAGTTAGGTTAGATAAGTCAATAGTGATAAGTTAAAGTGTGATTCTGTTTTCATGTTTAAAGTTAATTAAAAGCAATTTTTGTTTAAGTAACCATTTGTCTTGGTGAATATCTATTGCTGCTGGGGTTTGGGGTCCTCTGGGCTCGTAACAGCTGTATAAAGTACACTGCTTGCCATAGGACATTACAGCACAGCAACAGGCCTCCTCGGCCCTTCTAGTCTGTGCCAAACTAGTATCCTGACTAGTCCCACTGACCTGCACCTAGACCATAGTCCTCCATACCCCTCCCAACCAAGTACCTGCCCTAATTCTTCTGAAATGTTAAAAGTGAGCTTGCTTCAGCTGGCAGCTCTCAGTTTCCCCAGCAGCCTGTTATTTCAGTCATAGCATCTGCAGATGCTTGCATTTTGCTAATGGAGGATTGGTGCCTAATGACGAGCAGGCCCTCAATGGGTTGAAAGGCCCGTATTGTGCGCCTTTCAAGTCAGATCCGTGGATATTACATTAAACAGCAATGGTGTTTAGCTGCTGTAGCTCTCAATCAGTTTGGATAAGGTGCTAATTACTAAGTTTTGAAGTTGCTAACAATGGGGAGTGATTGCCTCAGTCAGCGATCCCGCCTGCTTTAGAAACATAAGCCTCAGTTTTGGAATATCTCTGCTTCATGCTTTCATCCAGGGGATGCAGGATTTGCTGGTGAGACAGGCATTTGTTTCCAGCCCCTCTCTAATGGCACCCTGAACAGAACACGTCAGCGCCTCTAATTCCTCAGGAATTTGAGGAGGTTTGGCTTGACCTCAGTTCCACAGATGCGGGTTGGAAAGTGCGCTGACCAGCTGCATCATGGTGACACCAATAACCACCCCCACCGAGTGCAAAGCCCTGCAAAAGGTCGTGTAAACAGCCCCAAACCCTCCTCCACCATCGAGAGCATCTACGGGGAACGTCTCCGCCTCCAAGAAGCTCCCTATTGGAATGGAGCTGATCCACAGGACCAATGGGAAACGTCCTCTGTGGAACCAGGTGGTTAACTCGGCCCGCGACATGTGACTTCACTGATGTGGTTTTTTAAAAAAAGCAGCCTCTATCCTCGAGGACCCCCACCACCCAGGCCCTCTTCCCTCTGCTACCATCAGGAAAAATGTCCAGGAGCCTAAAGTCGAGTACCCAGCGGCACAAGGACAGCTTCTTCCCCTCCGCCATCAGATTCCTGAATGATCAGTGAACCAAAGATCCTGCCTTACTTTTCGTGCACGGTTATTTTTATTTAAAAAAAATTATACTAAGATGGTTATAATATGAATGTTTGCTCTGTGAACGCTGCCACAAAACACCAAATTTCATGACTTGTCCATGACAATAAGTTCCCCAGGCACAGACAGAATGTTGGGGAATGGGTTCCCGAAGCAGTGACAGACGTTGGGATCCCCAGGCACAGACAGATATTGGGGAATGGGTTCAGCTGAACGGCAAGAGGGTTCACGCTCCAAAAGCAAGCGCAAAGTTGTTAACTTGTCCACTGAAGTGTGCAAGAGGATAGGCCACAAGGTCAATGTGAATTTACCGCCATAGAAACAAGTACAATGTACAGACGCGCTGATATTCAGATGATTTAAGATGCACCAACTACAATAAACACAATCCAATCACCAGTAAACGTCCTAAAATCCGCACTGCTCAGGGATTAGGTCGGTCTGGATTTTCGGATTTTCCAGATTCTTGGGCGGTACTTTTAAAATTCAAATTTAAGGTGAATCGTCATGGCTATCCCTTGTGGTCAAGGATGATGGCCTTCGTTGCATTGACCTCTTCTCTTAACAATAATTAACAGTCCTGGAAAACAAAAAAAAACTGTAGATGCCAGAAAATTGAGCAAATAGTGAGAAGATGGAAGAACTGAACGGGTCAGGCAGTAGCGATGGTGAGAAAAAGTCTGTCAAGGTTTCACATTGGGTTATGGTGTTTGGCGTTGGAAAAACAAATATTGTATTATGTCTTTCTCTCCCTAACCTGTGCCTCAAGACAATGGGTAGACACTGACAAATGTTTAGGGGATTGGGTTCCCCAGGCACAGACAGATGTTGGGAATGGATTCCCAAAGCAGTGACAGACGTTGGGTTCCCCAGGCACAGACAGATGTTGGGAATGGGTTCCTGAAGCAGGACAGACGTTGGGTTCCCCAGGCACAGACAGATGTTGGGAATGGGTTCCCGAAGCAGTGACAAACGTTGGGTTCCCCAGGCACAGACAGATGTTGGGAATGGGTTCCCGAAGCAGTGTCAGACGTTGGGTTCCCCAGGCACAGACAGATGTTGGAAATGGGTTCCCGAAGCAGTGACAGACGTTGGGTTCCCCAGGCACAGACAGATGTTGGGAATGGGTTCCCGAAGCAGTGACAGACGTTGGGTTCCCCAGGCACAGACAGATGTTGGGAATGGGTTCCCGAAGCAGTGACAGACGTTGGGTTCCCCAGGCACAGACAGATGTTGGGAATGGGTTCCCGAAGCAGTGAAAGACGTTGGGTTCCTCAGGCACAGACAGATGTTGGGAATGGGTTCCCGAAGTAGGACAGACGTTGGGTTCCCCAGGCACAGACAGAATGTTGGGAATGGGTTCCCGAAGCAGTGACAGACGTTGGGATCCCCAGGCACAGACAGATGTTGGGGAATGGGTTCCCCAGGCACTGATGTTGGGGACCGGGTTCCCCAGCCACTCAGCCACTAATAGATGTTCCTCGTGGTTCCACTGGACTGCCAGATGTGTTCGCCACATTTCATTCCTCTTCCTCCATCTGTATAAGCTGGATGCCAGGCTCTCTCAGTGTTAACAGTGTGTACTGAGGACTATGAATATTCAATGCATGCTAATACAGGAGAAAGTGATTGAAGGTTTCAAGTGGAAAATGAATAAAAAAGAAGTGATTTTTTTTCTGATGATCTAGTGAGCTATTATAATGAAATATCTGAAGCCTGTAGACTTGATGGCTCAACTCCTTGGGAACACACTGATAAGGCAGCCCATGATAGCTTTTCTGTAATAAAATGTCTCCTTAAGCTTCCTATCAGTTCCCTCTGACAAGTTTATTAACATCAGGTTGTTTAACAGGATGAAAGTGAGCTGCCTCATTGTTACACAGAGAGATAAATCATCAATTAGGCAATCCCTCTCCAGCACTACTTAACCAAAATGTAGCCGGACTGAGGTTCACGGCAAGGATTTCACCCTGTTTCTGTTCCTGTCTTTTGAAGGGCGGTGACCAAAAGTCAGACTTTTCCAATCGCAGCGACTCCCTCCTGCCCTCTCACCCTGAGACGTGGACCCTGCCTGGTGTCGGGGCCCACGATGGAGCCATAGAATGCTACAGCGCGGAAAGCAGGCCATTCGGCCCTGTGCCGCTGCTCCCATTGACCTGCTCCCGGAACTACAGATACTGTCGTTTTGGAGGTTCTAATGGCTGAGTGATGGAGGGACTCCCAGTCCATTTGGAATCAGGTAACTTACATACCAGGTAATATTTTGGGTTCCCCGAGATCTACTGCACCATTGGGGTTCTCCATGTTGTCGTTTCCCAGGCCTCTGGCTGATGTTCATGTTCTTTGAACACCGGGCGGCAACATTTTTCACAAGGTTTGCTTCCTTTAAAAAAAGAGGGGATTATGATAGACAGCATCAAGCTGAACAAAAAGATAATTTTAGATTTGCTGTATCACGTAGGAAGTTGGAGAAATATTAAATTAACCTTTATTGCATTGAGCGCGCACTCGCTACAAATGTAACAGAATGTATTGCAGCTGTTGTGACATTGACGAGACATTTCTGCTGTATTGAATCTTCCCAAAGACAATAAATGCGATTGTTAAGTCCACTCACTCTGCTGTTGCCTGAAAACAAAAACACGTGCATCAACATGCGTTCAATCTGTATCAGTGTAATGCACAGCATCTGTCTATGTGAGCTGCTTTTATAGCCAGTCTGCATCTATCCTGGCTGAGGATGCCTGTGTCTTAGACAATATTTGTTTAGCACCTGCACTGAGTGCATGCCCATACATTCTTAGACTGACCAAAACAGCTTGCTTTGTGAGCATTATGCTAGTAGACTTGAAATATGACAGGAAATCCCCAAAATATCTAACGTGATCGGAAATTTTTAAGATGATTTTTGTAATTAGCAGCCCAACCTCCATAAAATACACCCCAAAGTGTTCAGGAAGCAAAACCCTTGTTGTCCAGTGTAACATGGGGTTCCCCAGACACTGGCGAATGTTGGGGTTCATGCTCTTTAGACCCTGACGAACATTTTGGGGTTGAAAGGGCACCAGCTGATATTGGGGCATAACCAGAGCGAGTGGAAGGGATTCTCTTGGATTCCAAGGAATGTCGAGGAACCACGGTTTGATCCATGGTGGTGGAGTTGGGGGGGGGGGGTGCGTGGTGACGGTGCAGATTACAATTTCCATCTTGAGGGATGACAGAAAGGCACAATGCATTCAAGGTGTGGTCTCAGACAGCACTGCTGCAGTATTAGAGCGTGGAGAGCCAATACACATTGGAACACTTGGAGATACAGGTCAATAATTTTAAACTGTGGCCCAGGACCAGAATACAAATGAGAAAATTGAAGCGAGGGATAAGATTAGGAAAAACTCCAGTTAAAAGTCAGTTTGATTGAGCTCTGCAGGATGGCTCTTGTCGATGGCTATTGATGATTTACAAGATGAGGCTTGTGTCGCATGTAGTGAATCAGCAATGAAAAATCTTCAGTGTAATTAAAAGTCTCTTGTACCATTGTCTCACTTCAAGGGTATTCAATGAACCAAAATATTGCCGAGAATTGCAGGGGCTTGTAAACCACCCAATATTTGACTTCAATTTGGAAATGGACTGGAGGTCGATGTCATTGACTTTTGTTCAGACATCTGTGGTCAGTTTGAGTTGGCATCGGGAACCAGGGTGAACCAGAACAAGAACGGGCAATGCTTATTTTTGGTAGCTGGTCTGTCCGGCCCACCATCCCCTTCACAGTGTCAGGGTTCCGGTTTGGAAGGGCCAAGGTGTGCAAGAAGAATTGGTCGAAGTGGATTGCAAAGCACCCCCCCGAAATTGGGCCTGTAGGCACGGCGTTCCCTCTCAATAATGGGGGAAGAACCTGGTCGTCAGGTACGAGGGGCTCTTGGGACTGCTGTATGTAGCACAGGTGTGGTCCTGGGAGAGCCTGTGACCTTTGCAGGGAGACAGAACAGTTTTGCTCTCAGAGAGGGAGGATGTGAAACAGAGAGAAAGGAGACAGAAATCAGTTCCAGAAGGACAAAGCTGGCAAGCTTTCGGAAGACTGCCTGGTCAAAGGAGAAGATTGGCTGTCTGAAAGGTGACCTGAAAGAAGGAGGATCATCTGGAGAACCCTGAAGGGGGAAAGTTTTGCCAGCAAGACTGATTAAACAGGAATCAGCTGCGGATGTCCTGGAATGAAAGGAATCTCTCTCTCTAAAAAAGAACCCTCCTGAGTGGTAACCATTTGCCTGTTAAGCACCAAAGACTGGTGAACTTTGTTAATGCTAACTTCTGAGCACAGTACAAGAATTGCCTGCAACCATTGAGATTAGACTGTGACCCAAAGAGCTTTTCTAATCTTAAATACACATTATGCACACCTGTGCTTAGTATTAGAGGGGGGATTAAGTAGGTTAAGTCAGTAGGTTAAGTAATAAGTTAAAGTTTAATTCTATTTTCTTGTTCAAATATAATTAAAAACTACTTTTGTTTAAGTAACTCCATGTTGTGGTGGATATCTATTGGTGCAACTTCCAGAAGCCATTTCATTTACCAGTCTTTGAAATGTCGAGTGTACACAGCCACAAGGAGATCATTTAATTTTAGCGATACAGCGCAGTAGAAAGCCCACCCGGCCCATGAACCCTGCGCCTCCCTGTTTAATCTTCCAATCCCCTATGTTTTGGAGATTGTGGAACCACTCCTGTGGTGCTGGGACTGAAGGTATGAAACCCATCTAGACCCAGAGTTGGGATAAACGGGAGTTTGAGAGTTCACCTTCCCACCCAGTGTGTGAATGCCATGACATGCACAAGATCAAGTTTTTGTCACATGTACCGAGGTACATTTTGTGGGCAGCCACAAGTCCACCCATACCCAGTAAGAACATCAGATTTCAGATTTATTGTCAGAGCACATACCACCTTGAGATCTTTTTCCTGCTGGCGCTGCAGAATTACCACTTATTGGTAATGCAAAAAAAAAACTGTACCTAAAGTACACATAAACAAATTAAAAAATGTAAATAAACTGTGCAATACAGAGAGTCCTTAAATGAGTCCCTGATTGAGTTTGTCGATGAGGAGTCTGATGGTGGAGGGAGGAGCAGTTGTTCCTGAACCTGGTGGGTGCGAGTCTTGTGGCCCCTACACCTCTTTCCCGATGGCAGCAGCGAGAAAAGGGCATACGCTGAGTGGTGTGGATCCTTGATGATCGCTGATGCTCTCTGATGGCAGCGTTCCCTGTAGATGTTCTCGAGGGTGGGGAGGCTTCTGCCTGCAACGTCCTGGGCTGTGTCCACTACCTTGTGCAGGGCTTTTCCCTCAGGCGTATTGGTGCCCCTGTACCTGACTGTGATGCAGCCGGTCAGCACACTTTCCACCATGCATCTGTAGAAATTTGCCGGTGTTTGCGATACCATACCAAATCTCCATGAACTCCCGAGGAAGTAGAGGCACTGATGTCATTCATGATGCCATTGGTGTGTTGGGTCCAGGAAAGACCCTCCAAGGTAGTGACTGCCAAGAACTTAAATTTGCTCATCCTCTCCACCTCTGATCCCCTAATTAAAATTTATATATTTAAATTTAAATTTAGGCATACAGCATGGCAACAGGCCCTTTCAGCCCATGAGCCCGTGCTGTCCAATTCACACCCAATTGACCTACAGCCCCTGGTACGTTTTGAAGGGTGGGAGTAAACAGGTGCCCCCGGGGACAAGCCAAGCAGATGCGGGGAAAACGGACAGAATCCTTACAGACAGCACGGGATTCAAACCTTGGTCCCAATCACTGGCACTAGCTGCTATGCTAACATGCCCACCCCCGCTACGCTGACCAGTGATCACTGGATCATGCACCTCTGGTTTTCCCTTCCTGAAGTGAACAATCAGCTCCTTGGTTTTGACGACATTGAGCTGTTGTTGGTGCAGAGACAGAGAGAGAGAGATGGGTTAGAACAGAGTAAAGGCATCGGGAACATAGAACATTATAGCACTGCATGGTACAGCCCACATTGTTGAGCCGACTTATAGATAACTCCCTAAAAAAAAATGAAACTTTCCCTACTTCATAACCCTCTCTTTCACCCATGTGCCTGTCTAAATGTATCTTAAATGCCCCAATTGTTCCAACCTCCAATGCAATGCAGGCATCTGCAACTTTCTGGATTAAAAAATAACGTACCCATGACGTCTCCCCTAAACTTTCCTCTCTTCACTTTGTACAGATGTCCTTGGTGTTTTCAACTCCCGCCCTGGGAAAAAGGTCCTGGCTGTCCACCTTACCTATGCCTAATAGCAGCTGGAAAGACACTGTCCTTGAATCTGATGGAGTGTTATGTCACACTGTAGAAGTAAGGGTCTTTCTAGTTTAGATTGATGTTGATTAATACATAAAACATTAACATAATAATTAATTAACCAAAATATTAATTAATAAATATATCCTGTTGGGAAGGTTGCAGATACCCAAGGATAGTGAGGGGGGTGGGGGGGGGGGGGTGGGGCCAGGATGTGGGTTGCCTGGCAATGACAGCCAAGTTGAAATTTCACTACCCCCGACCATGGACACCAAGGGCTCCGGGATGTGAGTTGCCTGGCTGATAAATTTCCAACAGCCCCGTCTCTCTCTCTGGAATCTTGCGACTTGCAAGAATTTTTATTAAAATTTAAATTTAGACGTACTGCACAGTAACAGGCCCTTCTGGCCCATGAGGCCGTGCTGCCCCAATTACACCCAATTGACCTCCACCCCTGGTACATTTTGAAGGGTGGGAGGAAACCGGAGCACCCGTAGGAAACTCACACAGACATGGGCAGAACGTGCAAACTTCTCACAGGCAGCGCGGATTCAAACCTCGGTCGCTGGCATTGCGCTAGCTGTGATGTCAAATTAGGGGAACTAAAGCTAAGGGGATAGGGGATATCTGTGTGATTGCTCCATAATATGGTGCATCACGTAGATGAACTTTGCACAGCTTAATGCTGATGTTTAGTGCCGAGGAGGTGATTGTTTTGAGACTGGTTGGAGAATTTAAACCCGTGCATTTGTATGTTCAGGGACTCCTTGAACAACGATAGAGGTGACAGGCCTCCCACAGGCCAACAAAGGGAATTGGCGAAAGATAAGTCGAGTCCTGAGTAAACCGCTGATTGGGACCTCACCCCAGAGCCTGGATCGAGGATTGACACTGATCTTCCACAGCACCCGTGAATCTTCTTCCTGTTGCAGAAGAGAGTGTGGCCAGCGGACCCATTTCTGAAGCATCCAAACAGCAGTGGCTTGTGTGATGGACCGAAGGACATCGGTAACAAGAGGGATACAACTCGGAAGAGTCATCCTTTATGATGGCAGGACATTGAAGGGCTGAATAGCCTCCAGTTCGCAGTGGAGTAGACTGTTGCAGTCTGTCAACAGAACAAAAAAAAAAGCTCTATTGAACTTTCCAATCCCTAATGTGACTTGGAATGGATTAGAGAGTAGTGCTCGAGGCCACTATTAGATCTGCTTTTGAGCCCAGACAACTATTACTTTGTACTGTGTTCTGCCAGAAGGACAGGCTATAAGAAACGCTGGCATTTCTGATCATAGCATTAAAGAAATCTTGACTGGTCACAGGAGAGAGATTCGATTTGTACACTGGCTGACAAACTGAAAAAAAATCCAACTTTAAACCTTTCAGTTCCGTTGGGAAATGCGACCGTGACATCCTGCATTTCTGTCCACATCACCGTTGCGCCTCAGCTCACTCACCCTCTAACCACCACAGAAGGAAATGGCGCGCGTTCCTGCGGCCTTCACTATAAACTACTGTGCTTGCCAGTCACTGAAGAAATGGTTTGACGTGTTTGGGGCTGCACTGCAAGTCTGATGATGTGACAGAGAGCTAAGTAAATGGGTAAGTGGGCCCTGGTTGAGAGCACAATGTTGGTCCAAGGCGCTCGCTGAGGAGAAGTAACACAGCACAGAAGGCCATTCGGTCCATCATGTGGATGCTGTGGGGTAATTTTCATCGATCCTGGAAGGCGAGCGGAACCTCAGTTTAACATCACAGTTAAAGGTTAGTAGTTCCCAGAGTGCCCCCTTTTACTCGTCTTTTTGGCCATCAATATAAGCGCCCCTTAATTATTCTTAATCCAGAAGTTACGTTAGTTCCTGAATGTACACGTGTAATAGTTGAATTATGTGGACCTATTTTTTGGGTAAAATGTAGGGGGTCAACTATTACATGCGTACTATTTTTGACTGCAGTAAGTGCCTGAGTTGTTCGGGAGCTTGGATGTGCGGGCGACCGGGGTGATTGACAGCAGTCGGGGTGTTAGGAACTCGAATGGGTGGGTGGCCGGGGCGTCGGGAGCTTGGATGGGTGGACGACTGGGGGGGGGGCGGGGTTTGAACTTCACATGTGATATATGGAAAATACTGATATTTGGGCCAAAAATAGGAGGGGTCGACTTTTACACAGTACTGATTATTTCACGCATATATACAGTATATATTGAGATGCACTGTGGTGACAGCAAGCAGACACAAGATTCGTAAAGACTGAACAACAGATTTTGCACGCCCTCGTTAAACAATGATCCCGATACATCGCGTCGATGGGGAGGGAGACCCCAGTGATCATCTCAGGCAGGGGTGTGCCCAGGTTCTAAAGTTAGGGGGAGCGAGCACATAAAAAAGGTGCCACGACACATGCCAGATGGTTGAATGGTGGGCCGCCCTGATTTTTCGGCAGCGTCGAAGCGGGGGGAGGAGGTTGGCGGTGGCAGAGCAGGGGGGGTTTGGTGTCAGCGGGGTCAGGGCGGGGGAAAGGCACCACTTTTGAAAAATGTGCTCAGGACCCCACCCCCCTTCCCACAAACCCCCACACCCCCTCTCACCCCTGCAGCTACACCACTGGTCTCAAGCTGACTAGGGTTTTCTCCTCCTCAAATTGAAGGGTCTCATTCCTGCCCTGGACCCTGAGTGGTGGGTGGCAGGTTCAGTCCTGGCCTTGTCATGAAATGAAAGCAGCCAGCAGTGGAAGCACTCAGCAGGTCGGCAACTCCATTTCAGAGAGTTGACCACCTCTCCTTGGCACCTTCCCCTGTGACCGCAGGGAGTGCCACACTTGGACCCCACACCTCCATTCGGGGCCCCAAACAGTCCTTCCAGGTGAAGCCACACTTCCCTTGTGAATCTGCACAAGCCATCTAGTGCTCCCATTGTGGCCTTCTCTACATTGGAGAGACCAGATGCAGACTGGGAGATTGCTTGGCAGATTATCACTCCATCCATGACAACCAGTCAAATTCTGCGCCCTACCCCTGTGCGGCCAAGTCTGTCCATGGCCTCATCCACTGCCAAGGCCACCAGTAAACTGGGGGAGCAACTCCTAATATTCCGTCTGGGCGTTCTCCAACCGGATGACATGAGTTATGACTTCTCCATTTCTGCTAGCCCACTCCCCATTCTCCGTCTCTTCCCAGTCCCCCTGTCTCTTCTCCTCCATCTCTCTCCCCACTTGCCTTTCCATTCACAGAGCCATCCCCCCCAACCCTCCATTTGCTGGTGGGCCCTCCCTGTCTTATCCACCTATTACCTCCTGCCTGTGGGACCGTGCTCCTCTCCCTGCCCCATCCACTTCCTGCCTCCCCACCCCCCGGACACCCACACCATTTTATTCGGGGGCATGCCGACATTTTTCTCATTCCTTGATGAAGGGCTCAGGCCTGAAACGTTGGTTGTGCATCTTTATCTTTGCTGCATGAAGTGTGCCGCTTAACCTGCTGAGTTTCTTCACCCTTGTGGTTTTAATGATCTCGGAGGACCCGCTCCACTCCTGTCTCTCCAAGCTGCTTTTGCTTTTCTTGTATCCTGAATGAGTTCAGTGGCTCTGCAGTGTTGAGGGGGAGCTGCCACCCCTCCCCCCAGCGACCATAGTGGGTGAGGACACTTACCTGTATCTCCGATCTGAGGGCATGGTTACATTGGATCTGTCACTGAGGGTGTCACAACTGTTGGAATCTAGAGGTTAAAACATTATGAAAGAAATGATTAATTAATAAGTTTATATGTACTGCATGGTTCAGGGAAAAAGAGGAATGTGATTAAGTGGAGCAAAGTTGGCTGAGCAAAATTGTCTGGTCCCAAAATACAGGGAGAGGAAATGCATAAAACGATTTAGGAGGAATGCTCAAACTGAAGGAGGTGGTGAGACACAGGCCAGACCAGAACAAAGAATGGCCTGCAAGAAACAAAGGGAATGGATAACCAGTCTAGGAGGAAGATTAAGGCAGGAGGAGGTGTTAAAGAGAACAGCAGAAATTGGCCAGACAGGGACAGAATGGTAATTAGAAATTTCTGGGGATGAATTAATTTCTGATCCAATCAACAGGATAGTCTGGCCTGGAGGATTAAGATGGGAGTGCTACACCCCAGATATCTGCAAAACAGGAGATGACTTGTGATAACCCTTATGCAAAAAGATCTAGCAAATGAAGACAACTTTTGTTCTGTATGATAATGAAATCTAGCAAAGGAAGCCAACTTTTGTTCTGTATGATAAGGTTGATCTATATAAACTGAGCCAACTGGACAATAGGGGTCAGTCTTGGGGAGTAGCTCACTGTGCAGGTGACCTATGAACTAACGACTGACCCAGAGCTCTGTTAAGTTTTATTCTTGTGCTGTGTAATAAACTGACTGTTGAACCGAATACCTTCTCCTATCACTTCATTCAAAGAACACGCTGGACTCAGACTACACATAGACTAAATTAAGAGTAAGGTAAAGCCAGAGTCCGACACAACTCACACGCAAAGAACCACAGAATGATACAGCACAGGAATAGGCCTTTTGGCCCTTCTAGTCTGTCCTGGATTCTTATTCTGCCCTGTCCCACTGACTTGCACCCAGTCCATATTGCCCCGTAGCCCTCCCATCTATGCACCTGTCCAAACTTTCCTTAAATGCCAAAATTGAGCCTGCATTCAGCTTGTTCCACAATGTGGGGACGTTCCCCTAATGTTCCCTTCAATCCTTAGCCCATGTCCTCTAGTTTTTAATCTCGCCTACCCTCAGTGGTAAAAGTCTGCTTGCATTTAATCTATCTTACCCACCATAATTTTGTATACCTGCAGAGCTTGAATCCTCGCTCCGTGAACTCCGTGAACTTGACTCCGTGAACAACAAGGCAGGAATTGTAGCTGACCGCTACAAAGAATGACACACACACACACACGCACACACACACACACACACACACACACACACACACACACACACACACACACACACACACACACACACACACACACACACACACACACACACACACACAGTGTGGCAGGTTAAGCTCACTCCTTTATTAGGGCTGGAAAGGCTGCTTTTATACTGTTCAAGTTCCTGCCATTTTTTTTTTGCTGAGCCATCCATATAAATAACAATCGATCCATGCATATGAATGCCCTTCTTCCCCAGTCTGTTTCTGCTGAGTTAGCTGGGCAGCTTGACCAACATCATTTTAGAGCTGTTGGTCTGATGCTGCTCCAGCTTCTACCCCCGCCGGTTCGCTGTCCTGGGAGTCGCTTTAGCGATCTCTGCCCGCATCTGTTGCCGTGCGATGTGCCGGCCCAATCTCCGCAATTGCTGAACAATGATTGTGCCATCAGTCGGATGAAGAAAAACATGAAGCCGATCGTGCTGAGGAGGTGAAAACACATGAAAACACACCGAAACGCTCGAGGATCCCAGCCGGTCTCGCAGAGACCACAGGAGGTAAAGATATATCCCCGACTTCTCAGGTTTGAGCCCTTCTTCGAGGTACAAGCAAAAAGCAGGCAGATGTCTCACTAAGGACAGAGAGAGAAAGGTGGGAGGGGGAGGGGTCCAGAACAAAGGAGTTCATTGGATATGTTTGGAGGAAAGGTGAGAAATGATTTTGGCTTTGTGGAAGGGGAGAGAGAAGAGAGAGAACTCAAGGAAAAGAGACAGGGACGAAGGTGGAGGAGGGGTGGTTTAACGGACACCGGAGAAGTTGATGTTAATGCCAGGAGGGCGCCCAGTTGGAAGACGAGGTGCTGTTCCTCCAATTTGCAGATGGACTCAGCCTGACCGTGCACGAGACCATGGACAGACGTGTCAGCGAGGGAAGGGGGCGGGGGGATATTGAAATGGGTGACCATTGGGGGATCCATGCCATTGTGGCAGACAGAGCCAACTTATTCAGTCTCACCATGGAATGTTTGTCTTCCAAAACAAGGTCCAAGTGGGGCATCAGAGTCTCTCTGGTGATGACCAACCTAATTGCAGCAGGGCTGCTCTCACGGCACATCCACTGTGGAAGTTATTCCCCCTGCTTGGGAGAGAGAGCGAGAGGGAGACAGCAACTTTTGTACACTCCTCCTACCAGTTACCCTGCTGTTAGAGGATCACACTCTCCAAGTGCAGGTACAAAACAGGTTGGATACTAGGTAACGTTCCCTCCACAATGTCTCATCATACTCATAAGGCATAGATGATGTTTTTAGAAAGGTGAGGAATGTCCTTCTGCCGTGGGTTACAGAAAACGAAATGTAGAGGCAACTTGAAACTATTTATTATGTTTTGTACTGCATATATCACAGCGTCTGCAGACTTTCGTGTTTCACCGCGTATGCATTGCTTTTCCGTATGTGAGTTATGTCTGTCTGTGTGTCTGCATGTTTGGCGCCGAGGATCAGAGAACGCAGTTTCGTTAGGTTGTACTTGTCCCATCAGATGGCAATAAACTTGACTCGCCAAGCAGGACAGCTCTGAACAGCAACTTGCCCTGAGCCAGAAGGTGATCCTGGCAACAGGTGCAAAACAATGCAAAAACTCTGCATGGAGACCGTCCGTGTTGCTTTGCTCACTCACCGGAAACGATCCTTGGAGCTTCAGCGGTGAGAAATGCTGGAGCCAATTGACCAAAAGATTTTGCAAAGGGCTTTTCCATGGGACAGCACCCTGTTGGTTCCAGAGCAATTTCTGCTGCTCATCGATCATCTGCTTAGCGAGATCGGATCAATCGACGTGCAGGAACTGAGCTCAGCAGTCGCTTGCAGGTCGTTGCAACACTCGCTTATCGCCACAATTACTTGAGACTGTATCGATCGAAACAATTCTAGTTGCAGCTGGCTCTATTTGTTGTGGAGGAGTGCGAGGGATGCTTTCATGAGATCGCAGGATATTGGCAGGGAAGTAGGCCCACCAGCCTGTCGAGTCCGCTCCGCCGTTCTAATCACGAGCTGATCTGTCCACCCACTCAGCCCCATTCTCCGGCTTTCTCCCTGTAGCTCTTCAATCACTGCCTTAAGTGCACCCAACCAGCTCGTTTCCACAGCTACAAGTTCCACAGACTCACGACCCTCTGACAAAAGGCGTCTGCCTGGATCTCTGTCTAATGGCACGCGGCATGTTCAGCAGAGTGGTCAAGGCAACGCTGTAAAAGCACCTGCGACCGGGACCAGGGTTGGATTCCCACGCCGTCTGTAAGGAGTTGTACGTTATCCTCATATCTGCATGGGTTTTCCGCGGGATTTTCAGTTTCCTTCCACACCTTTCCACAAAACACACACACGGGCGGGGGGGTGGGGGGTGGGGGTGGTCGGAAGTCAATGGGGTGGAATTTGGGTGGCAAGGATTCATGGGTTGAAAGGGCCTGTTACCATGCTGTATGTCTAAATTTTAAAAAAAATTATGCCCTTTTATCCTGAAGTTGTGCCCTCTTGTTTCCCCAGGTGGGAGAGTCTGGGACAAGAGGGCACAACTTCAGGATTGAAGGGCGTCCATTCAAAACAGAATTTCTTTAGCCAGAGGGTGGTAAATCTGTGGAATTTGTTGCCACAGGTGGGTGAGGAGGCCGGGTGAGCCTGATAGGTTCTGGATTAGACAAGACATCAACAGAGTGGGAAAATGGATCAGCTCATGATTGATGGCAGGGCCGACTCGATGGGCTGAATGGCCTATTCCTGCTCCTATGTTTTATGGTCTTATGAAGGGCCTGAACCCACTCTCCTCACCCCTTGCCTGAGCATCTGTGCAAACAACCTTGCCAGGTTGCCTGTCTTCACTCTTGGAGTGAGGAGAGTTCCTTGCCTGTCCTATCCCTTGTTGGGTTCAGACAGCGGGTCAGATTCACATCTCCCAGCCTGGGATGTGCGATGTTGGGAATAAAATCAAGTTCAGTGGGTTCATGAAGAGACGAGTCTGGAAACAAGTGTCACAATGAAAGATAACTTTATTGTACACATGGGAATCAAACGGGAAGATGTCAAACAATACTTAATAATTCTCACTACTTAATAGCTATACAGGCATTCACATCAGACCCAGGTTGGACTCTGATGTGGGTGGCCACCTATCTTCTGCACGGTACGAGACAAAAACTATAACGGTGTTAGCAGACACATTGGGTGCAAGGATCCTTGATACCAGTGGTGGCTTATCCTACCACACTCTCCTGCATGTGTATACACTCACAGACGGGGACTTAAATGCGTACTCCTAGTTCCCTGTACCAATGGGGGTGCGGTAGGTACTCCCAAACACCACGACAGTCCCACTCTAAGTTTATTGCCTGTGACTCCTCCAGCAATGTCCACAGTTGCCGTAGAGCAGCATTCATAGTCAAGACCAAGGAGCAGGGAAAGAGAACTGTCACACATGTTGGAGTTTATGTTGTCCTGGCATTGAAGTGATTGCTTATTAAGGGCTAGAAACGGGGCAGCAGGTCAGAATCTGTACTTCATGGTACCAAGAACAAGAAGCCAGATAAGTAAAGGGGGAAGGAGTTTAATCTGTTTGAGGGGCAAATGTTTTTACAGAGGGTAGCTGATATCTGGAACTCGTTACCAGAGGAGATGATTGGAACAGATACACAAATTCATGAAGAATTTGGAGAGATCCTGGAACAGGCAAGTCATGGAAGGGTATGGACCCTGTGTGGGCAAATGGGATTAGTGTAAATGGATGAAAAGGTTGGTATGGGTTCGTTGGGCTGAAGGGCCTGTACAAGCCATTGAGTCTAAGGCATGGATAATGTCTTCACTGATGAAACATGAAAGTCTGCAGACACTACAATTGTAGTAAAGACACTAAAATCTGGAGGAACTCAGCAGGTCTCGCAGCGTCCATAGGAGGTAAAGATACATTGCCAATGTTTCAGGCCTGAGCCCTTCCTGAGTTAAAAAAGTCAGGAATTTGTATTAAAAGACTGGGGAAAAGGGAAGAGGGAGGGGTACAGGAGAGAATTGATTGGGAGAGAGGGAGCAGTTTTTGGCTCTGTGAAAGGTGACAGAGGGATCAGGAAAGAGAGAAAGAGAGAGAGAGAGAGAGAGAGAGAGAGAGAGAATTAGAGGAAAGGAGACATGATGGGGAGCGATTGAAACTCGACGTCGATGTTAATGCCATCCTGTTGGAGGGTGCCCAGACGGAAGATGAGGTGTTGTTCCTCCAGCATGTGGGTGGTCTCAGCCTGGCAGTGCATGAGACCATGGACAGGCATGTCAGTGAGGGAATGGGGTGGGGAATTGAAATGGGTGGCCACAGGGAGATTCCTGCTAATGCGGCGGACAGAGTCGAGGTGCTCAGCGAAGCGATCTTCCAGTCTCTCCGATGGAGAGGAGCTCACAATACCTTAATGACTGAATGATGAGCTGAGGGGGAGAGAATCCTTGGGAGAGGATGTGGAGCCTTGGTAACTGTCTCTCTGTGGTCCAGACCACCTCCTAATGAAGTGCAGCGAGGGATTTTAATTCTGTTTCCGAGCTAAGATCGGTTATATAATGGGCTCTGACTTTTTCACGTTCTGCAAGTCACAGGAATATTTGACATTATATTCGAAATCAGCAGGTTAAAAGATTCAAGAGCAGGCTTTTCAAGTGATGTCAATATTTGGTTCTTTTGAAAACTCCGTGTCACATCTGATGGGTGCCTGAAGTTCTCTTGTTCCTGCCACAGTCCTGACTGTTCATCAGCAAGCTCACCAATAAGATATGCTTACATGACACAGGTCCAAAAAAAATTGTTGCCATGGTTGCTGCTCGCTCTCAACTGTCGAATACTGCAGTCATTTAAGTTAGAGCCAAAGCTACGGGGAGCATTAAGGCCACATTTGGCAAGAAACGGCGGTAGAAATTCACCATCCCGAGAAAACCCTGCAAATTGGCCGAACAAAATGGGTGTAGGGAAATCTCAAATTTCCCTGTACCTTTTGCTTCTTCTGGCAGGACGCCATCTGGGTGAACGAGCACACCTTCCTCTTTGCAAGCCTTCCTCTGGCAGGCACGCTGTGAGCGAGCCGCACTTTGTTTTCTGATTGTCACACTTAAGTGAGGAGAAACGTGCCTTGAGGATTGAAATCCATGCCTTAGCGTCGTTTGCAAATGGGGAGGGGACTTAAAGCTCGATCTCGCCGACTGCCCCCATAATTTTTATCCTCATGCATTTCCATCCTTATCCAGAAGGTGTTGGGAACCAACGAGGCCATCACTTGCGGCTGTTAGATAGGTGCAATGTAAACAATAGTGAAGAAGGCGAATGCTATGCTAGCTTTCATTTCAAGAAGAATAGTGTATAAGGGTAGAGAGGGGTTGATGAAGTTCTGTGGGGCACTGGTGAGACCCCATTTGGAGAACTGTGTACAGTTTTGGGCCCCCTATCTTAGAAAGGATGTGATGTTGTTGGAGAGGGTGCAGAGGAGATTTACTAGGAGGATTCCCAGAATGCAAGGGCTAACATACGAGGAGCATTTGGCAGCTCTTGGGTTGTATTCATTGGAGTAAAGGAGAATGAGGGGGGATCTCAGAGACATTTCAAATATTGAAAGGTTTTGACAGAGTGGATGTGGATAAGATGTTTCCCTTGATGGTGAATCGAGGACAAAGGGTCATAGTCTTAAAATTAGAAGTTATTCAATTAAAACAGAGAGGAGGAAGAACTTCTTTAGCCAGAGGGTCGTGGATCTGTGGAACTCACTGCCGCACAAAGCAGTGGAGGCCAGATCACTGGGAGTATTTAAACAGGAAATGGATATTTATCTCATTAATCAGGGTATCAAGGGATATGGGAAAAGGCTGGAAATTGGAACTAGGTGTGAGCATAGTTCAACTTAGTGTAGAGTCACAGAATAGACTCGATGGGCCTAGTGACTTGCTTCTGTTCCTTTATCTTGTGACCTTGTGACCTTGTGACATACATGCCTTCAGTGCAAAAACTGTCGATGCTTCATTTTTCAACCCCGTCCTTCTCCTTTGTCGAACCCTCTCTAGCTGCACCCTCACCGCCTTTCCCATTCACTCGAAGGGGACACAAGTGTGCCACCGCCGCAAGGGGGCATTTCACTGTATCATGGACTCCCGCAGAGTTGTATGGAAGGCTGGGGGAAGCAGCTGAGATCTCCCTTTGGCTCGAATGCCCAGTTTCGCCAAGTCCTGGAGACATTGGATCTCTGGGCCAGTCAGCTCTCTTCTTCATTGTGTGTTTGACCTCGGGAAGGAGAGGATGATGGTGCATTCGAACATGGGAACCGCACAATCCAATTGGCCAGGCGCCTGTAGGAGTGGACAGAGGTGGGGGGGTCCAGAAACCAATTGCTGGGCAATTTGTTAGGTCACCAAAGGATCTTGCAATTTTCCACAGGTGTACACCGTGGAGAGCATTCTGTCTGGTTGCATCACCGGCTGGTATGGAGGAGCCAACAGTCAGGACAGGAAATAAAAACTCCAGATGGTTGTTAGGCCTAGGACATCACGGACAGCAATCTTCACCCCATCAAGGACATCTATAAGAGGTGGTGTCTTAAAAAATCAGCCTCTATCCTATCCTCAAGGACTCCCACCACCTGGGTCACGCCCTCTTCTCACTGCTACCATCAGCAAGGTGGTACAGGAGCCTGGAATTGAACTTTCAATGGCATAAACACAGGTTCTTCCCCTCTGCCATCAAATACCTGAATGAACTGTGAACCACAGACGCTGCCTCACTTTTTCTCTTTTTGCACAACTTACCCGTATATTTCGATGTACAAGTCAACCTTCAGACTAGTCAGGTCCCCATTTTCATGGTTTTACCATACATTTTATCACCCCCACCCAAAAATTGCGCTGACTGAGCTGGGTGCGGTTGGAAGTTAGTTGTTATCATGGACCCTCTAGCAAAATGACGAAAGTATGAAGCGAGTTTTAAGTTAAAAGCCATAGAAGTGGCTAAGATATTCAGTAACTGTTGGAGGTTGGGTTCTTTTTTGATGTTTTGGGTCATCTTAGATGGTGAGCGGGATTTTTTTGAGATGAATTTAAGGTCTTATTTAAAGGTTTCAAGACTTGACTTATACGCCAAAATATACGGTATTTACTTTTAAAATATCTTGCATTTACGAAATTGTAATTTTATATTAATTTTGCCTCTTGTTCTGCATTATACTGCTGCCACAAAACAACCCATTTCATGACACATGTTCATTACAATCAACCTGATTCTGAATCTGATACAAGGCGGCAGGTAGGAAAACCGACCTCAACAATTTTGTGCCAGGAAGTGGAAGGAGAATGAACCTCAGGTTCTGCCTTCTGACCAACTATTTACAAAGTGTGGGGCCATGAGCACGGGACAATTAGAAATGAATGGAACTAGAGCTTTAATTTGATATTTACAGTCGGTGGAGGTTGGGGAGACAACCTTTTTTAGCAGTACAAGTCCTCTAAGTAACAGCAGGAATTCGGGTACAAGGTTAGTGAACATTCAGTCAGGGAGCAGCTGATTGCTCTTGTAATTGATTTAACACAGCTTATGATGGTCCTTTTCAGGTCTTATGATGCCACCTGAAGACTTTTGTGATCAACAGGGATGGAAAAGTTGACCCAGTTTCAATCGACAGCTTGAAGTCGGCGGGTAGTGACTACTTTCCTTTATAATTGCTTGGAGGATGAAAGATGTCATTGACTCATTCAAACAAATTTGTACTAAAGTCAAGTTGAACTTTCCAATGTTAATTAAATGATGTTAAACATTGTTAACATTATGATATGCTGTTAAACATTGTTAGACAGTCAGTAGGAAATGTTGGATCATTTTCTGAATCCTCCATTTCACAGAACAAAAGAAACTAACTAAAAATCTTATCTCCCCAACAAGCTGGGGATCCAGGTGCAACTTTGGTTCAAAAATATTGCTGAGAGACAGCATAAAAATATGTGAAAGAAAAAGCCACAAACAGACTGCTTGAGAGCATGAAATGTATTTTAACCCTTACATTACTGACCTTTAATTATTAGGTTAAAAAAATAATAATTACCATCATAAAGAAAAAATTGAGCATAGCACATATATATATATATATATATATATCTATATCTTCTTCTTCTTCTTTGGCTTGGCTTCGCGGACGAAGATTTATGGAGGGGGTAAAGGTCTACGTCTGCTGCAGGCTCATTGGTGACTGACAAGTCTGATGCGGGACAGGCAGACACGGTTGCAGCGGTTGCAAGGGAAAATTGGTGGGTTGGGGTTGGGTGTTGGGTTTTTCCTTCTTTGCCTTTTGTCAGTGAGGTGGGCTCTGCGGTCTTCTTCAAAGGAGGTTGCTGCCCGTCAAACTGTGAGGCACCAAGATGCACGGTTGGAGGCGATATCAGCCCACTGGCAGTGGTCAATGTGGCAGGCACCAAGAGATTTCTTTAAGCAGTCCTTGTACCTCTTCTTTGGTGCACCTCTGTCTCGGTGGCCAGTGGAGAGCTCGCCATAGAACACGATCTTGGGAAGACAGTCATACCCATGCTCCTGTTCGGCTCCGAATCATGGGTCCTCTACTGACATCACCTAAGGCTCCTAGAACGCTTCCAACAGCGCTGTCTCCGCTCCATCCTCAACATTCATTGGAATGACTTCATCACCAACATCGAAGTACTCGAGCTGGCAGAGTCCGCAAGCATCGAATCCATGCTGCTGAAGACAGATTGGCAGCCAGCCACGTCTCCAGAATGGAGGACCACACATATATATATATATATATATATATATATGTAAAATAACCCAGAAGATGTTACCACTCAATTGGCTACCCTGCAGAGTCTAGGCAGCAAGTTTCAGGCATTCAGTAAGGGATATTAACATCAAGTCCTACATAACATGCCACACACACACACACACACACACACACACACACACACACACACACACACACACACACACACACACACACACACACACACACACACACACACACACATATTTTCAAAAGAAAATAAAAATCAAAGCTTTCTGACTCTCGTAAATTTTGATAATTGGTTTGTTCAGAAAGCCAATTTTAGTCTTTGTCCGAAGTTGACGTACAAGACCCCTTTTGTCTTAAAGGGTTTCACTAATCTTCCCCATTAACCATGAATTTCAAGGTGCTGAATTGTCCTCAATGATCACGACATCCCCGAGTGTGAACTTGCGCCTGATCTTAGACCATTTTTTTGTCATTCCTGCAACAGAGGATGATATTCTTTTCCTGAACAAACCCGATATAAATTGCCCTTGCTTCCACCTGCGGTGCGCGCGCGCGTGCACGCACACACACACACACACACACACACACACACACACACACACACACACACACACACACACACACACACACACACACACACACACACACGTCTTGCTCCTGCCCCGGTGGCAACGAAGGCTTAGTCTTAAGAAGCAAAAAGTGGTTTGAGGTAAATGCTTCAAGATCATTTGGATCAGTAGAAGCTTTAGTGATTGGACAACTGTTGAGGAGAGCTTCAACTTCACATGGAACTGTGTGAAGACCCTTCTCGTTAAGATTCTGTCCATCTAGGATGGAATTGAGAACCTTTTGCACTGATTGAATCAGTCTTTCCCAGTTAACATACCTCCACTATATTGAAATTCCACTATATTCCAATTTCAGTGATTCTGTTAGCCATGAAAGTTCGAAACCTTGCGGTTTTATTGTTGATGTATTGAGCTCAGAGGTGCTATCAGTCCAAAATATAGAATCTTTTAGTTCCATCTGCAACCCTCTTTTCAACATTGTGTTCATTCTGCTTGCCATTCGAGGGATAGTGGCTGGTTTCAATGGAGTCACTCTGGCCTTCCCCATTGCAAATCCTCAATGCACCTGATCCTGGTTATTAAACAGTAACAGTTCCGGAACCGTCAGCAAAATGATACAATTGAGCAGATGCCAAAGTTTCAAAATTTGTGGGCTTGAAGCATCTGTCAGTCTTGAAGACTTCCAGCTTACGAAGATCCTGAATCCAGCATGTGCAATAGATTCTGGTATCTCACACACCATTGTACACCTGACACCCTCTCCACAGGAAGGTTGTCATGGTCTAAGTCCAGATTTTTCATTTCTTTTACCCTGACTGCTTCAGGAATGTGTGGATGTGTGGTGCGCTGTTAGACAGAATCAGACACACACAAGGTAAAAACTGAACAACAGACTTTAATCCACAAAGACTTCCACAGAGCCAGGCTGGCCGTGGCTGCAGCAACTCAGTGTGAGGCCTCGGGAGGCCGGCACAGGCTTATATCCTGGAGGGTGATTGACACCCGACCGGGTGGGGCTTGATCCATTCAGGCTAACTGATTGGCAGCCGGCCAGGTGTTGTCCTGCAGGTACAGAGGTTGCCCCCTGCAGTACCACCACAGACTGTTACTTATCCATTTGATAAGTAGAAAGGCTCTCTTGAAACAGATCACCCGCAACTCATGATAAAGAGTTATTGCTTAATCTTCTGTACCTGCAGGTGAGACAGTCATCCACATAAAAGTTATCCTGATGACACTTATAGCTTGAGAGCTAAACTGTCCTCAGCACCCTTCCTAAGGGTTAAATTCGTGCAACTTGGTGATGAAGTCGCTCCAAATAGATGCCCTGTCATTCTGTATTCCACCCCATTCTGACTGTAATCTCCATCAGGCCACCAAAGGAATCGTAACAAGTCACGGTCTTCATTTGTTACTTTCACCTGGCGGAACATTGCTTCAGCGTCTGCAGTGATGACGACAGGTTCTTTACAGAATGTAGTTAAGACTCCGATTAACGTACTGGCCAAATCCGGACCCTGCACGAGTTGTGAATTTAATGAAACACCCTGAAAGTTTTCTCCGCATCAAACACCTCTCGAATATTTTTTTTCTTTTTTGTCATCACCATGTCCGAAGATATCATTTAATACTTTCTCTGTGTAACCTTTAAATATCACATCAGACATGTAGTTGGTGGAGTCTGAATGAAAGGAAGAATCTTTCTTGAATCTTCTCTTTCAAGTCAGTGCACGCTGTTCGACAATGCTTCTGTTATCAGGCATGCCTATTCCCCTTTTCCTTAAAGGTAATCCAATACAATAGGATATATAATAGTATTTCTATTATATATACTAACTAGTGTGGCAGATTTTGACACCAAACTGCTGGTCTTCCCTTGAAGGTTCTTGGTCGTACCTGAGGCCATCAGGAAAGTCAATCTTGAACTGTTGCTCCCACAGCTCTTCAAGTTTAACAATCGATAGCTTGATGACACTTCTAGCCGTCAGGTCCTGAACCTCATTTCTTCCTCCTAATGGTCCATTAATCGTCCAACCGCGTAAGGTCCATCTCCCACACTCCTTATCATATCTAGTGGTTTCAAAGCTTTTGGTGCATCTGAACCAATCAGCAACTCATTTTGCGTAAACAAGCAGTTTTTTTCAATGCGTCCACAGGGGTTCAATGGTCATTTTGACGCGGGATGCTTCCTTTAGCCACAGGCATAGTTTTCTGAGTGTATACACCTGGGAGTTTGCAAAAATCGTTACTATCCAGTCCACCGATCTCTAAGCCCAAAATAATGGTGGTTTCAGTGATTTTAACTTGACCTATAGTTTGCAATAGAATTTCTGACCTTCTTCCTTGAAGAATAAGCTTATTCATTAGCCCCACAGTGCAAGATGACACAGTGCTATATGGGTCAAGAAATGCATGAGTACGCATCATTCTTGGCCTTGTCTTGCTATTAAAAGCTACAGCACTGCTTTCGTCTGCTTCTTTTCTTGCCGTTTGCTCCTTTTCCATGTTCTTCTTTTCCTGGAGGATATGTAACATTTTGGGATGCTTTTGACCGCATATATCGCAGCTGAGTCGTTTTTTTTTTTGCGGTTCTAGCTGATGTGTCCTTTACACAGACAGCCAAAATATACTTCATTTTCCTTCAGAAAGGTGATTTGATCACCATGTGTCTTCTTTTTCTGACTTTGCTCCCTTTTTTTTTTTTTTTTTAATTTTTTATTTTTCACACCATAAATCACAATAGCCATGATATACACTTTTTCTTTTCCACACATTTACAGTGACTTTTTCTCCCTCCCCCCTCCCTCCTCCCAAGCCACCCCCCCACCCCCCCCCCCTCTCATCCATTTTAGGTATACAATCTAGGTTGCATTAATTCAGTTAGACAATGTTGTCATTCAACAAAAATACACCAGAAATTCTACTGAGTCCATTCTTTTCTTTTCTTCTCCTTCCATCAACTTAGGTAATGTTTGTTCCCGGTAGGTTTTCGCTATTGTATTTAATGTAAGGCTCCCATACTTGTTCGAATATTTCAATATTATTTCTTAAACTATATGTTATTTTTTCTAATGGAATACATTTATTCATTTCTATATACCATTGTTGTATTTTCAAATGATCTTCCAATTTCCAGGTTGACATAATACATTTTTTTGCTATGGCTAGGGCTATCTTGACAAATCTTTTTTGTGCATCTTCCAAGTCAATTCCAAATTCTTTATTTTTTATGTTACTTAGGAGAAAGATCTCTGGATTCTTTGGTATATTGTTTTCTGTTATTTTATTTAATATCTGATTGAGATCATCCCAAAATTTTTCTACTCTCTCACATGTCCAGATTGCATGAATTGTTGTTCCCCTTTCTTTTTTACATCGAAAACATCTATCAGATACTGTTGGGTCCCATTTATTTAACTTTTGCGGTGTAATGTATAGTCTGTGTAACCAATTATATTGTATCATACGCAGCCTCGTATTTATTGTATTTCTCATCGTTCCAGAGCATAACTTCTCCCATGTTTCCTTTTTTATCTTTATATTTAAATCTTGTTCCCATTTTTGTTTAGTTTTACCATTTGTTTCCTCATTTTCCTTTTCTTGCAGTTTAATATACATATTTTTTATAAATCTTTTGATTAACATTGTATCTGTAATCACATATTCAAGGTTACTTCCCTCTGGTAAACTCAAGTTGCTTCCTAATTTATCTTTCAAGTAGGATCTCAGTTGGTAATATGCCAGCGCTGTATCTCCAGTTATATTGTACTTATCTCTCATTTGTTCAAAGGATAAGAATCTACTTCCTGAAAAACAATTTTCTATTCTTTTAATCCCTTTTTTTTCCCATTTTCTAAAGGCAAGGTTGTCTATTGTAAAAGGGAGTAGCTTATTTTGCGTCAATATTAGTTTTGGTATTTGGTAATTTATTTTATTTCTTTCTACATGAATCTTCTTCCATATATTGAGGAGATGGTGTAATACTGGAGAAGTTCTATGTTGTACCAATTTTTCGTCCCATTTATATAATATGTGTTCAGGTATCTTTTCCCCTATTTTATCTAATTCTAGTCTCGTCCAGTCTGGTTTTTCCCTTGTTTGATAAAAATCTGATAGGTACCTTAATTGTGCGGCTCTATAATAATTTTTGAAGTTTGGCAATTGTAAGCCTCCTTGTTTATACCATTCTGTTAATTTATCTAGTGCTATCCTCGGTTTCCCCCCTCTCCATAAAAATCTCCTTATTATTTTCTTTAACTCTTTGAAGAATTTTTCTGTCAGTTGTATTGGCAATGCCTGAAATAAGTATAGTATCCTTGGAAAAATGTTCATTTTAATACAGTTTATCCTTCCTATCAGTGTTAGTGGTAGCTCTTTCCAATGCTCTAAATCGTCCTGTAATTTTTTCATTAGTGGATTGTAATTGAGTTTATATAATTGGCCTAGATTTTTGTTTATTTGCACACCTAGGTATCTTATTGCCTGCGTTTGCCATCTGAATGGGGATTCCTCCTTAAATTTTGAGAAATCCGCGTTATTCATAGGCATTGCTTCACTTTTATTTACGTTTATCTTGTATCCCGACACTTCTCCATATTCCTTCAATTTCTTATATAGTTCTTTTATTGATAGTTCTGGTTCTGTTAAGTACACTATCACATCATCCGCAAACAGACTGATTTTATATTCCCTGTCTTTTATTTTTATTCCTTTTATATTATTATCTCTTCTTATCGATTCTGCTAGTGGTTCTATAGCTAGCGCAAACAATAATGGTGATAGTGGACATCCCTGCCGCGTTGACCTGCTTAAGTTAAATTGCTTTGCTCCCTTTTCCAAGGCATCCATATCTTTACAGAACAAACATTTCTTCACCGCAGGCAAACTCTCCTGTTCCTTAATTTCTTTATCGGCAACTGCTCGAGAGGTGACAAGTGTACTTAAAAAAAAATTTTGGTTGAGGGTATGATTTGGACTTCTCAACATCTTTGATCTCTGTCTGAGAGCCTTTGAGATTTCCATATACTGGATTTGTGACAACATCCACTCGCTCTTCAATGAACTCCACCAAATTCATAAAAGTCTCCCTTTGATCGTATTGTTTCTGGTATTCAACAACTGAACTTCTCCATAGTTCTCTCATCAGGTAGGGTAATTGATATAAAATCATTAGTGTGCTACACGTTCAAGCTCTTGTAGATGGCCAATCTCTGCCATGACATTGCAACATCCTCTGAGAAAGAGGGCATAAGCTTGTAGAACATTTGTGTCATTCGCCTTTATTGACAACCATGAAACGTCGGATCTGTATATTTACTTTTGCTGCATAATCTGTAGAAATTTTATGCTTGTTGCCAAAATGCTTCTTTAGTATAAGACTTAGCCCTTTCGAATCCTACGTTTGGGCCATATGGGGGCAACTCTTTACAAATGATTGCTGACTTGTGAACTGTTCCAAATAATATGGACAATCCTCCAAGTTTTGGCTCTTACTTTCAATACTACGTTCAAAGTTTCTCATGAACACTGGGAACTGAAGTGGGTCACCATTAAAAGCTCGAACCTCTCTCTCTTGGGCAGAGAAGAGAGAGGCTGTAACTAGATTAACGGTGCAGTCATTTCATCTTGCCTTCTCATGCCTTCGTGGACGTTACTTTGTTCACCCGGATTTCTGTTACGTGATGGGAGTGTCGAATTTGGCTCAGGTCTCTGTCCACTGTGGTCATTGTTGAGGTTACGCACCACCATTCCTTAACCTGATTTGTTCACGTACATCCACCTCTTGTAACCGTGGTGCCGGCTCTGCCTTGGTATTAAATATTTTCTTTTTCTGTCATCCTTTCTCAAAATGTGACTCCATAATGTTAAACACTTTAGATAATTTATTTTGAATACCTCTGAGCCTTCTAGTGCACTTAAGGCCCTTATTAACACCAATTTTTGTTTCCAGCTTCAGCCTCCTTAGCTACTCCTCTTTCTTCCTTTGCTGCTTCCATTTCTGCTCCTCTTCCCCACCCCCCACCTTTAGCTGCTGCTCCTGCTCTTCTAAGGCCAATTTAACTTGAAGCATTCTTTGTCTGCTACGAGAGCGGCCATGTCAGCCTGAACCTTTAAACATGCAGGCGCCAAACTTCGGAGCTTGCTTTGGAACTTCTTTCACCTCTCCTGCTTCCAGTGTTTGACCCACAATCAAATGAAAGTAGAACATCCAGAGTGACAGATCTGACTTTGTCTCCATTTTGAATTGCCCATCAGACATTAAAGAAACATGGGAATACAAACCCCACAGAATTTCCGCAGAAAACATCAGCAGAATCTAAGATCAGATACATGAAAATGGCTGAAGATGTTAGATCTTAGATTTCGCTAAGTTCCTTGACCTTTATTCCTCGATACGTCGCTCCTCGGGGGCCACCAGTGGCATCTGCCATATTATCCTTATCCATCCAGCCAACCGCCTGGTTCTCAGGCATCAAGCATGCCCAACAATAACTCGAAAACCGAAACAGTCCTCAAAGGACAAGCGACAGTTTTTCCAAATTCTGTTCCAACTTGCAATAAACTGCACAGAAGGAATCCTTAAGTAAGGCTTACCACTTTCAACGGCCTTGATGCTGCTGTTGACCATCGTACCTCCTTGAGTTCAAAATGCTCTAAGCGGAGCCCAGTCGATCCAGTCAAAATTCCAAATCCATTTCCAATTTCCTATTGACTTAATTGTAATGACGACTTTCCTTTATAGTCAATTGAGAGGTTAAAAGAATGTTTTTGTGTCCATAACTCATTAAAACAAATTCGTACTATAGTTAAGTTGAGCGTTCCAATGTCTATTAAATAATATTAAACATTGTTAACATTATTATAAGTTGCTAAATGTCGTTACAAGCTGTTAAAGTCTTGTTAGGTGGTCAATACGAAATGTTGGAACGTTTTCGCAGAAAAGAAACTAAACTAAAAATCTTATCTCCCTAACAAGCCGAGAAATCAGCCATAACCTTGGCTCAAAGGTGTTCCTAGGAGACAGCATATGTTAAAGAAAAAGTCACAAAGCCATAGACTGCTTGCAAGCATGAATGCTTGTTGGGAGTTGGGAGGTGATGTTGAGATTGTATAAGACGTTGGTGCGGCCTAATTTGGAGTTCTGTGTGCAGTTCTGGTCGCCTAATTATAGGAAGGATATAAACAGAGTGGAGAGAGTGCAGAGAAGGTTTACCAGAATGTTGCCTGGGTTTAAGCATCTGGAGTATGGGGAGAGATTGGACAGATTGGGTCCTTATTCTTTGGAACGTAGAAGGTTGAGAGGGGATTTGATAGAAGTATTTAAGATTATGAAAGGGATAGACAGAATGGATGTGGATAGACTATTTCCGTTAAGAGGAGGAAAGATTAAAACAAGAGGACATGAGTTAAGAATTAAGGGGCAGAGGTTTAGAGGTAACATGAGGGGGAACTTCTTTACTCAGAGAGTGGTAGCTGTGTGGAATGATCTTCCGGGAGAAATAGTGGCGGCGGAGTCAATTGTATTATTTAAGAAAAGGTTGGACAGGTATATGGATGAGAAGAAGATGGAGGGTTATGGGCATTGTGCAGGGAGGTGGGACTAGAAAGGGGTGTTTGGTTCGGTGCGGACTAGAAGGGCCTAATGGCCTGTTTCCGTGCTGTAATTGTTATGTTTTTATATATGTTAATACATTTTAACCCCGACACGACCTGTACATCGACAGTTCATGTACTGCGTTGGAGCCAAAGTCAGAGGACCGGTCGCACCCTTACCATTCGGATCATGCATTGCCTGTCCTACACTATCATGTGAGGTCGAGCTGAACTACCAGCCCTTCGGACCATTATGTAGTGGAATAGTCCCTATCAGTCACCTCCTTGCATGGGTCAGAGGTTGGGGGGAGGGGCTGTTGAGGGGCTTGAGCCCCACATCAAGGTTTGAGAAAATGCTGGCTGGCGTCCAAACAAAAGAGTGGGATGGTGTGGAGGAAGGGGTGGGGTGTAAATGGCAGGAGATGATAGGTGGAGAAAGGAAGGAGGGGACAGCAGCAATGAGGGGGAGGAGGGATGGGTGGGTAGAAGAACTGGAAAGACAGGAAAGGGGGAGGGGAAAGAAAAGGTGATCACTTCAGGAGAAAGCAGAGGAGCTGGAGGGGACCCAGACGGAGAAAAAGGTGTTGCTCCTCCAATCTGCGGGTGGTCACGGTGGGATAGTAGACAAGGCCATGGACAAAGGTGAGCGTGACTTGAAATCAAAATGTTTTGGGAGGTCGCTGTGGTTGCGAACGGAGAGGAGGTGTTGAGAGAAGCGATCTCCCAATCTGTGAACGCTCTCTCCGACTTAGAAAAGGCCACCAAGGGAGTACTCTGATTAAGATTCCTTCTAATGGTTGAGGAAAGCCATCCAACGCCCTCTGGAGGTGAAAGGTAGTCTCCATTTTCCATCCATGGTAACATTACATGCAAATTCTAAGAGGAGCTTCTGCCCCTGTTGCCCCTTCAGGCCTCCCCTGCCAAGTATGTGGCAAGCAGTGCCTGCAAGGATCGGCCTATACAGCTACTCCAGGACGTGCATATCAAACCCCACAAATTGACTGGAGGGAACCATCATCATCCTGTGGGATGGATAGCCAGAAGAAGAAGATGTAAATTCTAGACCCTGGCACAATTTCAGACACTGCTTTCCCAGAATGGATATTTAAAAAAAATAATTATTTACAGCATGGAAGGAGCCCATTCCAGCCATTTAAATCCCTGCTGCCTGATTACACCCAATTAGCCTGCAACCTAGTGTGATGTGGAGGAAACCAGAGCACTCGAGGAAAACCCATGCAGGTTAAGGGGAGAACATGCAGACACCGTACAGACAGCGCCGGATTCAAACCCAGGTCACTGGCACTTTAATACTGTTGCACTAACAACAGCACTAACCATGTTGTCCAGCCACATTGAACTAAACCTAAGGAACCCATTGCAAGTACTGTGAAGGCTCACTCAGTCACCACAAGAAATCAAGAATACTGTGGCTAAGAAAGAAACACACGACACCGTGGATCCTGTAACATGGAGTGAAAACATACTGAGCGTAAAGCCCCGCAAAAGGTAGCGGATGCAACCCAGGACATCGCAGGCAAAACCCTCCCCACCCTCGAGAACATCGACAGGGAACACTGTCGTCGGAGAGCAGTAGCGATCATCAAGGCTCCGCACCACCCAGCGCACGATCTGTTCTCGCTGCTGCCGACAGGAAAGAGGCGTAGGTGCTGCAAGACTCGCCCCCACCAGGTTCGGGAACAGCTGCTCCCCCTCCACCATCAGACTCCTCAACCACAAACTCAATCAGGGACTCATTTAAGGACTCTCACTTTTGCACTCCTGCAGTGATGCGACCACCAGCCGCTTGCAGGGGGGGGGCGATCTCTGTCCTTGCAGGAAGACCACCTAAGGGGCTAACTCCACCTGGCTGGCTGTCAATCAGCTGACCTGAATAGACCCCCATGGAGGGCTGACTCCACCTGGCCGGCTGACAATCAGCTGACCCGTATATAGACCTGAGCTGGCCTCTCCTGAGCCAGTCACACAGGGAGCTACTAAGGCATGAAATGGTGTTCAGACTTTTACTGGAATAAAGCCTGTTTTGAGTTTTGTGCTTGCTTGCTGCTTCCTCAATGCACCACAATGCCATTGATTTTCTTTTCTCTGTATTGCACAGTCAGTTTGTTTACATTTCTTTATTTCTTTACATGTGTTTGTTGTGTACAGTTTTTTCCCCCTGCACTATCGATAAGTGGTAATTCTGCCTTACTCGCAGGAAAAAGAATCTCAGGGTTGTCATGTGTGTACTCTGACATTAAATCAGAATTTTGAACACTGATGGAGGAATTCAGTGGCAAGCAGCGTCTACAGAGCTGGAGGGACACTCAGGGTTTTGGGCCGAGAACCAGCGTGGACCCAGTAACGTCAGCCATTCCTCTGTTTCTTCAGATGCTGCCTTGTCCAGAGAATCCTTCTAGCAGCATGTTTATAGCACAGTAATTAATGTCTAAAAAAAAAATCAAGGTCTGATCAGAAGGAAATGTTGAAGCAACTCGTGCTTGTTGAAGCTGAACTTGTCTGCTTTCTTCTTGAAACCCTGTGGTGTTTCCTGCCAACCAGATTTACAAGTCAAGACATAAATAACAACCATGTTCTTAGGATGAATTGCTGGAGGAGCTCGGCCGGTCTTGCAACAGGTAAAGACATACGACCGATGTTTCAGGCCCAAGCCCTCTCTCAAGGAACAAGCAAAGAGCAGGATGGCATCAGAATAAAGACTGAAGACTAGCTGGGAAACGAGTCCAGAACCAACAAAAGGTGTTACCTTTTCTCACCTCTCCCCTTATCATTTTAATTCTCTTACATCTATTCATTTTTTTAAATGTATTTTTAAACTTTCATTATTTAAATATACACAATGACATTTTCATTTCCCCCCCTTTCTCCTACCCTCCCCACCCCTTATAACGTAAAGCAAGAATAAAAGAAAGATAAATAAACAATAAAAGAAAAAAAAATGGAAAAGAAATGTCAAAGAAATCGTGTTGCCCAAAACTCCATATTTAAGTATTTTTGGACTTGTAGCGTATAACTTTAAGAGATGGAGGTGTGAAATCGGCGGTTTCTAATAGACGCTATGTACTATTTATTTATTTATTTAAAAATATTCAGACGGACAGCACGGTTAGTGCCCCTTGTTTGACCCATGAGACCGTGCCACCCAATTGGCTTTCACCCCATGGCATTTTGAAGGGTGGGAGGAAACGGGAGCACTCTAAGGAAACCCACGCAGACACAGGGAGAGCGTACAAACTCCTCACTGGATTCAAACCTGGGTCACTGGCGCTGTAACAGCGTTGCGTGAACCACTACGGCCACCGTGTCGCCCCTTCCATTCTCACCTTACCTTCTTAGAAAGTTTCACCTCCCCTCTTTTTAGATCATCCTGCCCTCCTGAAGTCCACAGTTTCTTGGTTTTGCTGTTCTCTGCCCTTCTTCAATCCACAGGCCCAACTCCAGAATGCATTGAAGATCTTTGACAAAATCCCAGGATGTAGAGTTTTGAGCCTCTGTGGTGTGGTTTTCAATCTCACTAATTTCTCATGTTATTTTTGACAAGTATTTATTCCTTTCAATTTACTTTTTAAAATTTAACAGGCCCTTTCTGTCACACAAACACCTCAATTAGCCTTCACCCCCCAAATATTTTGAATGGAACACACAGAGGAAACCCATGCAGACATAGGGAAGACATCTCCTTGCAGACAGCGCCAGATTTGAATGCTGGTCACTGACGCTTGGAATGGATCTATGTTAATGATAATATTTAGGCTAAGGTTAAGCTATATAAAAATGTCTTAAAATATTGTATCTGTATTCTTAGTAAGTTAGCTATGGGCTGGTACAGGGTCACACACAAGTCAGCATATTTACAGATGCACCTTTGAACTCAGGAGTGTTCATTTTTAGAGTCGACTGTCTTGGAAAGACAGGGCTAATGGATCAGAAGTTGGTCAAGAACAATGGAATGTTTGGCTTATTAAAAATCTGAAGTATCTAAGTACTCAATAAGAACTGCTGAAGGAAGCCATCTGTTTTTAAACTAAACCACAAGGCCTCTTGAACAAGAGAAATGAAACTCAGAGCCATTTGAGTGATATACTCAAGCCTTTGAAGTGAGGTGTTCTGTCGGAGTCGTGTCGTCTACAAGACAGAGGCAAGAAGATCACATAGTTTACAAGAAGCTGGGGTTGGCAACTGTTTAAAATTCCAATAATGGATCACATGTTTTCTAGGAATTAAGACTGACCTCATTGGTGATGTAATTTCATACGAGTCTAAAGATATACATATCCAAAGGAAGAGGTCTCTTTAGCCCAGAAGAAAACAGAAGGAAAAGAAGACTGACAGCATTCTCCAGAGAAGGAGGAGGTGCTGTTCTAAGTGGCCTTAAAGCAAGTCAGACCACTTCTGTCTCTTTTTGTTATTAGAAGGCAGCCTCCTCATGGACAAGAGCTCCAGAACTCTTAAGAAGCTAAGAGGGAGTTGAAGATCACCACTTTGAGAATTAAAGAAGAAATCTCTTCCTGGGAAAATAGCTCTGTGAGTTTGAACAGTCTAAGGACTAAGTCAGTGTTAACAAATACTTCATTACTGCTTTCAGCAACAATTTAAAAGAACTATGTTTCATAATCACTTCTGAACTACAATTTAATAGATCAAGTTCAACAAGACTTTAATATATTGGGCCTTAAAAATAACTTTTCAGACTCAAGTTTAAACTGAAATAGTTTGAACTTTAATACACACACACATTTATACCATTACATTCGGGCATAGAGGGGTTAAGGTTAGAGTTAAATAAGTTCAGGGTTAAGTGGGAACTGTTATGTGATTAATAGTTTAAAGTTAAAAAGTATTATTTTGAATTTATCACAGTCAGACCAATCTTCCATTGCTGTTCCTGTGTTCGCTCTCACAGAGTTTGGTTAGTTTGTAACATACTGCAATAGCATTGGGCTAACCTGTTAACCGTTAATAGCACTGCTCTACCTGTTAACCATTCTTGTAACTGTATTTCTGGGAATTTATTTAGGAAGACGAACACAATGTATTTGCTTAATTCCTCTGCTGTTTCCTGATCCCAGAGGTTCTCAACCCTTCGCCCGCCCCCCCCCCCCAACTTACATACCACCTTAAATAATCCCTTACTAAGTGCTCTATGGCATCCCAAACCACAGGTGCTCTGTGGCTAGTAAGGGATTGCTTTAGGTGTATGTAAGTGGAAACAAACAAGAACCACTGCTCTAACCTCTCTCTATTATTGCTGGCAACTTTGTAAGCTTCTTTGTTTGATTTAACACTGGCTTTTACTTTTCCTGACAGCCACCGATGAATCACTTTCCCTTTGGGTTTATGAGCCTGAAAGGATTTTATTTTGCAAGTTATGGATTAAAAAAAAATACCCACCCACCTGTGGCAAGCCGAGGTAGCAGCAAGCAAGCAAGCACAAACTCAGAAAAGACTACAACAGGTTTTATTCCAGTTAAAGTCTGAACACCAGTGGCTCCCTGAGTGACTGGCTTAGGAGGGGCCGGCTCAGGTTTATAATCAGGTTGGCTGATTGACAGCCGGCCAGGTGGACTCAGCCCCTTAGGTGGTCTTCCTGCAGGGGCAGAGATCGTCCCCTGGAGTAGGCAGATGGTCATATCATCACACCACCATCAAACATGTTAATGTATTGTTCTATTCAACCATAATTACATCCCCCCCATTAAGATTTACTACCCTCAAGCCTGGCCCACCATACAATATGCGGGTCAGCTCCTGTAGCCCACAAGAAGTGCTTCTGACCCAAAGCATTGGCCATTCTTTGCCATCGACTGATGCTGTTCAACCTGCCGAGTTCTTTCAGCAGGTTGGCTCCTGGCCCTCAATTCCCTGATCTTACCCGTTGGAGACCTTTCTGGCCCTCTCTACATCGGAGAAACCTTCTTCCCTCTCTATTCTCCCAGCCATCCCTCCTCCCCTTGCTTACTGCTCTGGCCTTCTCTACCTATTACTTCCTGCCTTTGCTACCATGCTCTCCCCCGCCCCTCCACCTTACTTTTTTATTTGGGCGCCTGCTGACATTTTTCAGTATGTTGAAGAAGGGCTCAAGCCCGAAACATTCATAATGTATCTTTATCTTTGCTGTATAAAGGACCCTGTTTGATCTGCTGAATTTCTCCAGCGTTGTGTTTTTACTTCAACCGTGGTGTCTGCCGACTTTAATTCCCAATAAACCACCCTCTTGGGTAGATAATCCAAGAGGTTCAACACCCTCTGCAGGAAGAAGTTGCTGCATGCCTCAGTTTTAAATGGCCACCCCATATCTCAAAACTATGTCCCCTTATTCAAGAACCTTCCAGTATCTCCACATTTACTTGCCATGGAGGGAGTGCAGAGAAGGTTCACTGGATTGATACCAGGGATGGAAGGACTTGCATATGAAGAAAGGTTGGATAGACTAGGCTTGTATTCTCTGGAATTTAGAAGATTGAGGGGGGTATCTTACAGAAATATATAAAATTCTTAAGGGGTTAGACAGACTAGACACAGGTAAGTTGTTTCCAATGCTGGGAAAAACCAGAACCGGGGTCACAGTTTAAGGATAAGGGGGAAGTTTTTTAGGAATGAGATGAGTAAAAATTTCTTCTCTCAGAGGGTGGTGGATCTGTGGAATTCTTTGCCACAGGAAGTAGTTGAGGCCGGTTCCTTGACAATATTTAAGAGTAGGTTAGATTTGGCATTTGTGGCTAAGGAGATCAAGGCAGGAACCAGGTACTGATCAGCTATGATCATATTGAATGGCAGTGTAGGCTTGAAGGGCCAAATGGCCTCCTCCTGCACCTATTTTTCTATGTTTCTATGTGTCGTTCTCCAGGTAAGTCAGGACGGAGTGGAGGGAGAAGGCTATAGCTGTTGGCGTGTTTCTCAGCCGGCGAAGTCTAATGTCTATCCCATCCAACACTTGCTAGCTCCTGAAGATACCTTCAGGCAGTGTTGACCCAAGGGGTTTGATTCCCTCAATGGGAGTCACAGCAGTGTGTAGTTCAGAAGTGGTTAAATTTTGGCTATGGAAGTGGATAAGACAGGGAATGCAGGCAATGTTACACTGAGAAATCAATAGTTGTCAAACAACAATGTCTGAGGGGGTAACTCACATGGGGAATAAAATCAGACGTTGAAAGGAGAGTCAATAGAAGACTAATATGCAATGTTACGATAAATTATCCCTTGTACTTGGGAAAGATGATTTGCTCTCAGCATTGTGAAGTGTGTTTTGATCTACAAATTCCATTTGAAGGTACACAATTTGGCTTTTCAAAATGAAACCAGCAAGAAGCTGCACCTGGAAGACCCCCCTACTCCCTCAGACGTTTGTCACAGGGACTATGGGTAGGATCGGTCTCGGGAGGTAAGTCCAGTCGATCACGGTGTAACAGTGGTTTACCGCAGGCACCCCACGAGGACCCACGCTACAGTGAACTCAGGAGGGGCTTTGTGAATCATCAACTCTCACAGGTCCCTGGCCTTGAGGGGTTACAGAATAGATGGGCAGTTTGATCAGAGGTGGAAAGAGTGAGCAAATTTAAGTTCTTTGGAGTCACAATCTTGGAGGATCTTTCCTGTACAGACACTCAGACAGAGTGCGCGTCCAGGGTGGGACGGGTCCTTCAGTACTTTGGCCCGTTTTCCTAGAGAGTGGGAGATGTAGATCTAGTCCGTGAAAGACTCTTACCAATTCCGACAGATACACCATAGAAAGTATTCTGCCTCACTACCTCAGGTAGCAGCCAATATATAAACAAATGAAGAAACTGACTGCAATACAGGGAGAAAAACAATAAAGTGCAAAAGTAAGAAGTGAGTCCCTGTGAGTTTGATGTTGAGGAGTCTGATGGTGCAGGGGAACCTGGTGGATACGAGTCTTGTGGCACCGATACTTCTTTCCTAATGGCAGCAGCGAGAACAGAGCGTGCGCTGGATGGTGTGGATCCTTGATGATCGCTGCCGCTCTCCGACGGCAGCGTTCCCTGCAGATGCTCTTGATGGCGATGTCCTGAGCTATGTTCCCTACCTTTTGCAGGGTTTTCTGCTCGGGGTATGGGTGAACCCATACCAGACCGTGATGCAGCCGGTCAATGCACTTTCCTCCACACCTCCGTAGAAATTCTTCAGGGTTACTGCACCTCTGCAAACTCCTGAGGAAGTAGAGGCGCTGACACGCTTTCTTCACATGTGTTGAGTACAGGAAAGATCCTCCAAGATTGTGACTCCAAAGAACTTAAATTTGCTCACCCTTTCCACCTCTGATCAAACTGCCCATCTATTCTGTAACCCCTCAAGGCCAGGGACCTGTGAGAGTTGATGATTCACAAAGCCCCTCCTGAGTTCACTGTAGCATGGGTCCTCGTGGGGTGCCTGCGGTAAACCACTGTTACACCGTGATCGACTGGACTTGCCTCCCGAGACCGATCCTACCCATAGTCCCTTGCAGGCTCCCCCTTTCTTTTCGCTCTGATCAGCCAAGGAGGTGGATGGCTGTCTGGTAGTGTTCCGGTCTTTAGCTATTCAAATCCTGATTGTTCCACCACTCAGCCTTTTGGGAATGATTGATGGTGCATCAGTACACTAGGAGGACCATATCTGTGTCAGATTAAGCTCCAAGTCCCACCTTAGACTCGGATCAGGAATCTCAACCCCACACAGTATATAATGTAATTCCTTTGTTATTAACTCAACAAATGTGCTGACAGACAGGTTCATTCCAAATTGTTAAAAGGCATAATTTATTAAAGAAAATATGTATAATTCATTTTGGCATTATATCAGCACACATAAATATTAACAAGTAATAACATTATTATTTGAGTCAATGTTTACACAGATTCAGACATGACATAATGTAAATCTGTTGCAAAGTGCACAGTCACATTTTGATAGGTCAGTAGGTGAGATTGTTCATCATGGATTAATAAGTGGATTAATACATCAATTCTACCTCACCCACTGAGTGGAAATGACTCCTCTCATCCCATCACTGGACTTTAGAGGGGGTTGAGAAACCTGGAATGGTTAACAAGGCTTGTGTTTTTTAAAAAATTTTATTTAAAATACTAAGCAAACATACTACAATTTTTCAAACTTAATCCAAATACATGTGGTATTTATATATAAAAAAAGAAAAAAAATTAATTCCCACCATCCCTTCTCCAAACTTCAAATAAGGAAAGAGAAAAGGGACAAGAGAACCACCAAAGGACAACATCACATCCCGATACCTTTACATGTATAGACGGAGACCTATAAGGGAAAGGGAATGTTCGAGATTCATTTAAATTTTAATACCAACAGTTTGCAAATATGGGCTCCGTATTTGCCAAAATGTATGGTATTTATCTCTTAAATTATAAGTAATTTTCTCAAGTGGAATACAGCTCCGAACTTCTGCCTGCCACCTCTCCATTCCCAAATCCAACTTCCAAGTTATAGCAATACATTTTCCAGCTATTGCCAAGGCAATTTGAACAAATTTTACTTGATATTTGTATTCAATTTTAATTTAGGTTTAATCCCTCTAATATCTCCCAGTAAAAATAACATTGGATCCTGTGGGAATCTAACTTCAGTTATTCGTTCTAATAAATTACCCATTTCAATCCAAAAAAGTTTTCATTGTGGAACCCTGCCAAATTGAGTGCAAAAAAAGTACCAACTTCTTGACAACATCTAAAACATAAATCCAAGTAAGTATAGTTCATATTATGTAACTTTCGTGGTGTTAAATATAACTGATTGAACTAACAGATATCTCACATTTACACTCTCTACATATCTGAATCCATTTATGTTCACCTATTTGCTTATTTAAATCTACCTCCCATTTGTTGTTAACAATGCTTGAACAAGCTCCAAACCCCGTCCCTCTGCAACTGGATCCTTGACTTCCTCATCAGTAGACCACAGTCAGTAGGAATCGTCTCCTCCTCACTGATTATCAACACAGGCTCACTCCAAGGGTGTGTGCTTAGTCCACTGCTCTACTCACTCTACACCCATGACTGTGGGGCCAGGCACAATTCCAATGTTATCTACAAGTTTGCCGATGACACCACAATTGGCGGCAGAATCACAAACGGCAATGAGGATGCGTACAGGAAGGAATGAAATCAGATCATTAGGTGTTGTCACACTAACAACCTTGCGCTCAATGTTAGCAAAACCAAGGAGGCGACTGTGGACTTCAGGAGGAAGTCTGGGGAACACGACCCAGTCCTCATCGAGGGCTCAGTAGGTGGTTATGGACTTCAGGAGGAAGTCTGGGGAACACGACCTAGTCCTCATCGAGGGCTCAGAAGTGGGGGTCAAGAACATCAAATTCCTGGGGGGGGGGTCAACATCTCTGAAGATCTGTCCTTGAACCTCCATATTGATGCAATCACAAAGAAGGGTCGCCAGCGGCTTTACTTTGTGAGGTGTCTGAGGAGATTTAGATTGTCACCGAAGACTCTCATGAACTTCTACAGATGGAGAGCATTCTGGCTGGTTGGATCACTGTCTGGTACGGAGGCGCCAATTCTCAGGACAAGAATTAACTTCAGAGGATTGTTAACTCTGCCTGTGACATCACAGACTTCACTCCATCGAGGACATCTATAAGAGGCAATATCTTAAGAAAGCAGCCTCTATCCTCAAGGACCCCCACCACCAAGGACATGCCCTCTTCACTCTGCTACCATCAGGGAAAAGGCCTGAAGACGAGCACTCAGCGGCACAAGGACAGTTTCTTCCCCTCCGCCATCAGATTCCTGAATAATCAATGAACCACAGACGCTGCTTTAGTTTGACTTTTCGTGCACTACTTGTATTTATTTTTGTAAAAGGGTTCATATAAATGTTTGCAATGTGATGCTACTGCAAAGCAATAAATTTTGGGACTTGTTCGTGACATTAAATTCTGATTCTGATTCTGAACTCATCGATCTCTGACCCCCCAACCTGCATCACTCTCAGGAGCTCCTGTTTTTAATCCTTGCTAAAGCAGACAGCCCAACCCCACGACACTCTTGTGGGACCTTGCGAGGTTTATTCCCTGTTGGGCACAATAATCACAGAGACAAGACTGAGGGGAACGATAGGCTTTATTACACACAAGACTGCAGGCCCGAGTCCACGTGAGAGAAATGCAGCGAAGGAAGAGGTGACTCGACCTTTATGGCCTGAGTCACAGGGGAGGCGTCCGGGAGAGGATGTCATCAGGAGGCGGGCCAGCCTGTGCCTGTACTGGCCAGTACGTACAATACCGTATCATTACATTCCCCCAGTGAATGGGAGCTGCATTTAAGGAGTAAATTTAAATTAAATTTTAAAATCTAGTCATACAGCAGTGTAACAGGTCCTTCTGGCCCACAAGCTCGTGCTGCCCAAATACCACGCCCCCCCCACGTTTTGAAAGGTGGGAGGAGGGCGGAGCACCTGGAGGAAACTCACGCAGACACGGGGAGACTCCTTACAGACCGCGCCGGATTCGAACTGGGCCACCAGCACTGTAAAGCTAACACCAAACGGTCAGTACCCGAGCCATGAGGCTGCAGCCCCCCATGCAGCCTTGAGTCTAGGATGTGGGGGGAAATCCCAGAAAACAGTTGTGGGGGGGGGGGGGGGAGGAAGAGAAACAGAGTCCCGGATGTGAAGAACAATCTGCAGTGCAAGGAATGCTCCAATTCAGCAACTCTGAGTTCAGGTCTCAAGGTTACGCTTCGTCTGCTGGGGTACAGTGGAAAAGTTATTTCTTGTTTGTGTGTGCTATCCAGCAAGCCAACCCATAGGTGTCTGCAGCAGAATGAGATGCAGTGCAGAGTGGTATTGTAATAGTTCCAGCACCGAGTGCCCGTCTCCATTTGTATCAGTAGGTTCCGGGCTCAAGTCCCTCGAAAGTCTTGAGCCCAAATCCTCTGACGCACTGAGGGAGTGCAGCGTGGGAGGTTACTAGGCATCTCTGTTACCTGCATTACTGATCTGATTTAAATTAAATTTAATTTAGACCTACAGCACGGTAACAGGCCATATCGGCCGATGAATCAGTGCTGCCCAATTTACACTCAATTAACCTACAGGCCCGGTGCATTTCGAATGGTGGGAGGAAACCGGAGCCCACAGGGATAACGTACAAACTCCTTATGGACAGCGCAAGATTCAAACCCCGATCCCGATTGCAGGCGCTGTAAAGGTATTGCAATAACCGCTACACTAACCATGCCCACCTTTTCTACCAACTGCGCCACCTCTGATGTGGGATAGGGCGAGGTCGGCCAAGGAGAATGACTCCAGCGGCGAAGGGAGTTACGCAGGGTTTGACAGGCATCAGCTTAAAGCTTGCCGAGATTTTCCAAAGTCCACAGACAGCTGTGGGCCAGGCAGATAGGAAGGGAGAAGGGGAGTCGTATAAAGGATGGGATCACAGTTCACCTCCCCATGGAACTGGCAGCCTCTGTTGTGCTACAGCCTTCTCCCTCTTTCACTCAATCCCTCCCCCTCTCCCACCCTCCCCTCTTTCCTTCCCTACCTCCCCCTCTCCCTCTCTACCCTCTCTCTCTCTCCCACTTCCTCCCTCCCTCCCTTCCTGCCTCTCAATGCCAGAGAGTGATACAAGTAGAAAATGCTGTCAAGACTCAGCAAGCCAGACAGCATCTATGGAGAGAACATAGAACTTGGTGAGATAGAAAGCAAGTTCATTTTAAATTGTGGAGAGGGGATGGATAGAAAAAAAGATTGTGGAATGAAAGGTAAGTGCCTATGTTTCCCACGTTAAACAAAAACAACTCTTACCAAGGACGCCACTGGCTGAAGTTACCCAGGGATGCTCTGAAAGAGAAGTGCAAGGGGATATAGAAATGCAACTCTGATTTTTCCCATCTTGCCCTGATGGTGAAAACTGCTTATTTTGCTAACCAACAGACTTGTATGTACAAGTGATTTTTCAGGGACTATAAAACTAAAAGACCATCTATTACTGCTTTTCTTAATTGAGATTGCCTGAGATTGAAATTTTCTCATTCATCATTAATCAGAAGTCATCTGCAGCTGTTCCAACAGGGAGATCGATAGGCAGTTTGGACACTGTCCTGCCTTGGCTATTATTCCAGTGAAATGAGTGATACTCAGATAAAACACAACCGTCCAGGCCCAACTCCCAGTGACGTGTCTCTCAAACATGGGGTGAGGGAGGTGGGAACTGGGCAGCCTCACATCTCAATTCACCCACCACTGAGGCAGAACGAGGAAGGGGAGGGGGAGAGAGAGAGAGAGCGAAAGAGGAGAGAAAGATGGGGGGAGAGAGAGAGAGAGAGAGAGGGGCAGACAGAGGAAGAGGGGGAGTGAGAGAAAGACAGAGAAACAGAAATATCTGGACTTTCTCAACAAAAACTCAATCAAATACTTCAACGAAAGTTTTCTTACGTTTGCACTTTATTAATTATTTTTCTCTCTGTATTGCGTAGTTTGTTTACATTTCTTTATTTGTTTACATGTCGAGTACAGGTTTTTTTCCACCATCTATCAGTGGTAGATGCAGCATTGGTGCCTCCACTGGGTGTGGTGATTGGGAGTTGGTGATCCTCCTGACCACTAGAGGTAATTGGAAATGGAATGTTAGCTGCACAAAATGTATGTGCCCCATGAGGTTATGAATTGACAATAAAATATAAGTAATACAAAAGAACCCGTTTCTTTATCACAAAAGAAGAAATATCACATGGTATCAGGAATGGTATTAGCAGGAGACATGGAGAGTGTGAAAACACCTAATGCTGTGAATTGGACTGGGAATGTTGACTATGAGTGGTGGTTGTTCAAGCAGCGATTCATGCTGCATCTGCAAGCCATTGGACTCAATTGCAAACAGGATGCATGGAAGATTGCATTGCTACTCACAAGAGGTTTTCAATAATTTTGTTTTTGCCGAGGCAGTTGACCAGGGCAAGTTTGACAAGGTTATTGCGATATTTGTTTGAGAGGAATGTTTCGCTAACACACGCAGCTGCAAACCAAGAGATAAATTTTTAATGAATTTGAGATTGAAAGCAAGAACATTTGGATTGCTGCAAGACTCAACGATCCATGATCAAACTGTGTTTGGAATTATTGATAACAAATTGAGAGAGAGGTTGCTATGAGAGATGGAGCTCACCTTAGCTGGAGCTGTGAAGATATGCCACGCCAGTGAATGAGCTCTGTAACATGTGGAAAAGTTTGGTGAGAGTGCAAGGGCTGGTGAAAATCACGGCACAGTCATGGCCACAGTGACTGGACGGCCACATAAACAGTGAACGAGATATTAGAAACAACAAAAAGATGGAGGGATATTCAATTGTAAACAATGTGGCCCCCAACATTCATCAAATCAATGGCCAATCTACGGAAAAGTCTGTAACAAGTGCAAAGGACGGAAACATTATGCAAAGCAATGTTTATCTAAAGGGAAACAAAACAGAAGTGAAAGCATGCTCACTATAGAAGAAACCACCCTCAGTGATACATTCTTCATGGGTATGGTAGTGCAGGAAGATTTCAAACTAACAGACACTGAACAGCCCAAGCGTGAACAGAGTTGACCAGGATAAATGGAGCAGATATTCCTTTCAAGCTGGACACAGGGGCAAAGGCCAATTTGATCTGTGAGTGTGACATCAGGGCAATGAAGATAAAGCCAAACATCCATCCAAATTCTGTCCAGCTCAAGTCCTACAATAGACAACCCCATTGACACAAAAGGCACATGTAGACTCAAGGTGAAAGTTAAAGTTAAAGACCACCTCATGTTTGTGGAAGCCCCAGAGAGATACGACGCACTTCTGGGTGACAAAGCATGTGAAAACTTTGGCATCGTCAAGAGGGTGTACCGTGCAAATCACAAAACTGCGTAGAGGAAGCACTCGATCAATTTCCAGGCATCTTCAAGGGGTTTGGAGTTCTACCATTCATCTGTTAGATGCAGTTAAAGGAGAACACATAGCCAGTAATGGATGCCTGGAGGCAGGTTCCAGCGCCGCTAAAAGAAAAGATCAAGCAGAAACCCGACCAAATAAGGTCACTAGAGGTCATAAAGCCGAGGAGCTCACAGAACGGGTGAATTCAAGGGTGTGTGTCAAAAAGAAGAACGGTGACCTATGTGTGTGCATAGACCCAAAAGACTTGAATGCCAATATAGAGAGGAAACATTATCAAATTCCAACCAGGGATGGAATTCTGAGTGAGATGGTTGGTGAAAAGATTTTCGCCAAATTGTATGCATCCCAGGGCTTCTGGCAATTAAAACTGCATGAAGATAGCACAAAATGTAAATTGAGTACACCTTTTGGCCAGTACTCCTGTCTGAGAATGCCTTTTGGAATTTCCTCAGCTCCTGAAGTGTTCCACAGGACAATGGAGCACATCATAGAAGGTAGAAATGGGAAATGTATGGTGCATGGATGACATGATCCTATGGGGATCTGCACAGGAGCAGGTACAACGAGAGGCTCATCAAAGTGCTACAACACATCCAGATTAAAGTTAAACAGAGAAAAAATGTCAGTTTGGTGTGAAGGAAATTATCTTTGAGGGGGATAAGCTGTCGGAGGCAGGTGTGGAGGCAGACAAGAGCAAGGTGAAAGCAATTCCAGAGATGCCCAGACCCACTGACAAAAAAGAATATATTGAGAGTGCTGGGAATGATCAATTTCATTGGTAAATTCACACCAAACCTGTCTTCTAAAACAACATAGCTGAGGGAATTGTTAACATCAAAAATGTGAATTCAAGTGGACGGCCAACGACGCAGAAGAATGGGGATGACTGAAGACCATTCTAACTACTGAACTAGTGCTTTCGACTTTATTTGGCCCATCCAAAAGGACAAAAATATCTATGGACGCTTAAAAAAATGGAATAGTTGCTGTGGGAGAAGATTGCAGGCCAGTCGCATACATGTCAAGGATAATGACCACATCTGAATGCGGATAAGTTCAGACAGAGAAGAAGTGTCTAGGTCTGGTCTATGGCTTCGAGAAATTTCACAGCTATGTGTATGGTCAACCAACATTCATGGCAGAGACAGACCACAAGCCATGAATAGCAAGTGAAACCTCAGTTAGATGTTGGCATGAATCCAAAGACTGATGATGAAGTTACAACACTATGACTTTGCATTGGTGTACACACCAGGGAAACTTATTGAAGGTTATGTCCATGACCTCATATTTCTCAGATTTGATACTTCTCATAACGTAGAATACTCTCTCAGACCTGATGCAGGTTGCCCTCCAGAAATTTTGACCCTCCACAGATGCCTGCTCAACCTGTTCCCCCACCAGGTTGGTATTTGCCTCAGATTCCGGAATCTGTAAGTCTTGTGTCTGGAACAGGACAGAGTCCCCTTGAAGGAACTAACCATTCGCATTGACGCCTGGACACCATTGTTGAAATGAACAAAGGACTACATTTCACTGGAGCTATGATGGAAATCTGCATTTCGCTGATGCCTGGCACATCCCTTCCCGGGCTGCCCTGCAGCCAATGCTTTCCCTTTGATGTCTTGAAATGGAGGAATAGTGGACAAGTGTGTGTGGGCAAAGGGGATAGAGAAAGGCGCTAAGATAATGGAGAAGGAAAGGCTGGGGGCTCTGGGGGTAAGTACCAGAACACACCGACGTGGGACTCGTGACATTGCTTGCAACAAGCTTCAGTTCCTGTTTTTTTTGAGATTTATAATTCTCCCTCAACGACTTTCACAAACCCTTGTGTTTTTTCCTCTCTCCTTCTGCCATTTTTTGGCTTCTTTCTCTGTGTCCCATTACTGCCTGATCAGCTCTATCTGCAATCGTCTTGCTGTCTGATGCACCATCAATCACTCAGGAGACTATGTTGGGGAGAATCCAATAGGCTTGAATTCACTTGAGAACATAGCATATCCCTACTGTTCGGTCATCCGGCACTGAGTTGCGGGGGTGTGTGGAACAGTCACCTTTATACAGGAGCCTGTGGGGAGGGGTTTTAGGTACAATCGGCCAATAGGAATGTTTGACCATTATAGTGGTTTACCACACTGTGACATCATCGCTCTCTCTCTATCTGTAGCACTCTCTCTTTCTCCTCTCCTTCCTGTTTTCAGATTTCAGATTTATTGTCAGAGTTCATACATGACCTCACATACCACCTTGAGATTATTTTCTCTGTGGGTGAGGCAGAATTACCACTTATTGGCAGTGCAATTGGTAGAAATATAAACAAACTGATTGCACAATACAGAGAGAATAAACAAAAATCAGTGAAGTGAACAAGTAAGAGCCCTTAAATATGTCCCTGATTGAGTTTGTCGTTGAGGAGTCTGACGGTGGAGGGGGAGCAGCTGTTCCTGAACCTGGTGGGTGCGAGTCTTGTGGCACCGAGACCTCTTTCTTGACGGCAGCAGCGAGAACAGAGTGGTGTGGATCCTCGATGATTGCTGCTGCTCTCCGACGGCAGCGTTCCCCGTAGATGTTCTCGATGGTGGGGAGGGTTTTGCCTGTGATGCCCCGGGCTGTGTCCACTACATTTTGCAAGGCTTTCCGTACCCTCATACCAGACCATGATGCAGCCGGTCAGCACACTCTCCACCGCACAGCTGTAGAAATTTGCCAGGGTTTTCATTGTGATATTAAACTCTGCAAACTCCTGAGGAAATAGAGGCGCTGATATGCTTTCTTATTGATGTCATTAGTGTGTTGGGTCCCGGAAAGATCCTCTGAGATGGTGTCTCCCAAGAACTTAACATTTGCTCACAATCTCCACCTCCGATCCCCCACTGATTGTTTTCCTCTGGTTTTCCCTTCCTGAAGTCAACATTCAGCTCCTTAGTTTTGGTGACATTGAGTACAATGTTGCTGGTGCCCCATTTAGCTACATTTCCTATCTCCCTCCTGTACGTTGATTCATCACCCCTTCGTTTATACAACCCACTACCGTGGTGTCGTCGGCACATTTGGAGACGGTGTTATTGTCGAATTGAGGCACACATTCATAGGTGTTCAGGGGGGGGGGGGCAGGCGGGGGGCTAAGAAAGCTCACTCCGCCTCGATGGTGGGTGAATGAAGACGCGCGGCTCCCCAGTTCCCACCTCCCATAGCTCGTGTTTGGAGGAGTTGGACCTGGATGGTCTTGGTTTATCTGAGAGTTATACAGTGCCCTGTAGTTATAAGGCACTTCAGTGTACCAGCCGCCTATCGATCTCCCTGTTGGAACAGCTGTAGATGACTTCTGATTAATGATGAACGAGTCAATTTCAATCCCAGGCAATCTCAATTAAGGGAAAAGCAGTAATAGATGGTCTTTTAGTTTTATAGTCCCTGAAAAATCACTTGTACAGACAAGTCTGTTGGTTAGCAAATTAAACAGTTTTCACCATCAGGGCAAGATGGGAAAAATCAGAGTTGCATTTCTATATCCCCTTGCACTTCTCTTTCAGAGCATCCCTGGGTAACTTCAGCCAGTGGCGTCCTTGGTAAGGGTTGTCTTTGTTTAACGCGGGAAACATAGGCGCTTACCTCTCATTCCACAACCTTCCCCCTCTCCACAATTTAAAACGAACTTGCTTTCCATGTCTCTGTGGTGGTATGTTTCCTCCATTGCACGTAGCTCTGATCGACTGCTGTATATATGGAGCTGGCCTGCCCATTGATGACTTGGAAAGCTCACTGGCTGACTCTTGTCTGCACCACTTTCAGCTTCTTCTCGTCGGAGTCGACCAGTTCCGTGGCGGCCTCAAGGAAGTTGCCGAAGCAGCTGATCCATTGCTCGTACTGTTCAGATGCTCCTGGGGATTGGGGGGGTCCACTTCCAGCCGATCGGGGTGCAGCAGCTTTTCTGTTACTGGAGAGATAACTTCTGCACATTAAATTGTAGGGCACTACCAGTGACCACAAAGGCAGAGGGAACGATAGGCTTCAATGTACAGAAGAACCTTGCTGGCCCAGATCCCAGGTATAGGAATGGCGGGAAGGGAGAGGTGGCTCGACCTTCATGGCCCAGGACCACGGGGGAGGAGTCATCAGTGGGCGGGCCAGCTCCATATTTACATAGTCAATCATAACTATGTACAATGGAGGAAACATAGCACCACATTCACCAAGTTCTATGTTCTCTCCACAGATAATACCTGACTTGCTGAGTCTTAACAGCATTTTCTACTTGTATCTTTTTTCACTCTCTGGCATTGAGAGACAGGAAAGGAGGGAGGGAGAGAGAGGGAGAAAGAAAGGAAGAGGGGTAGAGGGAGAGGTAAAGTGAGAGAAAGGAGATGGGGAGATAGAGGAAAAGAGAAGAGGAGAGGGAGAGTTAGAGGGAGGAACGGGGAGATAAAGGGAGAAAGGGAGAGGGGGAGAGGGGGAGAGGAACAGAGGGAGAGGAAGGAGAGAGGGTAGGGGAAAGAGATAAAGAGAAAAAGAGAAGGGTAGAGGGAGAGGAGGAAAAGGGGGAGAGGTAGGAGGAGAGAGGGAGAGGGAAAGAGATAGAGGGAGAAAGGTAGAGGAAGAGAGCAATAGGGGAGAGAGAGAGAGAAGGAGGAGAGGTAGGTAGAGGGAGAGAGAGAGAGAGAGGAGGAAGAGGGGAGAGGGAGAATGGGAGAAAGGGAGAGGCAGAGAGGGAGAGAAAGGGGGAGGGAATGAGCAAGAGGGAGTGAGGGAGGGGACACTGAGTGATTGCCAGATTGGAAGGTGTTTGGAGGGGGTCTATAAGACCAAAGCAGAGAGGGGTAGAAAAGGTAGAAGGTTGAAGCATCACAGAGATTGTCTGTAGTGGGAAAGAGACCGTGGTTCCAACCATTATTCAGTTTAACAGCCCTACCTCCACTTCTCTATCTGCCTGACCCATGTCTGCCTATCAACTTTAGAAAATCCTGGCTAGCCTTACGCTGACCGGGCAAAAGATGCTTGCCAAAGTTGAATGAATACCTTAAATACTGTATCATTCCATCTTCATTGGAGTCATTCTCCTTGGCTGACCCCTTCTAACCCCACATCTACTCCTTACCCAAATGACTAACACTTACCTATCTCTACAAGGTGTGTGTGTGTGTGTGTGTGTGGAGATCACAGCATCGTAGTCTGGTACGGGGACACCAGTACCCCTAAGCGGAAAACCCTGCAGAAGGTAGTGGACGCAGCCCAGAACATCACAGGCAGGACCCTCCCCACCATCGAGAGCATCTACAAGGAGCGCTGCCATCGGAGAGCAGCAGTGATCATCAAGGATCCACTCCACCCAGCGCACGCCCTGTTCTCTCTCCTGTTGCCTGTGATGATGTCATCTGACAATAAATCTGAAATAAATAAAATAAAATCATGAGTCCAAGGCCAATCTATTGTGTCCATTGGTGGTGTTCTCCTGTGACTGGTGCCAGCAGCCCATCCTGTGGGCCCTCTCACCTCCTAGATCAATAATGAGGTTGAGCTGTTCAAGCAAGTGTGAGCAATGGGCCTTTGGGCGGTAAAGCTGGAGCAGGTCTGGCACATTGAATGGTTGGGTACTGCAGGGTGTGGCAGAATAGAGAGACATTGGGATACATAGAACGATGCCATAGGGCAGCGAAGAGGGCGATTGGCAGGCTGGCCATTGAGCATAAGAGCAAGGGCATCATATTGCCATTGTACAAGATGTAGGTGAGACCAAACTGAGAGTATTGTGCATAGTTCTGGTCACCCAACTTAACAAGATCCAGGGGCGTATCTAGGGTATGGCAGGCATGGCACCTGCGCCACTTGAAGGGGAGGACTCCACTTGAAGGGATGGGCCCCAGCCCCCACCCTGAGCTATCCCGGACATACCTGTTTCTTCCATAGTCGGTGCACTCATCCTCCTTCCTCGTCCTAGCGTTCACTCTCTTTTATACCACGCCAAATACAACATGGCGGCTACCAAGGCCAGGTCTTGTGAGACCTCCTCGTCGCTGTTTATTCTGACGCCTGCCATCTACTGCTTTTGCGTAGATACGCCACTGCCAAGATCACGTGATATAGGAGCAGAAGGAGTCTGCTCCACCGTTCTAATCATGAGCTGATCCATCCTCCCGCTCAGCCCCATTCCCCGGCCTTCTCCCCATAACCCTTGATACCCTGACTAATCAAATACCTGTCAATCTCTGCCTTAAATACACCCAACGACCTCACTTCCACAGCCGCCTGGGGCAACAAGTTCCACAGACTCACGACCCTCTGACTAAAGAAATTCCTCAGCATCTCTGTTTTAAATTGATGCCCTTTTATCCTGAAGTTATACCTCTTGCCCTTAACTCCCCTACCATGGGAAACATCCTTGCCACATCTACTCTGTCCGGGCCTATCAGCGTTTGAAATGCCTCTATGAGCTTCCCCCCTCATCCTTCTGTACTCCAAGAACCAACAAACGTTCCTCTATGTTAACCCTTTCATTCCTGGTTTCATTCTGGTAAATCTTCTCTGAATCCTCTCCAAACCCAGCAGGTCCTTTCTCAAATAATTAAGATGAAAAGGATAAATAAACAATTCACAAGGATGTTCCCAGGCTGGATGGATTGAGTTATGAGGAGAGGCTGGGAATTCTTTCCCTGGAACATAGAATTACAGAGTTTTATAAAAGAGCATCGATAAGGTATTACAAGCCCAGAGGACCCCAAAACCCAGCAGCAATAGATATTCACCAAGACAAATGGTTACTTAAACAAAAGTTGCTTTTAATTATCTTTAAACATGAAAACAGAATCACGTTAACCTATCACTATTGACTTAACTAACCCCCTTCTAATTCTAAGCGCTCGTGTATGTAATGTGTGTGTATGTGTGTAAGTTCAGAAAAGTTCTTTAGTTCACAGTCCAATCTCGCTTCTCATTCCTCCAAGTTCACTGGTTGCACAGAATTTAACATTCATAAAGTTCACCAGGCTTTGGTGCTTGAAAGGTAAATGGAAGGTTCTTGTCAGTTTTCAGAGGGAGATTTGTTGTTCGCTGGACACCCACAATTGATTCCTTTTTAATCAGCCACTTCAGTGTCTTGCCGATGAAACTTTCCCCCTCAGGGTTCTCCAGATGATCACCTCTTTCTTTCAGGTCACCCCAGAGTGCCTTTTTGTTTCTCTTATTTCAAGTGAAATATTAGGCAGTCAGTCCTCGCCTCTTGCATGAACCACAAGGGCTTTGACCAGGCTGAACGGAGCATTCACAACCCGTCTTCCAAATGGGGTTTTCCACAAGCTGTCCAGCTTGTCCTGTTCCAGTCCCAGCTGCTGCTGCTAACTGTAGCAGTGCAAAACTGATCCCTCTCCCTCCCTCTCTCTCTCTCTCTCTCTCTCTCTCACACACACACACATAGAGAAAAGCCTGTTTGACTCTCTCTCTGCTTGCAAAACCACATGGCCCTCCTAGTTCCACTCCAGACAATCTGCGGCTCCGACAATTTCTTTCATCTGCAGTCTTTTTTGTAAACAACAATCCATTAGAGAAGTCTCTTGGGCACTTTCCAAAGCTTTTGCAAAGGCTCTGGGGCCGACATGTCTAGCATGAGCAGAGCTCCAGTATGTTAAATAAAATCTGTTTTAAAGTGTTTGTATGTGACCTACACTAACAAACCTGCTGCAATTTATCTCCCCAAAACATAGCTACATATGCTGTCACAAAGACTTTTTACCAGCGCATTTGAATCTAAAATTAGACCACATGGACATGAGGTGAGAGGAGAAAGATTTAAAAGGGACCAGAGGGCCACCTTTTTCACATAAAGTATGGTGGGTGTGTGGAATGAACTTCCAGAGAATGTGGTAGAGGTGGGATGGGGGGGGGGGGGGATTTACACTATTTAAAGGACATTTAGCCAGGATGGCACATGGATAGGAAAGAAATGCCAAAGTCTGCAGATGCTATGATTGCAGTAAAATTGCCGGATGAACACAGCTGGTCTAGCAGCATCACAAAATAGATTGCCGATGATTTGGGCCTGAGCCCTCAGGATCTAGGCCAAGTAAGGGCAAATTGCAGGAGTTTGGGGATCAACTGGCTGGCAGGGACAAGTTGGGCTGAGGGTCCTCCTTTGCGTTCTATGAGCTGGGTGATTAAAGAGGCAGGCGCGGGTGGGGTGGGAGTGAGGGTGTCAGTGGGGGCAATGGGTGGGTCTTCATTGCCCCTTCCTGTAGGCCCTCCTCAGCAGAACTCACAAAATCTGCTCCAGCCTGATTCTTTTGTCTCCTCTCCTTTAATAGTCAGCTGTAACAAATCAGATTGAGGGCCAGTGGTCACAATGTCAGCTCCCTCTTTCTTTTAACTGTGATGATTAAATAAGCCTGCAATTTCACACTCCATTATCTTGGTGCCCTTATGTTCCCAGCTTTCAGAACCTTGGGATGTATGTCAGAGGATTGCATGATGCAGATTCGTCCCTCCACAGCTTGCCACTTCCCTTCATTTGGATATACACCAGGGCAGACTGACCTGGACATCTACATGAGGCAGTGTCTTAAAAAAGCAGCCTCTATCCTCAAGGACCCCTCACCACCCAGGCCGTGCCCTCTTCTCTCTCTCTCTCTCTCACCATCGGGGGGAAAATGGTACAGGAGCCTGAAGACGAGCACCCAGTGGCACAAGGACAGCTTCTTCCCCGCCGCCATCAGATTCCTAAATGAACCAAAGACACTGCCTTACTTTTCATGCTCTATTATTTTTAATAGGTAACACCATAAGATGGTTATAATATGAAAGTTTGCACGATGGCGCTGCCGCAAAACACCAAACTTCATGTCTTGTTCGTACAATAAATCCTGATTTTGATCCTTCCCTTCAAGCTCTGAGCTATACATATCTCTGGTTAGTGCACAACTTATTGGGTGTCAGAGACAACCAATTACTGGGAAATTCAGGGATGACTTGGCAAAGAAGGACATTTCATTTCATATTTAATGATGACATCCGATTTCCGATTTATCGTCAGAGTTTGTACGTTCTCCCTGTGTCTGTGTCAGGATTCCATGGTGGGGGGGGGGGGGTGGGGAAGGGAAACGACTCCGGTTTCCTCCTCTAGAGGTTAAAACCTTATGTTTTTGATTTTTGTTAATTTTATGACTATCCTTTTAAGGATAAATTGTTTTTGTAGTGTTCCCATAGTTACTATGTTGTAATATTTGGGCGAATGGGGAGGTGTAAACTTTGAAATATTTTTCTTTGAATTCATCTTATTATCCGCCTTATCATTATTAATCACCTTTATTTTTGTTTTACTGTTTAAAGAAGAATATTGTTATTATTATACAGAATACTTTATTTACTCAAGTTATGAAAATCTTAATGCGAAGTTATATCAACTAATTAAAGGCTGCATAAAGCTGCAACTACAACATTTGGTTTATTGGAGTGATCAGATTGTAATTTGAAATATCGAAGCTTCTGTTTCTTGGAAGATAACATGTTTTGGAATTGAAAATTACTAGAAGTTGGAAAGCGTCATCTACACCTTGCACCGTTCGAAACGTACTGGGGTATGCAAGTTAATTGAGTATAATTGGGTGGCACAGACTTGTGGGCCGAAAGTATGTCTAAATTTAAAAGTTAAAAATAGATATATGACATCACATATAATGCTGAGATTCATTTTCCTGTGGACCAGGCAGAATTACCACTTAATGTTAGTACAAAAAAACTTGTACTTAAGAAGATACGTGTACATGTAAGCAAATAAAGAAAAGTTAACAGATTGACTGTGCAACACAGAGAGAGAATAAATCAATAAAAGTGCACAAGAGTCCTCAAATGAGTCCCTGATTGAGTATGTGGCTGAGGAGTCTGATGGTGGAGGGGGAGCAGCTGTTCCTAAACCTGGTGGGTGCGAGTCTAGTGGCACCGAGACCTCTTTCCTGATGGCACCAGCGAGAACAGGACGTGCGCTGGGTCCTTGATGATTGCTCCGACAGCAATAGACCAGGGCCTGTCAAACATTTTAACTTGCATAACCCTCTTGGGGAGCACTTGGAAATTGTGGAACCCCCCAAAAAGTAAATAAACTCACCATCGATACCATTTGTGGCCTCTAATTTACATTTAATGGGATGAATGGAATTGTTTCCTGTCCTCACAGATTGTCTTAATGTTTATGCATTCCCGGCTGAGGTGATTCCAAGTAACAAATAATTTTCGTCATACCTTCGTACCTTCATTTCCGAGGCAGACGTAATCAAAAAGACTTCAGGAGAAAACAGTACTTTCTGCAGATGAATGATCCTGTCTTCTAGTTTATTTTTTAATCCAACAATTCATGGTTCTTAATATTGCACCCGTGGAATATCTTTAAATTATGGCCAGCTTCACGCCAAAAGAAATCGTTGGTCATGCATCTTTGCTGCAAAACCTGCTGACTTTCTCCAGCACTTTGGTGTGAACTTCCTCAGTAATGCTACAGTGTTGGATGAGTTCAGTTGGAAGCATAAAATGGCTGGGCAACAGGTAATCTTCCCAAGGTAATGATTTGATCAGAAGAGGCCATGACCTCGGTTTGCCGATAAACAGGACGCTTGACATTTCAACTGGCCGGGTCACATCTCCCTGGTAACTCGAGCCTTCTGTCTGCATCAGTTTTATTTTATTCAAGTGATTTATCAACACACTCGGAAGGCTTTAATCATAATGAATGGCGCACTAAATCGGGCTGGAGTCAGCTGTGAGAGTAATTTTTATCTCACTAGGTTATGAAGTGGAAATAATCATAAATCAGTGCTTCAGAATTTTTGAGATGGGTCCATGATAGGAATAATGTAATTTTCTCCTCAATGGATTTCCAACACGCCATAGAAGGGCTTCCCCTCTGATATCAGATATGAAGTGTGCCAGCAATTGGCAGACCTCGTGAATTAAATCTTGGCATGTTGGGGAACTCAACTCAAAAGTAAGGGGTTCTTCGCTGTGCCCCACTGGCTCTGGAGGGCGGGTGCAGGCCAGTGATCCCTACAATGTCCTGCATCTGGTGGAGGTCCATTCTTGGGTTTGGTGGGGAATGGGGAAAGGGATGGTCCAGTTTCGAGGGATCCCATTCCCAGCCCTCATGATCCAATGGGGAGGTATGGAGAGTTGCTCGCAGGGATGGAGTGGGATGTGTCAAAGTCCAAAGTAGGTAGAGTGCTTTTCACGTGAATGTGTTTCTCAGCCAATTTTTCAAGTTCGGCCACTGACGCCTACATGGCAAGATCTCCAGACAGCACTAAGGTAAAATGCCAAATAAACAGAACTCTCGCGAGAGTAGCAACCTGAGCCTCAACGTGGACAAGGTGAAGGAGATGATCGTGGACTTCAGGAGGACCAGGAACGACCACCCTCCACGACACATCAACAACTCCGAGGTGGAGAGAGTGGAGAGCATCAGGTTCCTTGGAGTTCAATTTTGACTTATTGTCTGAATTAAAGACTGGGAGAAGGAGGAGTTTAAACTAGGTGTTAATTGGATATGATAAGAGGAAATGTGAGGATTGAATTTGGTTCTGTGAAAAGAGTGGGAAAAGGGAAGAGAGCGAGAGAGAGAAAGAGAGCACTAGAGGAAAGAAGATAAGGGATTGAAGATGGGAGGAGAGGTGAGGAAATAACTGTGACCTATGTTGACACTCAACATCTCCTCACTTTTCAGCAAGGAGCAACAGCTTCAGGAGCACTTCCTGAAAAGACCAAATCAGGCAAGGCTACCACCATTATGTTGAACTTCTACAGGAGTTCTATCGAGGGAGTCCTGGCCGGCTGGATCACAGTGCCGTATGGTTGCTGCAGAGAAATGGATCGGTGGTCAATCGACAGGACCATAAGAGTGGCAGAGAGGATCTCTGGAGTTTCCCTTTAACCCCCCCCCCCCCCTCATTACCGTTCCACCCCCCCCCCCCCCAACATTGGTGTGATCTTCCGGGATCGTTGCCTGAAGAGGGCGCGCAAAATAATTGAAGACCCCTTTCCACCCCACACACAGAATCTTTCAGCTGCTCCCATTAGGGAAGAGATGCAGGAAGATCAGAGCCAGCGCCACCACACTGAGGATCAGCTTCTTCCCACGGGCAGTGAGAACGCTGAACGACCAAAAGAACTGATCATACTGACCGTCTGAGACTCTCATATTCATGAAACAGTATTTATTTATTTATTAGCACATATGAATACTTGTGTTGCATATGCATTGTTTGTCTGTATGTGTGCAATGTCTGGCTGTGTGTCTGCACTTTTTGCATTGAGGATCGGAGAACAGTCAGTTTTGTCAGGGTTGTACTTTTACAATCTAATGACAATAAACTTGATGACTTGACTAGACCTGCCTTGAGAACTGTTCCACCTGACCCACGTCACTGAGATCGGCCCTGCGCTTCAGGTAATGAGTGGAAAACAGGTCCTGTACATAGGGTGAGATTGTGTATAATTCTGCTGGGAACTACAGTGAGGGGGGGTGGGGGGGTGGCGGTGAGTGGAAGTTTGGCAACTTCCTGGTCTAAATTTTAATTTAGACGTACAACATGGTAACAAGCGCTTCCGGCCCACGAGTGCAATTACACCCAATTAACCAACATTCCCGGTACGTTTTGAAGGGTGGGAGGAAGTATCTGGAGGAAACCCACGCAGACACATGGGGAGAACTTATAGACTCCTTATAGACAGCACAGAATTCAAACCCAGGTTTACTGGCACCATGACAGCCTCACGTGGTTGTGTGGCCTTCCCTCTGCAGGCGCTGGCAGTGGTCAGCACCATTGAATGAGGGAGTGCAGCAGGTAGTACAGCTTCTCCACATTCTGACACACCGTCGCTGTTTAGGTGGAGTTGGCATGTTCTCCCTGTGACCACGTTTCCTCCCACGTCCCACAGATGTGCAGGTTGGTGGGTCATTGGCCCTCCCCCCACATTGGTGTGGGGTAGAATCTGGAGGGAGTAGATGAGAGCATACGGAGAATCGTTGACACTTGGTTTGGCTTGATGAGTTGATGGGCTGTTTTCTCTGCAGCGTAACTCGATGTCTATCATGATGTAAGGTGCACTCCAGCACTTAAATACCGAACACTAAAACCTTTCCCTTACTCTGTTAGCTTGAGGAGGGGAAAGAAAAGATGCTAGAATCTTGAGCCGAAAGAAGGGAGTGGGAGGGTCGGGCAGCATCCATGGAGAGAATATTTCATGGCAGAGATCTTGCTAAGAGGACACTGGGCCAAGCCACAGATTAGGTGGCCACCCATTTCAATTCCCCCATCCCATTCCCTTGCTGACATATCTGTCATGGTCTCATGCATGGCCACCTGCAAAGTGGAGAAAGAACACTTCATCCTCCATCTGGGCAACTTCCAACTGGATGGCATTAACATTGACTTCTCGCTTTTCGTTAAAACACCCCCCCCACCCCATCTTCTTCCCCTGTTGTCTTTCCCTTCTCTCTCTCTCTCAATTCTCGCCTTTCCTCTTATCAGACCCAATTAACACCTTTTGTCTGTTGGTCTGGACTCCTCCTCCAGGCAGTCTTTGATTCGGATGCCTGCTGGCTTTTTACTTGTACCTCGAAGAAGGGCTCAGGCCCGAAACGACCGCAATATTATCTTTGCCTCCTATGGATGGTGTGAGACCTTCTGAGTTCCTCTGGCATCTCTGTGTGTTTTTAACTCAGGTTATAAATGGACCAAGGTATGGGATGGGTTGACAGTTGGTGTCAGGATCAGAATATTCTCCATGGATCCACCCTGCCATCCCGCACAACACCTCCACCCCTCTGCAGGATATAAATGGACCAAGGTATGGGATGGGTTGACAGTTGGTGTCAGGATCAGAATATTCTCCATGGATCCACCCTGCCATCCCGCACAACACCTCCACCCCTCTGCAGGATATAAATGGACCAAGGTATGGGATGGGTTGACAGTTGGTGTCAGGATCAGAATATTCTCCATGGATCTACCCTGCCATCCCGCACAACACTTCCATCCCTCTCTTCAGCCTCTTTAGTGTAACAAGTCCAACTAATTAATGGTGGGGCTCGTAGTGATAGAGTATGACCCTAATTGGAAGCTATTGTCATTCTCATTGCACAACGTACATATGCACTGAAATGTTTACTCGCTGCAGGTACTTTGTGAAAAGAACATCTACCGGATGGTAATAAATACAAAAGATGATAAATATTAGAAACACAAAGATACTGGAGGATCTCAGCAGGTCTGATAGCATCCATATGCACGGTGACACACTCACCAGCAGGCCAAGCCTTTAGCACAAAACTTTTATCATTAAAATATATTTATAATATTAAAACTTAAAACTTAAAAATGTGCAGCCCCTAAATGAATTTAAATGAAATACAAACAGAAATAAGGAAGGAAAAATATTTACGCTCGTGAAGAAGGGAAACTGCATTGTAACGCGTGCAATGCGTCTGTGCACGTGATGTCATACCGTGGCACCACATTGAACAGGGGCAGTGGGAATGTGACCGCAGCAGCGTGTGGAGGCAAGTAGGCACTACCGACATCCCCCCCCCACTCCCTCTGAGCGAGTTTTAGAGCTGAAGAGTGTGCCCCCCCCACCCAATGCCCCCCTCATCACTAACAGTCGCTCTGGTGCCAACCCTGGTAGCTAGCCCTTGGAGATTCCTCCTCCCCCCCCCCCCCCCCCCACTCCACTAATCTTAGTTCTCCCATGAAGCAAGTTTCATTAAAGTCGCAATCTTCAAGCTCAATCAATGATCAATCAGCAGGAGAGGCTTAAACTTCAACCCAATTATTTCCTGGTAACCTGATTTCATTGACGAGAATGGAGGCAGACGTCTGTGAAAGCTACTGCAACATTTTCAGTGATCCACACTGGGCTGTATCCCTCAGGGCATTGCAGGGTCAGGGACTTTCATTCCGGGCCGATCTATTCAGCGCATGATCCTTAGAGAATGCAAGGAGCGTTCAGTGGTAGAAAGATCTAAATGGGAATAAATTGGAGTAAAATTTGGTCTTCGGGCTGGTGGAACGGGGTCTCCAGTCCCTGGTGTGGGAGAGCAGAAGTTCAGGCTCAATAGCCTATGGTGTGGTAGAACAGAAGGGTTGGGCTAAATGGCCTCATGTGGGAGAGCAGAGGGTGGGCTGAATGGCCTCAGGGCTCAGGCTGAATGGCCTCTAATGTGGGAGAGCAGAGGGTTCAGGCTGAATGACCTCTGGTGTGGGAGCAGAGAATCTGAGCTGAATGGCCTCTTATATGGGAGAGCAGAGAATCTGAGCTGAATGGCCTCATATGGGACAGCAGAGCTTGGGCTGCAGGTTCTCCGGCATGGGAGAACAGAGGGCTCAGACTGAATGGCCTCTGGTGTGGAAGAGCAGTGTGCTTGGGCTAAATGCCCTCTAGTGTGGGAGAGCAGAGGATCTGAGCTAAATGGCCTCTAATGTGGGAGCAGAGAATCTGAGCTGAATGGCCTCTTATATGGGAGAGAAGAGCTTAGGCTTCATGGCGTGGGAGATCAGAGAGCTCGGACTGAAAGGCCTCTGGCGTGATGGAGATGAGGACTTGGGCTGAATGGCCTCTGGTGTGGAAGAGTAGAGCTGAAGCTGAATGGCCTCTGGCATGGGAAAGCAGAGGACACCACCCCCTTGACATCTCTGGGCAGCCACCATAGGATCCATGAGCAAAATCCACCCTCATCATGGTCACCTTGCCCTCCACAGATGGGCCGTAGCAGTGTGGGACTGGTCCATCCAGTCACTGGGATGACTAGCTCCTAGAAGAGGGGGCAAGACCTCGAACATTCAAGAAATTCAGGTGTCCAACATGGACACCAGAAACCCCGGCAAATTTCTACAGCGTGTGGTGGCAAGTGTGCTGGCTGGCTGCATCATTGCCTGGTATGGAAACACCAATACCCTGAGCATAAAGTCCTCCAGAAGGTAGTGGACACAGCCCAGGACATCACAGGCAAAGCCCTCCCCATTATTGAGAACATCTACAGGGAACGTTGCCGTTGGAGAGCAGCAGTGATCATCGAAGACCCACCCCACCCAGCACATGCTCTGTTCTCGCTTCTGCCATCAGGAAAGAGGTCTAGGAGCTGCAAGACTCGCACCACCAGGTTTGGGAACAGCTGCTACCCCTCCACCATCAGTCTCCTCAACAACAAACTCAATCAGGGACTCATTTGCGGACTCTGACTTATGGACTTTATTAATTTTCTTTTTTATTCTCTCTGTGTTGCACAGTCAGTTTGTTTACATTTGTTATCTGTTTACAGTTCTTTTTTTTAACATATATATGCTCTGTATAGTTTTTGTTTTGCATTACCAAGAAGTGGTGATTCTGCCGTGCCTGCAGGAAAAAGGAATCTCAGGGTTGTATGTGGTGTCCTGTAGGTACTGACAATAAATCTGAAATCTGGAAACAGGCCCTCCTGTCCATTGAGCCTCTCCCAACTTATTCCCACCAATCCCCATCAAGTCCTCAGGTTCCATCACTAGCTAGACAAGGTAGGAGATAGGGGTAGAATTGATGGAGCCCAATAAAGCAACCAGCCAATACCTCTGGGCAAAGACCTGATAAACCTGGCCTAACAACATTGAGGACTGAGAACGACCATGGGCTGAGGCAATAGCATCCATACCAGTGGTTCTCAACCTTTATCTTTCCATTCATATCCCACTTTATGTATTCCCTACGCCATAAGTGCTCTGTGATTACTTAAGGTGGTATGCAAGTGGAAAGAAAGACTTTGAAAACCAGTTTTAATCATACTTAATTGACTCGTTATGTTCAGTTTCACAACTCCAAAGGAAATAGGCCAATTGCAATTTTTCTCAGGCAAAATATTTCAGTAACATTTGGGTCTAGAGCAGTGATTCTCAGCCTTCCCTTCCCACTCACATCCCACCTTACTAATCACAGAGCTCCAATGGCATAGGGAATACTTAAAGTGGGATGTGAGTGGAAAGAAAAAGGTTGAGAACCACTGATCTGTACAGCCAGTTAGCCATCCCACTGCTGTGCCCTCCCTTCCTTCCTTCTCCACCTATTACCTCTTGCCTTTGGGGTTGTATTGCTCCCTCAATGGCTCCTCCTTTATCTTTTAGTCTGGACGTCTGCTGACATTTTTCCATACCTTGATGAAGGGCTCAAGCCCAAAACGTTGGCTATATATCTTTATCTTTGCTACATATTTGACCTGCTGAGTTTCTCCAGCTTTGTGTCTTTACTTCAACCATGGTGCCTGCAGACTTTTGTGTTTCACTATCCAATCGTTTATTGGCATCCAGCAGTGTGGACGGAACATTTTTCTTGCAAAGTTCTCTGCACCTGGCCATAAGAGGAGTGAACCAAATGTGCCCAGCCTTGAGGGACCATTGCCTGGAGGAACAGTCTCGCTGTCATTTGCCTTTTGCCCAAGACCATGTTGAGCCCTCAGCACCACGGCCCATGGCCTGCAGAGCTCCAGCCTCACGTTGCTTCACCCACGCAAGCACGCACAGTTGGCACAGCTTCACCAACTCAGCAGGACCCAGGACCGTGACAACAGCGCTGTTCACTTTGTACAACCATTCCTTTTGGATCTGACACCGCAATCGTTCCAAGTCCACGGTCAAAGTGGTGCTGCGTTTTTGATGGGTGCCAGGGGGACAGTGTTCTCAACATATTTATTCTACTGATACAAGTTTAATCCAAGATTCAAACAGAACCATTTCATTAAGGTTTGAATCAACAACATTTTGCAGACCTATCATTGCTAAAAGCCTCCCTCAAAATTAATCTCAAAGCCGTCATCTAATTGATCTGCCCTCAGTGACTGGTATTAAGGATGAAGTCTTTGAGTGGCATGTTGAGAGTGATGTGAAGTACTGACACGGAGAATAATGATAGAACTTCACTTCGCGGTCAGACCTCTTTGAAAGGGACTGGAATGTACAGATCAGACCCATCAGTAAGGAAGGTGAAGGCATTGGCAAGAAAATATCTTTGCTGCACAATGAATTAAAAATTTATACAAGCAAACAGGCATTAATAATGAGATAAAGGTGATGAGGAAGGAATATCAAAAAGCTGCTGGGTACTTAATCATCAATTTATGAATGGATCTATCACTCTTTCTTATAGAAACACTTTGAATAATGAATAGATTGGACAGAGTGGATGCAAATAAGATGCTTCCCCCATTGGGTGATTCCAGAACAAGAGGGCACAGTCTTAGAATTAAGAAGTACCAATTTACAACAGAGATGAGGAGAAATTTCTTTAGCCAGATTTGTGAAACTCGTTTCCACGTGCAGCTGTGGAGAGAGGCTCGTTGGGGGAATTTAAAGGGGAAATTGATAGGTATCTAATTAGTCAGGATATCAAGGGATTATGGGGACAAGGCTGGAACTTGAACCTAGATGTGAGAACAGTTTACGGAGGTTTCATGGAGCAGACTCGATTTTGCCCTCCAATCTCCACTACAGAGACTGTCCATTCATCTATGCCATCCATCCATCTATCCGTCATTTCTTGACACCATGAAACTCAGGCAATGCTAAAACAACTGTTTGTTGTGATACTGGTCTTCGTTTATGATGAAATGTTAACAACAGGAAAATAAATACTTCTTGAAGGCCATTAAACACCATAGAACATCCCTGAATTCTACAGGGCCATTGAAATGATATTCAACCATTGTTACAATGTACACAAATTAGGGAGGACATTTTATTTGTGTCTTGGTGATGTATGGTCTATCCATAATGGATATAAGATATGTACTGAAGACTTTCTATAAAAGTGGAGACTTTGATGGTAGGAATAAATCATGAAAATCTGTAGACACCGCTGTTGAGGCAAAAACACAAAATGCTGGAGAAACTCAGCAGGTCAAACAGTGCCTTTATGGAGCAAAGGCAAAAATATATAACGGATGTTTCAGGCTTGAGGCCTTCATCAAGGTGTGGGCGTCTGACAAAAGAGTTGGGGGGGAAGGGGAGGTAGCAAAGGCAGGAGCTGACAGGTGGAGAAAGGAGGGAGGGAACTGCAGCGATCGGGGGAGGGGGGATGGCTGGGTGGGTGGAGGGGGAAGGGATGGGGATAACTGGAATGGGGGAGGGGAAAGAAAAGGCAAGTTGCTTTAGCAGAAAGCAGAGAAGTGGATGTTGATGCCGTCTGTCTGGAAGGGGTCCAGACGGAAACTAAGGTGCTGTTCCTCCAACCTGCGAGTGCTCAGGGTGGGATAGTACACAAGGCCATGGACAGACATGAGAGTCTGGAGTGTGACTCAGAACTGAAAATGGTTGGCTACTGGCAGGTCTCTGTTGAGTGAAGCAATCTCCCAATCTGTGTCTGGTCTCTTCAATGTCGAGAAGGCCACAAAGGGAGCAACAGATGCAGTAAATCTGTCATGTGGATACGTTCAATTTTTTTTGGGAACTTTTGAACTTCATATGACCTTAAAGGTTAAATTCAATGTGGTCATGACATTTGGCATCAAATGTTACCCCGACTGAACCTCCTTGGATATTTCAAGAGTGCTTCTTATTGATTTGCACAGAGAACAGACAGACTTGTACAATTAGATATATTAGATAAACATTTGACTAACTGATGCTTAGTAAGGATTGTATGTACTGGTTCGAACTTAAATACTAATTTGGGTTAAAGACAGACTCATATTTAACCCAGGGACTGCCTGCATGCACGTCATGGGGTAAGTGACGTCCTGTGGAAATGCTGCAGGATTTATAATGAAGCATAAAAATTACCAGCTAGTTCTTGGTGAGATCTCGACGGCCTGACCTAATTATTTCAAGGGGTTCACTCTGACATGCAAATCACTCGGGGGGCCCTCACCATTCCTTGGAGATCCAAGCATTCTCTTGCCAGTCCTGGAGAGATTCTGGTTGGCGTCTTGAACCTTGGAATTCCCTGGCTTGAAAAACTGATCAGTATGTTAATTAACAGATCCGGAAGCAGATTCCAGTTATATTTTTAGAAACAAGTTTTTTATTTTGCAAAATTTCCATGTGATTAGAAATGAAATTGTGAATGATTTTTTTCCACTAATCTGAACCTTTTTCTTTCTCAATATTTTTATTAAAGTTTTAAATACTAACAAGCAAGTAAATGCCATCAAGCAGAAGGCCTTTTCACACTGGCCAACCAGTAGATTGGCCGCCAAGTGAACTGGTTAAAGAAGCCACTTTTGCCTTTCAAACTGGATCACTATTAACCAGTTTTCTGTGTCTATCTCACTTGCCACAAGGAATCCTCCACCGGTGATGTCTGAGTGGCGCATCGAGCGATGGCAGACCTGCCCTAATCTTGATCAATGTATTTAAGCCAAATTAATCATGCCTTATTATAACACAATTAAGCTTTATGTACAGCACAGTATGAGCCCTTCAGTCCCTGTTGTGCCAACCTATTTAAATTTATCAAAGACAGTGGGAAAGTATAGCTGCACAATTTATAAGGACTATGGGAAAGAGTGATGGCAGACCTGCCCTCCCAGAATCCTGTGCGGCAGGGATCGGGCTGTATGCACAGAGCTCTCATGGAGGGGTTTCTCTGCTGCATGGAATTGTGGGAGGGCAGATCCGCCATCTCTCTCTCTCCCGTTGCGACTTTCCCACGGACCTTTATACATTTATAATGGTTTATATAGGTCAGTAAAGTTTATACCTTCTTTTTAATCTTTTGTTTCCTTTATATTCCTGCACTCACGCTAAAACATCATCAATGTGTCACTACTTTATCCCAGGATATCCTATGTCCCTTTCATACTGGGCTAATCAGCATGTAGGTAGTTTCATTCCTGGCGCTCGATGATGCTTGCGTGCCGATTAAAGACCTTTCACCACTGGACCCTTAACCGGTAGATTGGCCGTCAAATTCTTAGGCCCTTTCAAATTGCGGCACCAGGGTCGCCCTCCTGGGACCTGGGCGCGATTACTGGGGCCAAGGTGCTGGGGGATGGACCCATTAAATCACCAACCTGGCAATTTAAGGGGAATCATTGCCCCGCCATGATGAGTCACTGCCGGATGTTCGGACGTGGGCTGCCCCCGGTGACGCAAGAGCTGATGTCATTGGAATAAGCGGGATGGCCATTTTCCTGTTCAAATTGGCCGTGGACGTGACCTAGGCAGGTTTAACTGGGCTCCCTGGCTACCTCTGTGTTAGGTCGTGTTCCGACAGGATTGACTGGGGCGCGAACCGGGCAACCCCATTTTACACGGCAGTTTGAAAGGGCCTACTCGGACAAGAGCACGTAAAGAGAAATATACAGGGGAAGTATTTACATGTAGGAAAAAAGCTATTATATATCAACAAAGTATTTTAATAAACAGAGTAAAGGAAAGTATATTAAATATAAAATGGCTAATTGAAAAAAGACCAAAAAAAATCACTATTCTACAAAATCTACCCCTTTCCCTTCTGAATTTGTTAGTAGTTGCATATAATTTACTAAAATCACAAAACAATATCTGAATAATCTTATAAATCATGAAAATAGTTGATAAAGGGAGCCTGTCAATTAAAAAAATTCAAACCCGCTGCATGGGTAGAGCATCTGCTTTTTTTTCCAAAGTGAGACATGCCATCATATCGGACAGCCATTGGGTATGAGCAGGAGGGACAACATATTTCCATCTCATCAGTATTGAACGTCTAGCAATAAGAGAAGCAAATGACATTACATGGGATCGAGAGATCGTTAAATTCATGTCAGTTATTTTAGTTAAATCCAAATAGGGCAATTAAGGGATTTGAAATATTTATTCTGGTTCTTGTGCAGATGTACCCCGGGCATTGATGACTTTGTATTAGGCCATGGATCTACGGTGTGACACTAAAATATGTCAAATGCCTCCATCAATCACCATCAACAGTGTGAGGTTTCAACATTAGCCTCTAACGCTGTCATCTGCCTGAGAAGGCAACACAATTTGGGCTGGAGCTGTGACAAATCTGCTGAAGGGCATCCGGCTGCTTTGTGGCAGGAGACGTGCATCCATCATCATCAGTTTTGTTTCCTGCTGGCGCTGCCTGACCCGCTGAGATTCTCCCGCATTTTTGAGCGTTGCTTTACAATCGCAGGGCCGGCAGGCCTTCCTGAGCAATCTCCTGATTTGGATGGCATGGTCGACGAAGCGGTTAGTGCAGCACCTTTTCAGCGCTGGTGTCAGGAATCCCGTGCTGTTTGCAAAGAGTTGGCGCGTTTTCCTCGTGTCTGCGTGGGTTTTCCCTGGGATGGCTCCGGTTTATCCCACTGTTTGAAACGTACCGGACGTTGTAAGTTAATTGGGTGTAAATTGGGCAGCGCGGACTCTTGAGCCGAAATGGCCTGTTACCGTGCTGTATGTATAGATTTAACATTTTAGACATTTTAAAAAGTTAAAAATGAACTCCGTCTTGTCCCCACACTCTGCAGAACACTGCAGCACATTCAGGCCCTTCAGCCCTCAATGTTATGCCAACCTATGAAAAAGTACAAAACACTCAGAATCCTCTCTTTTCTTTCATCCATGTCCCTGTCTAAGAGTCTCTTAAGTGTCCCTATTGTTCCAGCCTCCATCCCCATCCCTGGCCAGGCATTCGAGGCCCCCACAGGTCTCTGTGTGAAAAAACGTACCCCTGATGTCTCCCCTAAACCTTCCTTCCCTTCACTTTGTACAGACGTCCTCTGGTGTTCTGGGAGAAAAGGCACTGGCTATTCACCTTACCTTTACCTCTCAGAATCTTGTAGACCTCGATCAAGTCTCCTCCCATCCTTCTTCGCTCCAAAGTCCCGGCTCTGCTAACCTTGCCTCATAAGACTTGTTTCCCAATCCAAGCAACATCCTGGTAAATCTCCTCTGCCCTCTCTCTATATCTTCCACAACTTTTTTATAACGAGGTAACCAGAACTCAACACAATACTCTGTGTGGTCTCCCCAGAGATTTCTAGAGTTGCAAACATGAACTTGTGACTCTTGAACTCAACCCCTCCCTATTAAATTAAGCCCAGCGTCCCTTAGGCCTTCCTATCTATCCTATCAACCTTGAGAGATGCATAGATTTGGACCCCAAGGTCCCTCAGTTCATCCACACTCTTAAGAAACCCTGTACTCAGCCTTCTGGTGTGACCTTCCAAAATGCGTCACCTCACGCTCATCCGGATTGAACTCCACCTGCCACTTCTCCCCCCAACTCTGCACCCTATCTATATCCTTTTGCAACCTACGACAACCTTCATCTCCATCCACAACACCTCCAACCTTCGTGTCATCTGCCAACGTACTGACCCATTCTCCCACCTCTTCATCCAGATCATTTATAAAAATCACAAAGTGGCGGGGTCCCAGAACACATCCTTGCGGAACTGCACTAGTCACTGATCTTCCGTCCACCACTACTCTCTGCTTTCTACACACGAGCCAATTTGTAATCCATATAGCTGAGGTTCTGTGGATCTCACGACCTTGTGACTTTCTGAACAAGTCTTTCACCCCTGCTCCATTCCTGCATCTGATTCCCACGGAGCACTTGGTATTGAGAGCCGATTCAATTGCCCAGAACAACCAACCTGCATGAATTATTTTGAAAAATCATAGGACAGCAGATTAGCTTTTAGTGAAAAAGAAGTTTAATCAGTTGAAATATTTAACAGCAACTCTGGGAGGGGTGTTGGGCACATCCATTGGTGTCAGGTCTTAATTATTCAATGGGTCTTGGCACCATTCCTGATGTGGTAATCTTGACCCATTCTTGGCTGGGATGGAAGGAGCTTTATTCTGTGTCAAGTCATTCTCAACCTTTTTCTTTTCACTCACATTCCACTTTAAGTCATCTCTAGGCCATCGGGCGCTCTGTGATTAGTAAGGGATCGCTTAAGGTGGGACATGAATGGAAAGGAAAGGTTGAGAATCACTGCTCTAGACCCAATTGTTACTGAGATATTTTGCTTGAGAAAAATTGTTATTGGCCCATTTCCTTTGGAGTTCTGAAACCGTGCACTTAACGAGTCAATTAGGTACAATTAAAACTTTTTCTTTCCACTCACATCCCACTTTAAGTATTCCCTTACTAATCACAGAGCACTTATGGCATAGGGATTACTTAAAGTGGGATGTGAGTGGATGGGAAAAGGTTGAGAACCACTGATCTAATCTTTACTCTGGGAGCATATGATGGAACTGACTGGAATCGCTATTGTGCTAAGTAAGCAATTGAGATGCTATGATTGGATTTTTCCCGATGGATACTGGTAAAATTAAGATTCAAGATTATTTTTATTCTCATGTAATAAAGAGAAAATATGATATCACATGAAATTTCCTATAGTCCACCGTAAGGCAAAGATTCACCATCAACAGAAATTGCCCGGCGCCCCTTACAATCAGAGAAAGAAAAGCAAAAGAGCGTCCCCCCCAGCGTCACCAAGTGACCGTGGATTCGCCTCCCACGCTCCCGCAGCCTCCGCAGCCGTTCAGACCTTGGCCCCAGACTGTTGGCGACCCAAGCTCCAGATCCGCATTCAGGAGGCCTCCAGCTCCCTCTCGCATCACGGTTCCGATACCTGGCACCCCTTCAGCCCATCTCGAGCCGGTCTCCCGCAGCCCGGTGCGCGCCCTCTCAGCGCAGTTGCCCGCAGCCGTGAGCTGCCAGCGACATTAAGCCAATACATTGAGAAGTTTATGATTTAGAATGAGGACGGTTACCACTGAATGGAATAATTGCAAAAAAAACCCCATTCAGGTTAACCCGTCACAAGAAGCGGATTCATTGGGATTATTTTGGGATTGATATAGGGTTCTGCGAAATTTCTAGAGTCACAGATTTATACAGCACAGAAAAAGCCCTTCAGCCATTGCAATTAACACAGCACGGGCTAATGGGATTAGCTTGCAATTGGTACCAAACGTTCTGGGCTAGCTGCCTTGATGAGGCAGCTTCCACATTTAAAAAGCAGGTAGGTCTTTTTTAAAAAAATCCGGATGATCTTTATTATGCTTTTCCTCGAGGACAAAGTCGCTTTGCACTGAGTGTTGTCACAACAGAGGGCCTTTAAAGCCCATTGTTGCAATAACCTTTCCTGCCGTCTAACGCAAACAATGAGCTTGTCAAGAAAATTGCTAGCTCTACTTCCCTCTCACCCTGTCACAGCCTGAATCAGGTAACCTTTGGTGAATAAAGGATTGGGCAGGGGCTTTGTAGCTGTTAATTATTCTTCAGCTTTAATGCACTGCTGAGATTATTATCCACACGTTCATTAAAGATGATGGCTTTGTTCATCCATGGGAAGTGCACTGAGCCCCCATGAACTGGATCAGGCACTTGCTTGCTCAGTGCTTGATTACAGGCTGCATGTAATGAATGTGGCCCCGTAGATACTTCACTGAGCCACAGGTTGTGAACTGACATGCAGGCAGTGCCCCCCTCCCTGCCCCGGGAATGGATGGGAAGAGTGTTAGGTCATTATGTAGGGTACAGGCCTTTCGGAAGACTGTGCCTGGCATACTTTTGAGAAACAATCAAGACCACTGTGTTGGTGGCTTGTTCGAATACTGTAGCAAAAGTAGGGGGTCCAAGCCGGCTTTCCCTCTCTCCAGTATCGCCGGATCAAGTCCAAACGAGAGGACTGAGATGCGGCCGTTGGAATTTAACTCGGACAGGTGCAAGGTGTGGCGCATTGGGAGGTTAGATCTGGGCAGCACTGTGAAAAGCAGCGCCCTGGGGAGGATTGCGGAATGGAGAGACTTGGGGTAAAAACGCTCAGCAGGTCTCGCGGTGTCCATAGGAGGTGAAGATATATATATATATATAAAAACTGATGTTTTGGGCTTGAAGTATGGGAAGAAGCAGGCAGGTATCTGAATAAAAGAAATGGCAGGGGGAGGTGTACAGGCCAACAGACAAAAGGGGATAATTGGATATGGAGAAGAGTCCAGGAGAGAGGAAAGGTGAGAATTCATGGAGAGAGAGGGGATTTATTAAGGTGGGTGGTGTTTGGCTGTGTGAATACAGAGCTGAGGTAAAGGAGACAAAAGGGAAAGGGAAGCGAGAGAGAATGACAGAAGGCCATTTCTTACAGTCAAAAAACCCAAGTGTAAAGGTGGAGATTCTCTGCCCTTGCGTCAGGAGACTTTCCTGTGGCCGGCTCCAAGGCGCCGACTGCACTCCCTCCCGGCTGATGATGACGTGGCGCTGATGTCCACAGCCCGAGACCGGGAGCGAGATTTAAAAAATGCCGACAGCTTGGCGGGCGGCGCCAGGGCACCCTTCGCCCCCCTGCCTTTGTCGGCTCCGGAGGGCGCTGCGAGGTGCTGCTCAACATGAATGCAGCCTTCTAGGGCTGCTTCATGAAAGGTAAGTTTATGTTTTCCCTCTGCCCCTGTAGCCGGGACCGAGATACAGGAAAGGAGACATGGGGATGGGGGTGGAATTTGGCTAATGGAAACCATAGAAGTCAGTGTTAATGACATTTGGTTGGAGGGTGCTGAGATGGATTGTGAGTTGTTGTTCCTCCAGTTGTGGGTGGTCTCAGTCTGGCGGTCTTTTGTATTTTACTTGGGGGAATGAGGTGGTGAAGATCCATGCCACATAAATCTACATCTAAGATTGATTCCAAGGCAGTGTGACCATCCCTCAGTCCTGCCCCTTTCACGACCTTTTTGGTGGTTAATAAATGCCCTTCCTTTATTATTAATTTTCAAAAAGTTACAAGCCATTAGTCTGCAATTCAGATTATTCGCAAAAAATCATGTTATAAATTGAAACACGATTATCTCTGTTGATATTGTCAAACCATTTGGGAGCCAAACTGCCCATGAGAACTGAGAGCTCCTTCTCTGGGGGATACACGGGGAGAAGAGGGGCAGGCAGTCAGCCCAAGCTGAACCCTCGACTGCCCGCTGCCTGGACCCACGGATGGCCACCTTGGGCAGGCCCAGTGCCAGACCGAACGAAGAGGCCAGCCCTCGGGTGCCCCAAGATCAGGAGCGTGGGACTAAAATGCAGCCAGAACACATGAACAGGGGCTGCACCCTCGCGCGCTCTGTATCTCAGGTGGAACACAGTCTCAAGGAAGCCGCTGCAGTGTCAGACGGCTGGTGTGTCAGTGAATCGCCTCAACGCGACAAGACCCAGTGCCTTCGCGGTTCATAGACAAATTTCCTCTTCAATTTCACCCTTGTCCTAATGGCTGGGGTGGGGTGCCATCGTTCCCCACCATTGCCTTTGGGCATTTTCCAACCATGATAGTTGTGGGCAAGTACCATGACATGACCACATTCTCGTCTTCCAGTGATGCAAAAGAATTCCTGGCCACAGGGGTTGTTCTAGTTTAGAAGAATGAGAGGGAATCTTATAGAAACATATAAGATTATGAGAAGCATATACACTGAGATGCTGGAGGAACACTCAGCCGGTCCTTTCAGGATCTATAGGAGACAAAGATATATCGCCGACGTTTCTGATTTTTTTCCTCGAGGAAGGGCTCAGGGCTGAAACATATTGGACAGAGAGAGGTGGAGAGACAAGTAGAGGGAGATACCACTGTAGCGGTTAGTGCCAGCAGTGGGGACTGGGGTTCGAATCCCACACTATCTGTAAGGAGGCTTCATGTTCTCCCAATGTCTGTGTGGGCTACCTCCCACCGTTCAAAAATGAATGGGGTTCACAAGATCACAAGGCATAGGAGCAGAAGTAGGCCCATCGGCTCATCGAGTCTGCTCTGCCATTCTATCAACCTCCCACTCAGCCCCACTCCCCAGGGCCCTGACTAATCAAATGCCTGTCAATCTCTGCCTTACATAGGCCCAACAACCTCGCTTCTACAGCTGGCTGTGGCAACACTTCCACAGATTCATGATTGGGTATAAATGGGCAGCACAGACTCGTGGGCCAGAAGGGCCTGTTACCGTGCAGTATGTCCAAATTAAAAAAAACCACAATGGTAGTCGGGATTAGAGAGAAAAGTAAGAAGAGGGGGGTAGGAGGAGAAGATACCTGCCCTTAGATACCTACCCTGTTCGAGTGGCATAGATAATGCAACGCTTTTACAGCACTAGCGACCCGGTTTCAAATCCAGCACTGTCTGTAAGGAGTTTGTACCTTCTCCCCATATCTGCGTGGGTCTCTTACGGGTGCTCCGGTTTCCTCCCACCCTCCAAAAACTTGCAGGGGTTGTAGGTCAATTGAGTGTAATTGGGCGGCATGGGCTTGTGGGCCAGAAGGGCCTGTTATTGCACTGTATGTCTAAATTAAATTAAACAAATTAAATTGAACTCCTTACGTAGAACATAGAACATTATGGCACAGTCCAGGCCCTTCAGCCCATCATGTTGTGCCAACCTACATAAACCTACTCCATAACAATTTAACTGTTCCTTCCCTCCCACATCGTAACCCTCTATTTTTCTAACCATAAAGCACAGGAGCAGAAATAGGCTATTCAGCCCATTGAGTTTTCCCCGCCATTTCTACCTATCTTAGATAGGCACATCAATGTCTTTGAGAGGTGGGAGACAATCTGAGCACCTGTGGGCACAGGCAGGGCATGCAAACACTACACAGCAGCAGAAGTCAGGATTGAACCGGGCGTCACAGGAGCCGTGAGGCAGGTGCATTACTCGCTGAGCTGCTGTGTAAGTCAAAGCAAGTTTATTGTCATTTGCTGGCACAAGTACAACCCGATGAAACAGCGTTCTCCAGTCCTCGGTGCAAAACGTGCAGACACACACCAAGATGTAACACACATGCAGACACACAATGCATGTTCAGGACAAGTATTCACATATACAAATAAATAAATATTGTTTCATGAATATGAGAGTCTCGGAGGGTCAGTGTGAGCAGTTCCTTGGTCGTTCAGCGTTCTCACTGCCCGTGGGAAGAAGCTGTTCCTCAGCCCGGTGGTGCTGGCTCTGATCCTCCTGGATCTCTTCCCCGACAGGAGCATCTGAAAGATGCTGTGTGCAGGGTAGGAGAGGTCCTCAATGATTTTGTGCACCCTCTTCAGACATCAATGCTGGTAGATCACGTCGATGTGGGGGGGGGGGGGGGGGGCAGACTCCAGTGATCCTATCGATTGCTCGTATGGCCCTGTGGACTGTCCTCTGATCCATTTCAACCACACCACACTGCGGTGCAGATAAGGTGAAATGTTGCGACTAAAATCCAACCTCCTCCCACCCACCCCCCCTCCCCTCCCTCCACCCCATGCCATTTGGATTCGTTCAGGGATGCTGGCTGCCCCTGGGTTCCAGCCACTCTACCTGTTTGCCACCTCTCTGCCAGTGCGGACAGGACTGCGTGGACCGGGGAGCACGATTTGCCTGGGATCCCACTCTCCCCGCCCTGATTCCCCCCTGGTCACAGGAGGACGATCCCTCCTGTTTTCTCGGCTCCCTCCACTCCATGTGACATTGTTATCTGCCCACCGTGGGCTGATGCTGCAGGCACCAAACAAAACGTATTCATTTTAATCCGTTACATAGGTTTATAAATAAACTTTAATTATACACATCTTGATTGCATCACTGTGTCAGAGCAGCTTTGGGGCTGTACCCTTTTGTCCTCTGAATATCCACCAGCTGTTGTGCTCTCTCCTCTACCCTTCTCTCCTTGTCCTTGCCCCTCTTGCCATCCACCAGCCCCACAATCCCAGGCTACACCATCCCAACCCCTCAACCCAGTGGTCGTTACATCACGTGAGGCTGGGAGCTGGATGATCTTTGCCTCCTTCCATCTGTGACCCAGACAGGGTGAGGCGATGCCTTATTCAGTGAAGTATTTTGTAAATTATTTAATTGGGAGAAATCCTAAACATTTATCAGCAACAAATATGAATTCGGGGGGGGGAAGGGGATTGATCAAATACAGTTATCATGGGGAGATGGGAAACCACATAGAGAGAGGGGAAGAGAGAGACGAAGAGAGGTAGAGAAAAAGAGAGGGATGGAGAGAGAGAGAGGGGGAGGGAGAGAGAGAGAAAGGGAGGGAGGGAGAGAGGGGGGAAGAGAGAAAGAGAGGGTGGGAGAGAGACAGGGAATGGGAGAGAAAGAGAGAGAAAAGGAGAGAGAGTGCGATGGTATAGACAGATAATAGGCAGACAAAGAGAACAGAGAGAGACACAGAAGGGGAGAAACAGGTGGAATGAGATGAAGAAAAGGGGGCAGAAGAGACACTGCTGTAGAAGAGAATTGACGCTGAAGAACAATGTGATCAATGTTCTCTTCACCCTCTGGGTAAGGTATTGATTTAACAACTGTGGTGATATGTAATTACACCACTAGGTCACCAGACCTCTTAGTGTACATATTAGTTTATTAAAGCTGTCTTATACTCACACTGCTGGTGTGGTTATTGTCAGTACAATTTAATAAACTAATATGTACACTAAGAGGTCTTGTCTCTCTGCGAGACGAACCTGGAAGGCTAGACTGTAGCTCTGGACTGCTTTGTATACAAGGTCATTGGGATGACCCCTGGTGACCGAGTGGTGTCATTACATATCACCACAACAACAATGTACAAACATTCTTGCTGTCCCATCCCTATCCCTCAAGAGAACTTATCCCACTCCCCTCCAAGAAACTGATTCACCACAGAAAAATGTTGGCTCCTGGCAATAATTCCTGTATCAGGGTTGACTAATTACTGCTGTTACTGTAGCAGACTCAGAAAAGCAGCTGAGGACTGATCCCAGGAAAGGTGGGGATGGGGGGGGCGGGGGGTGGTGGGGGTGTGCATAAGCGTGTGCAAAGCTCACTAGATCAACATAACTTTATCTCCTATGGACATTGATAGACCATTTGTGTTCCTCCAGCATTTATGTATGTTTTTACTTCAATCACAGCGTCTGCAGACTTCACACAGGTCAATAAATGTTTCTGACTGTCAAAGTTCTCATCGACTCCCCTCTCCAAACTTTGAATCATGACCTCGAGTTGCTGAATGTCCTGATCTTTCCATCAGGAAAGAGGCCGAGGTGCCACATGACTCACATCGCCACCAGGTTCAGGAACAGCTTCTCTCCCTCCACCATCAGACTCCTCAATGACAAACTCAACCAGAATCGGAATTTATTGACATGAACAAGTCATGAAATTAGGTGTTTTGTGGCAATGTCCTAGTCCAAACATTCATATTACAACCACCTTTCAACATGACTATTAAAATACTAGAGGAGGAAAAGTCAGGCAGTGTCTGTGGTTCATTGATTATTTAGGAATCTGATGGCAGAGGGGAAGAAGCTGTCCTTGTGCCCCCTGAGTGCTCATCTTCAGACTCCTGTACCTTTTCCCCGAGGGCCTGGGTGGTGGGAGTCCTTGAGGATAGAGGCTGCTTTTTTAAGACACTGCCTCATGTAAACATCCTCGATGGAATGAAATCTGGTGGAATTTGTACGTTCTCCCCATGTCTGCATGAGTTCCCTCCGGGTGCTCCGCCTTCCACCCACCTTTCAAAAGTACAGGGTTTGTAGGTTAATTGAGGTATTTGGGAAGCATGAGCTTGTGGGCCAGAAGGACCTGTCTAAATTTTAATATTTAATTTAAATTTAATCTTTAAATTGAGCTTCCATTCACTGATGGAATAAGCCTCGCAAGGTCCCACAAGAGTGTCGTGGGGTTGGGCTGTCTGCTTTAGCAAGGATTAAAAACAGGAGCTCCTGAGAGTGATGCAGGTTGGGGGGTCAGAGATCGATGAGTTCAGAATCAGAATCAGAATTTAATGTCACGAACAAGTCCCAAAATTTATTGCTTTGCAGTAGCATCACATTACAAACATTTATATGAACCCTCTTACAAAAATAAATACAAGTAGTGCACGAAAAGTCAAACTAAAGCAGCGTGTGTGGTTCATTGATTATTCAGGAATCTGATGGCGGAGGGGAAGAAGCTGTCCTTGTGCCGCTGAGTGCTCATCTTCAGGCCTTTTCCCTGATGGTAGCAGAGTGAAGAGGGCATGTCCTTGGTGGTGGGGCCCTTGAGGATAGAGGCTGCTTTCTTAAGATATTACCTCTTATAGATGTCCTCGATGGAGTGAAGTCTGTGATGTCACAGGCAGAGTTAACAATCCTCTGGAGATAATTTTTGTCCTGAGAATTGGCGCCTCCGTACCAGACAGTGATCCAACCAGCCAGAATGCTCTCCATCTGTAGACGTTTATGAGAGTCTTCGGTGACATTCTGAATCTCCTCAGACACCTCACAAAGTAAAGCCGCTGGCGACCCTTCTTTGTGATTGCATCAATATGGAGGTTTAAGGACAGATCCTCAGAGATGTTGACCCCCTCCCCAGGAATTGGAAATTCTTGACCTTCCCCGCTACTGAGCCCTCGATGAGGACTAGGTCGTGTTCCCCAGACTTCCTCCTGAAGTCCACAGTCACCTCCTTGGTTTTGCTAACATTGAGCGCAAGGTTGTTGGTGAGCTGATCTCATTCCTTCCTGTGCGCATCCTCATTGCCGTTTGTGATTCTGCCGACAACTATGGTGTCATCGGCAAACTTGTAGATAATGTTGGAATTGTGCCTGGCCCCACAGTCATGGGTGTAGAGTGAGTAGAGCAGTGGACTAAGAACACACCCTTGGGTGAGGAGGAGACGATTCCTACTGACTGTGGTCTACTGATGAGGAAGTCAAGGATCCAGTTGCAGAGGGACGGGGTTTGGAGCTTGTTCAAGCATTGTTAACAACAAATGGGAGGTAGATTTAAATAAGCAAATAGGTGAACATAAATGGATTCAGATATGTAGAGAGTGTAAATGTGAGATATCTGTTAGTTCAATCAGTTATATTTAACACCACGAAAGTTACATAATATGAACTATACTTACTTGGATTTATGTTTTAGATGTTGTCAAGAAGTTGGTACTTTTTTTGCACTCAATTTGGCAGGGTTCCACAATGAAAACTTTTTTGGATTGAAATGGGTAATTTATTAGAACGAATAACTGAAGTTAGATTCCCACAGGATCCAATGTTATTTTTACTGGGAGATATTAGAGGGATTAAACCTAAATTAAAATTGAATACAAATATCAAGTAAAATTTGTTCAAATTGCCTTGGCAATAGCTGGAAAATGTATTGCTATAACTTGGAAGTTGGATTTGGGAATGGAGAGGTGGCAGGCAGAAGTTCGGAGCTGTATTCCACTTGAGAAAATTACTTATAATTTAAGAGATAAATACCATACATTTTGGCAAATACGGAGCCCATATTTGCAAACTGTTGGTATTAAAATTTAAATGAATCTCGAACATTCCCTTTCCCTTATAGGTCTCCGTCTATACATGTAAAGGTATCGGGATGTGATGTTGTCCTTTGGTGGTTCTCTTGTCCCTTTTCTCTTTCCTTATTTGAAGTTTGGAGAAGGGATGGTGGGAATTAATTTTTTTTCTTTTTTTATATATAAATACCACATGTATTTGGATTAAGTTTGAAAAATTGTAGTATGTTTGCTTAGTATTTTAAATAAAATTTTTAAAAAAACACAAGCCTTGTTAACCATTCCAGGTTTCTCAACCCCCTCTAAAGTCCAGTGATGGGATGAGAGGAGTCATTTCCACTCAGTGGGTGAGGTAGAATTGATGTATTAATCCACTTATTAATCCATGATGAACAATCTCACCTACTGACCTATCAAAATGTGACTGTGCACTTTGCAACAGATTTACATGATGTCATGTCTGAATCTGTGTAAACATTGACTCAAATAATAATGTTATTACTTGTTAATATTTATGTGTGCTGATATAATGCCAAAATGAATTATACATATTTTCTTTAATAAATTATGCCTTTTAACGATTTGGAATGAACCTGTCTGTCAGCACATTTGTTGAGTTAATAACAAAGGAATTACATTATATACTGTGTGGGGTTGAGATTCCTGATCCGAGTCTAAGGTGGGACTTGGAGCTTAATCTGACACAGATATGGTCCTCCTAGTGTACTGATGCACCATCAATCATTCCCAAAAGGCTGAGTGGTGGAACAATCAGGATTTGAATAGCTAAAGACCGGAACACTACCAGACAGCCATCCACCTCCTTGGCTGATCAGAGCGAAAAGAAAGGGGGAGCCTGCAAGGGACTATGGGTAGGATCGGTCTCGGGAGGCAAGTCCAGTCGATCACGGTGTAACAGTGGTTTACCGCAGGCACCCCACGAGGACCCATGCTACAGTGAACTCAGGAGGGGCTTTGTGAATCATCAACTCTCACAGGTCCCTGGCCTTGAGGGGTTACAGAATAGATGGGCAGTTTGATCAGAGGTGGAAAGGGTGAGCAAATTTAAGTTCTTTGGAGTCACAATCTTGGAGGATCTTTCCTGTACTCAACACATGTGAAGAAAGCGTGTCAGCGCCTCTACTTCCTCAGGAGTTTGCAGAGGTGCAGTAACCCTGAAGAATTTCTACGGAGGTGTGGAGGAAAGTGCGTTGACCGGCTGCATCACGGTCTGGTATGGGTTCACCCATACCCCGAGCAGAAAACCCTGCAAAAGGTAGGGAACATAGCTCAGGACATCACCATCAAGAGCATCTGCAGGGAACGCTGCCGTCGGAGAGCGGCAGCGATCATCAAGGATCCACACCATCCAGCGCACGCTCTGTTCTCGCTGCTGCCATTAGGAAAGAAGTATCGGTGCCACAAGACTCGTATCCACCAGGTTCCCCTGCACCATCAGACTCCTCAACATCAAACTCAATCAGTTGAGTTTTAAATGCACTTTATTGATTTTGTCCTCCCTGTATTGCAGTCAGTTTCTTCATTTGTTTATATGTGTTTGTTGAGTTAAAGTTTTTTTTTGCATTAGCAAATAAGTGATAATTCTGCCTCACCCGCAAGAAAAAGAATCTCAGGGTTGTACGTGATGTACGTATGTGCCCTGAGACGGTAAATCTGAAAACTGAAAAAAAAAATCTGAAGAGGGACAGAGAGGGGAGAAAGACAGACGACAGAGAACATGGGAATCAACCTGCTGTTCTGATCTATCACAGTGAATCTTTTATTTTTTCAGAGAGAGCGAAGTGTGTGTGCGTGTGCGTGTGCGTGCGTGTGCGTGTGCATGTGTGTGCATGTGCATGTGTGTGTGTGTGTGTGCGTGTGTGTGTGTGCATGTGCATGTGCGTGTGTGTGTGTGCGTGCGCGTGCGCGCGTGTGTGTGCGCTTGTGCATGTGCATGTGTGTGCGCGTGTGCGTGCGTGTGCATATGTGTGTGTGTGCGTGTGCGTGTGTGTGCATGTGCGTGTGTGTGCGCGTGCGCGTGCATGTGCGTGCGTGTGTGTGCGTGTGCGTGTGCGTGTGCGTGTGTGTTTGTGTGCGCGTGTGCGTGTGCGTGTGCGTGTGTGTGTGTGTGTGTGTGTGTGTGTGCGTGTGCGTGTGTGTGTGTGTGTGTGTGTGTGTGTTTGTGAGTGAGAGAGCAAAACAGAATGATAGTATGTGAAGAGCACCTACCTCCTTTTTAATTGCGCAGGAGTGTGACAAGGGTGGGATGGGTCTTTTAATATATTGGCTGCTACCTGAGGTAGTGAGGCAGAATACTTTCTATGGTGTATCTGTCGGAATTGGTAACCCATACCACGGACTATATCTATATCTCCCGCTCCCTAGGAAAGCGGGCCAACGTACTGAAGGACGCGCACTCTGTCTGTCTGTCTGTGCGTGTTGTCTCCCTGTGACAAATGTCATAGAGCTCCTGTAGAGGGTTGACATGATGCTGGGCAGAAGTATTTGCAGGAAGTTGCGCCTTTCTGACAAATTTTTGAAGAATTGACAAGCTAGCGAGAAGAAGGTGACGTAGTAGATGTTATGCATTTGGATTTTCAGGAGGCCAGACAAGGCCCCACACTTAAGAGTACTTGATAAGATCCCATGGTATGACAGGAAACATACTAGCATGGGTAGAGCACTGGCTGGTTGGGAGGAAGCAAAGAGCGTTGGAATACAAAGATCATATTCTGATTGGCTGCCAGTTGTTAGTGGTGTTCCATAAGGGTCGGAGTTGGAACTGGTCCTTTTTGGGTTGTATATCAGTGATTAGGATTATGGAATGATTGGCTTTGTGGCCACATTTACAGATTTTACAAAGGTAGGTGGAGGAGCAGGTAGTATGTTCCGGAAACAGTGAAGGACTTGGACAGATGAGGAGTACGGGCGGAGAAGCGGCAAATGAAATACAATGTTGGAAAGTGGATGGTCGTGTTCTTCGAGCGAAAAGAATGAGCAGGCAGACTATTTTCTAAATGGGCTGAAAATTGAAAATGACCAGAAGGAGTCCTCGTAAAGTATAGATTGAGTCTGAGGTGAAGATGGCAAATGCAATGTAGCAAGAAGAATAGAATGCAAGAAGAGGGATGTGATATGGAGGCTTTCTAAGCCACTGGTGAAACCTCTCTTGGAGTATTGTGAGCAGTTTTGGGCTCCTTTTTTAAGAAAGGGTGTGCTGACGTTGGAAAGAATTCAAATGAGGTTGACAAGGATTATTTCAAGCACAAAAGTGTTATAATTTGAGAGGAATTTAACAGCTCTTGGCCTGTATTAATTGGAATTTAGCAGAAAGGGGGGGGTGGAGGGGGGGAATCTCATTGAAGTGTTTTGAATATTGAAAGGCGTAGATGTAGAAAGGTTGTTTCCCACAGTGGGAGAGTCCAGGACAAGAGGGTGCAGCTTCAGGACTGAAGGGCATCCACCTGGAACAGAGTGTGGGGGAATTTCTTCAGCCAGAAGGTGGCGAATCAGAGGATTCTATTGCCACTGGTGGTTGTTGAAGCCAGGTCTTTGGGAGTACGTAAGGGAGAAGTTGATAGGGTCCTGGTTATCCAGAGCCTCAGAGATTATGGAGAGAAAGCCGAACAATGACGCTGAGTGGGAAAATGGATCCGCTCAAGACTGAGTAGCAGGACAGACTCGATGGGCTGAATAAAGCCTCTTATGTCTTATGGTCTTATCTACCTGACATGAATCCATCGTGGATTAACTGCTCTTACCTTCAGTTACAGGTTGTAGTTCCCAACAGCGTGCGATAGTTGCTGGGAATAAAATAGACTTCAGAAATCACCAAGGTGAGACATTCTGCGAAACATGCTTCAAGGTCTAATGATTAGCCAGTTTGATCAGTTAAAGACCCACCCCACTCAGCACACACTCAGTCCTCGCTGCTGCCATCAGGAAAGAGGTACAGGCACCACAAGACTCGCACCCACCAGGTTCAGGAACAGCTGCTCCCCCTCCACCATCAGACTCCTCAACGACAAACTCAATCAGGGACTCATTTAAGGTCTCTGACTTGTGCACTTTATTGATTTTTAAAAAATTCTCTCTGTATTGCACACAGTTGGTTTACATTCGTTACCTGTTTGCAGCTCTTTGAATTTTCAATTAGTGGTAATTCTGCTGTGCCCGCAGGGAAAAGGGAACCTCAGGGTTGTTGGTGATGCCATGTATGTTCTCTGACAGTAAATGTGAATTGAAATCTGAATCTGGTGAACTTTCCAATCGAGGTGGCCTTCTCCCATATCCTTTTGTCAGTAACGATTTGGCATGGTGACAGTCGGATTCATAACGTTAGTTATGGTTCGGGTTGCTTGGAGAAATTACCACATGACCTCATATGCAGAGGTCAGTGCTCTGGTCCAAGGCTGTGCTGAGGTCTGTCCTTGGGTGGTCCGGGGTACAGTGACTGACCATATACTTAGACACGTGATTCTGTTTGCTAAAGCAAACTTCTCTGTTCTCTCACATCAGCGGCATTCCCCTGACAATTGCTTCCTCTCGTTATTATTCCATGATCAATTTGTCTTCAGAAAGGAAAGAGTTTCTGCCGAGTTGGGAACAACTCAATCACAAGGACATGATGCATGCACCAATTAGAAAGAAGAATCCTCTCAAATGGCAAGAATTTGCTTGTCAGAGTAATTGAGGTCAAAATCAATATGTCCTAGCTGAAGGACAAACATTAATATCTATTTTAATTAACTTTAACAAGAAATCTATAACTCCAACGAGGTTGTATAGAGGCAGCAATCCTCTGATCTCTGCTGTTAATTGGAGATCCTTTGCATTTTAGTCTTTTTGAATTTGTCAATGGTTAGCGATTGAAGGGCTCCTTCGAAATGTCTGTCACCTCTCACAGTTTTTATTGAGCTTGTTGTGATGTTTCCTTTATTGTAATAAAGACGGGTTCTTTTAAAAACAACCATACTTTATCAGCTAAAGTACACACACGACCATGTGGAGGCATCCATATTGAATCCAACCCAAACTGCCACAAACTAGTCTCCATCTCCCTCTAATGGTCAGGAGGATCACCAGCACTCTACCATGACTTTTGTGTTGTGTGCACAGTGAAGCTACTGCATTAGAGGTTGTAAAACGAACAGATGTAATTCTCCTGAACCACCAGAACTGATTCTCAAACATTCACTGGTGTACCTTAATGCAGCAATCCTAAAGGAGGTGTGCAGTTTGCACATTCCAGAACAGCTTGAGTTAAACACAGGCGAACAGCCCAGGTCTCAAAGAGCAGAAAGTTTCAATGCAGAGAGGGGCAGCAGACTCTGTATGGAGGTGGCAGGAGGGTCTAGATTTCCATCAGATGTGCATCCGGGGGGAGCCACTGGTGGCTGGCTGTTTATTCAGAATCCATACTCAACACTGATGTTCCAGTGATGAGCAATTAACCGGTGGCTCCCTGTACTGTGGGTGATGGAAGTGGCACCTGGGATGAATTTTAAAAGTGCCAATAATTATTTGGTTAATGCAACGGTCACCATAGTGCTCCAACAGCAGCAGTGGGCCGGATTTGAACCTGGCACTGTGTAAGGAGTTTATACGTTTTCCCTGTGTCTGCGTGGATTTCCTCCAGGGCTCACCATGGGTGTTGAATGTTAATTGGGGAGCAGGGAGTAGTGGGCCAGAAGGGCCTGTTACCATGCTGTATACCTAATCTACATTTTAAATTTAATTTAATATTAAATTAATGCATGATCACGATTGCACCTGACCTAATATTGCTACACCTGTGTTTGTGTGTGTGTGTGTGTGTGTGTGTGTGTGTGTGTGTGTGTGTGTGTGTGTGTGTGTGTGTGTGTGTGTGGGGGGGGAGAGTGTATTTGTGTGTGTGGATGGGTGTGTGGGCGCGTGCGCGCGCTCATCCATATGTCTGCATAGGTGTGTGTTCGTATGTATGTGTGTGTCTGTATTTGTGCTTGCATGTATGTTTATGTGAGTATGCGTGTACATGTGCATGTGTGTGTGTGTGCATGTGCGTGTGTGTGTCTATATATGCTTGAGTGTGTGAGTGTGTGTATGTAAGTGGTTGGACAAAAGCCATGATGGGCTGAAAGGCCTGTTGGCCTGTTCCTGTGCTGTACCATTCCCTGACCCGTGCCGGTCTGAGACTGACCTCCTTCTCCCACGACCACACTTTCTTAAACGGTGTCCCCAATCTGCGACACCTCCTCTGTGTTCCTCCGCACACTTGTAAACATCCTTCTCTATAGGAACGCCACTCTGATTGGATGCGCATTTAATATAAATGCTCTCTTGCCTTGGATCACTTTAACCAAACTGAATGTGATCGATAAATGCAATTTGTACCAATTAGTCTGGACTTTATCATCTTAATAACCCTGCTCTTGTATCTTCTCGCTGTGATAAATGCAACAATGGAGATACTTCATTAATTTATATGTTCTGGACATGTCAGAGTCTTGAGAAATGTTGGAACAAAGTATTTCAAACTTTCTCTGCAGTTTTTAAAATTAATTTTAAACCAAATCTCCGAACTGCTTTATATGCTATTGGAGAGAGAGAGAGAGAGAGAGAGAGAGAGAGAGGGAGAGGGAGAGAGAGAGAGAGAGAGGGAGAGGGAGAGAGAGAGAGAGAGAGAGAGAGAGAGAGAGACATAATGTTAACGACACCTGAACTGTATGTATGAGCTTGTATTTCTCTTCTGGCTAGGTGGGTGGAGTCACTCAGATGGAGGAGCATTACCCCATGTCTACGTGATGTCATGTCACGTTTAAACTTAAGGCCCTATTATAGAGCAAAAAAATGTGACCGTAAAGGAGGAGATTCTCTGCTCTTACATCGCAGAATTAACCATCATAAATACTCCGTGAGCGGTTCAAAGGTGCCGGCTCCAATCCTTCTTCAACCACACATCATAAATGTACCGCCACTGCAAGCGGCTGGCTAGGGGCGGTGACGCAGCCCAGGAGCCACCTCCAGGGCTCCCAAGGCCATGGGTACTGGGGCAGAGGGCTTCCTCCTGCCACCCAGAAGTGCCCTCTTCTCGTTCCCCCTCCGCCCCTGGCTCCTTCACCAAGGCTGTCAAGACCGTGGAGCAGGAGGGCAGCGAGGAGCCGGAGGTCAAGTTGTGGTGGGGGGGGGGGGGAAGGAAAGTCAGAGTCTGACGAGCCGCCAGGGAGGCCCGGAAGGAAGGAGGATAGATCCTGAGGAGTCGAGACGGAGAAGCAGAGCTGGTGAGTCCATTGGATGCAAGAGGGGAGCGAAGAGCCAGAGGGGCAGAAGAGGTCGAATGGCCGTCTTCGCTACGCATAATCTCCCATGCAGTTTGTGATAGTACAGATTCTATCACCAAAGTGTATATGTACAGATTGTAGTGTAGGATGACTGTGATTGGCTGAGAGTGTAGCCATGCCTACAGGGAGGACTTAAAGGGTTGCTCCTAGCCAGACCAGGTTATTCTGGACTGGTTGACCTATATGCTCCAGTCTTCTAGTTAATAAAAGCCTTGGTTTGGATCAACAAGTTTTTGATTCTTTTGATGCACTCTATACAGCTGGAACTGCTCTGCGTTTCCCAGAGTGGTTCCAACTGTGTGGAGGATTATGGGTAACGAAGACGGCCATCGCTCGGCACGTATGTTAGACCTCATGGTGACGGGCGGCACTTCGGCACCACTTGCCCCCTCCCCCCCATAAACTTGGAGGACTCTATGAGACACCGCTCCCCATAAAAATGGCACAGGAACAGCTTTTTAGGCTGTTCCATAAAATAAAGTAAGTTCAAGTTTTTCTCTGCAGATGGAACCAGCCTCGAGATGGAGGCCCGGCATAAAAGCACCCTCAGAGAAGACTAGATGCTCAGTTTCTGATTTGATTGTAAATTTTCAAACACTGTGGGGACCATTTCTGAGTTATTTTTATAATCTTTGATTTGTTATGAAGATAGAAATGTTGACTAATGAGGTAATTTATCACTGATAAGAATTCTGTCTTTTTTTTGGCCAAACAGTTTCATTCTTGGTCATGGGTTTAGATTTTCCTTTTTTAAAATAATAAAATAATATAATCTGTTTAATGAAAATGTGGGGAACCTTGGATTAAATTATATGATTTAAGTGTAATGAATCTTTTGGATTATATCCGTATGTACTCCGCATTTTTTGATGTGAAGTTTCAATGTTAATTGAAAAAGAAAGAGAAACCAGATATACCTGTATCGGCATCTCAAGAGGAAGTTTTAGCTTTTGGCACCTTGATAGCCAGACGAGAAGTTTTAATGAAATGAACTCTCATATCTAAGCTTGGAGAAAATTAGATACAATATTAAAGATAGAAAATTTTGGTTTGAAAAGATGTGGGGCCCATTCATAGAATATTATCACAAATGGCAGTATTAGGTGTGACAGAGTATATAAATAAGTTTTTGGGAGATAAATTGGGAAAGGTTTGTTAGAGTAGGTAACATACAAGCACTTTGAAACAGATCTTATTTGAAATACTGGAGCTCTGTGCCATGCTAGACATATCAGCTCCACAGCTTTTGCAAGAACTTTGGAGAGAGTGCCCAAGAGACTTCACTAATGGATTGTTGTTTACAAACTGGCAAGCTTGTGGAAAACCCCATTTGGAAGATAGTTTGTAAGTCCTTGATTCAGCCTGGTCAAAGCCCTTGTGGTTCATGCAAGAGGAGAGGACTGGCTGCCTAATGTTTCACTTCGAATAAGAGAAACAAAAAAGAACTCTGCGGTGACCTGAAAGAAAGAGGTTATCATCTGGAGAACCCTGAGGGGGCAAGTTTCATCGGCCAGACACTGGAGTAGCTGATTAAAAAGGAATCAGTTGTGGGTGTCCAGTGAACAACAAATCTCTCTCTGAAAACCGACAAGAACCTTCCTGAGTGGTAACCATTTACCTTTCAAGCACCAAAGCCTGGTGAACTTTATAAATGTTCATTTCTATGCACAGTATAAGAATTGCCTGCAACCAGTGAACTTGGAGGAATGAGAAGTGATGACTGGACTGTGAACTTAAGAACTTTTCTGAACTTACACATACACATTACACACACGTGCACTTAGAATTAGTTGGGGGTTGTTAGGTTAGTTAAGTTAAAGTTTGATTCTATTTTCATGTTTAAAGATATTGAAAGCAACTTTTGTTTCAGTAACCATTTGTCTTGGTGAATCTCTATTGCTGCTGGGTTTTGGGGTTCTCTGGGCTCGAAACAATAGAAAGTTTCAGTTTGAAAAGATGTGGGGGCCATTCATAGAATATTATCACAAATGGCAGTGTTAGGTCACTTGGATGGTCCAGCGAGGCTCCGTCGGTCCTCTGAGGGTCGCTACTTGATCCATTTTTGTATTTATTTTAGTTCTATTAAGTAACCTTAATTAGAGGGAAGAGGTTAGATTAGTATAAGTTTTAGGTTTTTTCTTTTTTTTTAGACATTGTTCATATATGACTTAATTATCATAGTCCTAGATCAATCTTTTTTGCCCTAGGCCTCACTTTAATTTTTCAAAAAAACTTACGCCCTTACCATTAGTGGAAAAAAGTTAAATATTCAAAAGAAGTTTTAATTAAACCATTTACTGCAAGTGTATTTCAATGCAATTAAGGTGAGGAATACACTGGAACACACATTTCATATTCAACCACTGGTTCAATATGTCAACCATCTCAAACACGCATTCAACAATTGTCGTCACTTCAGTGGGAACTTCGCCCTTGATGCCGGCTACAGATTTTTTTGATTCGAGGGACTAATTTTGTTAGTTTCTGTTAAATCTCCACGTTTTGTAATTTCTAGTCGCTTTCTCTTCGCTTGTTGCAAATCATTAACAGCACTGAAGCCACATTCTACTAAATAAGATGGAAAATGTATCAATGGTTCCCTTGCTAAAGTAGTTGAATCTTTTTGATCTCATTAGACGGCCACATCGTGGTTCCTTTCACTTGGAACAGAGTTTTCTCAGATTCATCATGTGGCCACTCAGATAACTCCTCTTGGTATTGCACTGGAACTTAAGATAAGCCCACCAGCAATGGCTGAGTTAACCAAGAGGGAAAATCCATTGCCTTTAAATCACAAAATCTATCATCGAAGTCGGTGACCAACATTTTCAAATGGTCAATAATGTCGTTTGTAGCAGCATTAGTTACCTCACTAATAGAATTGACTGAAATTTCTGGCAGAACTATTCCTTTGGCATAATTCTAGAAGTGTCATGAATCCAAATATCTTTGTTTTTGCATCAATAAGCGTCATATTTGCTACTTGAAGTTGCTTGTTCAATGTACTTAGTTTCTCAAAAATGTCCATCAAGTAACTCACATGAGCTTTGCCATCTGTTGTTAGCGAGAGCTTCATTTCAGGGTTGTTCTTCAAAAACTCGCTGAGGAGATCAAGCAGTTTCCCTTTGACAATCACCTTACTTCAGTGTGAAGCAACAATCTCACATGTTCTGCATTTTTAGCGACACAAGACTGCTTAAACAGACGTTCACATTTGGCATGAGCTTTTATGGCATTGATACATGATCACAGAATTCAGTATCTCATGTAAAACAGGGGAAACTTTCTTGGCAACTAAATTTTCTTGGTGGATAACACAATGTTTGGATTTTCATTAATTTTAAAGATCCTGCTTTTTTTTTACCCATCATAGCAGGTGCACCATCTGCAGCACAATGTTCCCTTTTGGTATTTCATTTTCATCCAAATAATTTTTGAGCTTGCTGTAGATATCAACTGCAGTCGTGATTGTTTCTCATGATTCACAAAGCAACATCTCTTCTTGAAACTCTTCCTGATCAATATATCTCACATATGCCAATAACAAAGCCTCACTGTCCCATAAGATAGATTCATCCAGTTGTATTGAGAACTTTCGTGATTTCAACTTCTCAATAAGCTGTTTATCAAGATCTTGATCCATGTCATCTATTCTGTTGCAGACAGTACGATAGCTCGATGGCATTGCTCGGACCCCTTTGTCATCCTTCTGCAGAACTGTTTTGAGAAATGACGATATTGCAGGTTTAATCAGTTCCTCCACAATCGTTTTGATCCTTCCCATGTTTTGCGATCAGCAGAGAAATTTCATAGCTTCAAGGGTACGATTCAAGGCTGTAGTTTGCGCAGCGAATAATGAAGTGATTTTTGATCTATTTTCCAACTTCTATTTCAGTGTTTTAAGATATTCCAGATTTAAGATGTTTTACCCTCAAATGAGCTTCAAGACAGCCTTGATTCATTTGTCAAAACCTGTTGGCATAATAGGCAAAAAGATGCTCGTTCATTGTACACAACCCAAACTTCAAGAATTCCACTGAATTTTGATGAACCTTTTGCTTGCTTGGTCTGCTCACTTTGAATATACAACAGCCCTGAAACAGATTAATCAATATTTTGTTATGTCTTAGAACTGAAAAAATGCGATGAAATTAATGATCGAATTAAAGGCATTCCCCTCAGGCTGGTGTCTGGGACAGACCCGAACCTCCTCCCCCCATCAATACGCAAGTGCTCAAAGATACATACAGATCCAGGCCTCGCTCACTACCGAACTGAAAAAGTAAAGGGGTCTGGATGGAGACATGATTGTTGAGATCATTTGGAATCCTCGTCGCCAATGAAATAATTTCGAATGGATGGTAATAAGACCGGTCAGAAAAGATATAATTATGATGTTAACCAAGGACATCAACAGTTAAAGTAAGAGAAACAACAGAGAAACATCGGAACAGCAAAGAAAAAGCACGTTATAAAAATAAAAAGAACAAAATGAGTTTACTTGGAAGTGACGGTGATTGTGTTGTACTGACGCGCTGTCACGCTACATCTTTCACACCAACTTAATGCTTTCTGGTCTTCAAACCAACTTTTTAATTATTTCCCCAAATATTCCCATGCCACTATCCCCCCCACCTTGAGAATCTCTGTCCTCGATCATAACGATTAGATATTGGGCTGAGGTAAGATGAGTGTGTAACTCAAGTGGTTTATAGTCAGAATTATTTGGACAAATAATGTCAAATTGACCATTACGGATGAAATTTGTTGTAAAGTACATTTGTAGTAATTACACGATGTGCACATGCTATGATATTTCTTTGTTATATTAGTAGAACATGTATATAGGATTATTATGTTTAAAAGCAATAAAATATTTTTACAAAGAAAGAGAACAAACCTGCTTTTTGAATCTGGAATATTTCTCACCAAAATCTTTGAATACATCTCCGCGAAGATTATATCTCTAAATACTTGGTATAGATTGCCTTGTTTCCCTTAAAGACAACTCCCACATTCATAATGCGGCAGAGATGTCTTCCTGACATTTCTTAAGGTGGATTTCAGTGACAGTTGACTACCACTTGTGTAGAATATAGAATAGGGGTGGTCGTAAACTGAAGACCCACTCAAACTGATGACTGCTTTACAATGTCTTCGGCTCACCGCCTCTTCACAGGAATCCAATTGAAACTCTCGCTGGGCTGAATTATTATCCCTCCTTTTTAAGCCTTTGTGGAGCTTCAGCCAGGTACTATTAAAAAAAAATCATGGCTTTATTGAAGTCTCTGTGACGTGGCCAAGGAGATTAAAAATAATATCTCAGGCTCAGCTATGAAACTCCTGGTGAGAACACGTTGCAGATGTTTTTGGATCCTCGGGATTTTCTTAGAGAATGAAGATTTAAGATTCAAGATTCCAGACTCCTTTATAAGGCACTTTCAGGTGGCCAATTGCCCCGCATGTAAAGCCGCAGGTTTAGGCAATATGCAGCTGTTTTTTTGAGGCCACCTGAATGTGCAGGAGGCGCTCTTGAGGCGAGCTACGTAACCCTCCTCCGAGAGGGTTTCAGGGGCTGAAAGCAGATGTTAAAGGGTCAGGCTGCTGATCATAGCTGACACTGGGCAGGAGCCGAAGTGTGCTCAGAGCCACCCCCTGTGTGGCTGTGTCCTTCAGGTGGCCAGCGCTGCACTTTAAACGCTGCTGCCTGAATGGCAATTTAAAGGGCCGCTTCTGCTTCTTCAGGCGCATTCTTAGTGGAGAATGCACCTGAAAAAAAACCCTATCGTCATGCAATTAAAACAGCTGTAATATGACATAGAATGAGGGGAGATTTGGTAAAGGCATTTAAAGTCATGAGGGGAATGGAAAGAGTAAATGTAGGTCGGCATTTTCCACTGAGGGCAGGTGAGATACAAACCAGAGGACACGGGTTAAGGGTGACGGGGAAAAGTTTAGGAGGAACATGAGGGGGAACTTCGTCACACAGAGAGCAGAGGGAGTGAGGAACGAACTGAAGTAGTGAATGCGGGCTCAGTTTTAACATTTACGAAGAATTTGGATAGGTACATGGATGATGGAGGTATGGAGGGCCGTGGACTGGGTGCAGGGCAGTGGGACAAGGCAGTGGGGTTCGGCACAGGGTCGAAGGGGCCTGTTTCTGTACAATAATGGTTCTATGATAACAGCGGGAAAGAGACTGTCCTTGAATCTGGTGGTGCCCAACAGGGGAGGGAGGTGAAGAGAACGTGGGATGGACAAGGGTGGGACGAGTCTTTAAATATGTTAGCTGCTTTTCCAAGGCAGCTGGAAGTTTTGACAGAGTGGAGGTGGTGGGGGGGGGGGGGGGGCATGTTTGATGGACTGAGCCATGCTCAGAACCCTCTGCAGTCTTAGGTGGAACAATTCCTGCCCCAAGCAGTGATGTACCCTGACAGGATGCTTTCAATGGTGCAGTGTAGAAGTTGTTAAGACATTCTTCATGTTTTAGAAGAAGTATAGGCTCTGAGTGCATTGATTCAACATTCTTTGATTGTCTTGAAATAAAGGCGTGCAACAATACGCGGAATTTGTTTTTGTCTGCCGTAAGCCAGACAGATTTACCACTGGCAGAACTTGCCTGAAGCCCCTCTTACAGTCAGAGAGAGAAGCTAAAGAGATCCACCTCAGAATTACTGCGGGTTCATGATTTCATCTCCAGCCACATGGAGTGCAGTGAACTGGGATACACTGATAGGGAGTTGCACTGATGGCTGGCCCTGCCTCCCGGCTCCGCCCCCATCTGCCCACGTGTAACCCTGGTTTCCCGTCTAAACCCAGAACCCTTCTGAAGACTACTGTTGAACCCTACTCTTAGTTATGCTAATAAAAGCATTTGTTCTCCCTCCAGTCATGAGAGCTTTTATTTGGAGTCCAGCCCGAGCCTCTGACGCAATCAGGACCCTTCAGCACCCTCTTCACATCCCATATCCAATTGCTGTTACCCTTTCAGTGAGACTCAAGCCAGTCTCCAGCAGTCCGCAGCCCGGTGCGAGCCCCTCGACCGGAGTTGCTAGCAGCCCGCAGCCTGCGCGGGCTCTCCACCTTGAATCACCAACAGCCCCGTCGCCTGTGCGTCTCTTCAACGGCAGAACCCCTCACCGGTCCGCCGCTGCGGTCACCGCCCCGTGGGTCTTCTCCTCTGCTTCTCCTTCTCAAATGGGGGTGGGGGGGGAGGAGGAAAGACTGGTCTTCCCATTCTCTGGTGCCCTCCACCAGTCCTCTGCTTCCCCGGAGCCCGCAACCCCTGGCGGCAGCTGCCGATCATAGGTGCCGCCATCTTGGACGCAGACCCCGCGGTCACAGGGTTTCCAAATTAAACCACTGACGGCTTCGTTTACAGGCCGTTTATAATATTACAAAGTTATTCTTAACTGTGAATGAGCTTGCATTTTATATTTAGTTGAGCCTGGCTGCCTCTGGTCCTCTTTAGGGTTTTAGAATTTAGAACATGCCTTTCCTTTAAATTCTAGCTGTAACCGTACAGTTACGTTGAGTAAAGCTTGGAAAGCACAGCAGCTCCAGGAGCACCACCATCTTGTCCTTGGGTTGACGTGAATTAGCTGGGAGAAGTCATTGGGGATGTTTACCCCTTGGAACTCAAAGCTGCCAACTATCTCCACTGTTGATGCCGAACGGGGAGCGAGCTCTGCTCCTCCTCCAGTAGTCTCGAACCACCTCTGTCATCTTGCTGTCATTGAGGGAGAGGATTTTGGCTTGGTACCAAACTGGAAGTTCCGGATGAGCAATCAGTCCCACTCACCCGCTCCTCCTTTCCCCGAGCCTCTCCGCCCAGCAACTCCCCTCCGACTATTGCAGTGGCTTTCACATTTTTTCTTTCCACTCACATCCCACTTTAAGTAATCCCTAGGCCATCAGTGCTCTGTGATTAGTGAGGGATCGCTTAAGGTGGGATGTGGGTGGAAAGAAAAAGTTTGAAAACTACTGTTTTAATTGTCCCTCATGGACTCGTCATGTGCACGGTTTCAGAACTCCAAAGGAAATGGGCCAATGACCATTTTTCTCAAGCAAAGTATTTCAGTAACAATTGGGTCTAGAGCAGTGATTCTCAACCTTCCCTTCCCACTCACATCCCACCTTAAGCAATCCCTTACTAATCACAGAGCACCGATGGCCTAGGGATTACTTAAAGTGGGATGTGAGTGGAAAGGAAATGGTTGAGAACCACTGGGCTAGGCATTTTCTGGAAGTTGCTCCCTCTCCAACAGGCTCTGTGGTTAGAGCTCTCGTCTTGTAAAACCAGGGGTCGCAAGTTTGTTCCTCGTTGGGGCCTCATTTCTGCGAGGGGCGGCTGGACAAAGTGGCGACTCTCTGTCTTCCTTACGGTGGGCAAAGTTAAAGAATTTCATGTATTTTACATTCTAAATGTAGTATTACATGAAAATAATGGGATTTTCTGGCAACAGTCAATGCATTTGTGTGGAAATTCTGAGTCAGTTATTTATTCTTCATGTTACTGGAGAGTGTCACCTCTCATCTGTTGGATAGAGTCCCTTGATTGGCTGACTGGTTTGTCAGAAGCATAGCATGTGATGGGATAGTTAGCGATGAGATGGTGAACAGTTTCAATCAAGTGCTCAAGGTTAGCTGAATGTAGCTGTCAGAGAGAATGTACTAAAACAGAACAGAGACAGATTAATGTGAAGAGATAGTGGGAGAGCAGTTCGATAAGTAACACATTACCCAGAAAAATGCAGAGCAAATTGTTCAATAGAGTGAAGCTCCTGCAGTCCTGAAGATTGCCACGGATAACACCCACAGCTCCTTAAAACGTACGGAAAGCTCACAGGAGGAAACAATTGTGTGCTTCTGGAAGGGCATAAGTGCTCCTCATCGGGGAAGACATTCCGTGGTTGCGGCAGGCGAGGGAGTTGCTGGCTTTGAGAGCTCGTTTCTATGGATGGTCCAATGAAAAGGCTGCCAACCTCCTTGCTTCACTTGAAAGGACTGTTTGGGACCCTGAAGGGTGGAGAGGGACGAGGTATGAGCACAAGAGTGGCACTTCCAGCGGCCAAAGAGGGGATGGGGGGGAAATTGGGGGAGGGATGAGTGATAGAGAGAGGGAGAAGTTCCTTATCTTTCACCCGGAGTGCCCTTCCATTCCAACAAGCATCCTCACCTCCCCTCCCTCCCTCCCTTATCCACCTATTAACCCGAGTCCAGATCATCTGAAATGCCCGCCTTCTTCCACAAATGTAGCTTCACCTCCACCAACATTAACTCAGCCCTTACCGCATCACCTCCATTTTCCACTCACCTGCCCTGGCCCCCCCCTGCCCTGACCCCACTCGCCTCTGCATCCGACACATTATCCTCCGTGACTTCCACCACCTACAACAGGATCCCACCACTAGATACTTCCTCCCCTCTCCGCCTTCCATAAGGACTGCTCCCTCCATGACTCCCTCATCCACTACATCCCTCCAAACCAATCCTCCCCCCCCTCCCTCCCCAACACCTTCCCCTTTGGACGCATGAAGTTCCACGCTTGTGCCCACACCTTTCAAGTGAAGCAACGGTTCACTAGTGTGTATCCCCGGGACTTACCTACTGCAATCCCGTGTTCCCTTTATGGCCTTCTCAACATCGGAGAGACTGGGCGCAGACCGGGAGATCACTTCATTGAGCACCTGAGCTCTGTCCGCTGCAATAGCGTGGATTTCCCAGTGGCCATGCATTTAAATTCCCCACCCCATTCCCATGGATATGTTTATCTATGGTCTCATGCACCGCCAGAGTGAGACCACCATCAAATTGGAGGAACAACACCTCATCTTCTGACTGGTCACCCTCCAACTGGATAGAATTAATATCGACCTGGTCTCCATCCCCTCCCCCTATCTTATTCTCCCCATCTCCTTTCCTCTCTCTCTCTTCCCTTTTCCCTCTATTTCCTTTCACAGAGCTAACATCAATTCTCACCTTTCCTCTTATCATATCCTTTTAGCTGATGGCTTGAACTCCTCCCCCTCCCATTCATTAATCTCTAATTAAAGACACCAACCTGGTTTTTGCTCATATCGTGAGGAAGGGCTCAGGCTCGAAACGCCGGTGACATATCTTTACCTCCTCTGGACCCTGCGAGACCAGCTGAGTTCCTCCAGCATCTCTGTGCGTTCTTACTACAATCTCAGCTCCCGCTGACTTCCGTGTTTCACTCCGTTAAAGGCGCTGCCTGGGCTGCTGTGTCACCCCAGCGTTTCCATTTTGTTCCGGATTTGGAGAGCCACAGCTTTTTGGGTTTTCACTCACCGTGTACCTTGTTGCAGTCTCTGGTTTGTTCTGTGCGAGCTGTCGGAAGCCGTTCTGGGAGTGTGGGTGGTGGGGGGGGGGGGGGGGGGATATGTAATTACACCACTAGGTCACCAGGGCCATCCCGGTGACCTTGTCTATAAAGCAGTCCAGAGCTACGGTCTCGCCTTCCAGGTTCGTCTTGCAGAGAGGCAAGACCTCTTAGTGTACATATTAGTTTATTAAAGCTGTCTTAGACTCACACTTCTGGTGTGGTTATTGTCAGTACAGGGGGGAAGGCTGTTGGAGGATCATGTCATCCCAGCCTGACTTTCACTTCCCTTTTCATTTCAGTAGAGGTCACTCAAGGAATAAAATACATTAGGCAGGAAGGCCTTGATCAATACCATTCTCTGCGAGGCGCCTTCTTCCAGTGTTCTTGAGAACATGAAGAAAATAAAGAATTATCTGCAACGAAGACCACTCAGCTGGCACAAAGACTGTACCACTCATCACTGTAATTTTGTGGCTTACCTTCCCCATGCCTCCGCCTCTTCTAAATTTAAAGTCAGACGTATAGCAGAGTAACAGGCCCTTTCGGCCCACGAGGCTGTGTCACCCAATCCACGGCCTACTGCAAGGGGGCGACCTCTGTACCTGCAGAAGAGCACGGGGACAAGACAACACCTGGCCGGCTGTCAATCAGCCGACCTGAATGCACCAAACCCTGTCAATCGCCCTCTGGGATATAAGCCAGAGCCGGCCCTTTGAAGAGACTCTCAGAGCTTGCAGCAGGTCTCCTCACAGCCAGCTCTGTGGAAGCTGATGTCGAATAAAGCCTGTTGTAGACTTTATGTTTTGTGTGTTTGCTTCTGTCCGATAGTGCACCACAGCACCCAATTGACCTACAACCCTCCCCCCACCAGTATGTTTTGGAGGGTGGGTGGAAACCGGAGCCCCCGGGGAAAACCCACGGAAACACGGGGAGAAAGTACAAACTCCTCGCAGGCAGTGCGGGATTCGAACCAGGGTTGCTAGCACTGTAACTGAAGACAGACCGAAAAGAATGTTGGTGGGAGAGGTGGGGGGGGAGAGATGAAGGGAGGTCTGTTCATCCTCTGAGTGTGCCAACAAAAAGAAGATTCAAATACAAGCGGCAGCAGGAGAATTTTCTCTGAGTCACAGAGAAGACTGGAGCCGTCAAGGCCATCAGCCACTATCCTGCAAACTTTCTACAGGAGCTCTATCGAGAGCGTCCTGGCCGGCTGCAGCACAGTGTGGGTACGGTTGCTGTGGCACATTGGTCAATCTGCAGGTCCTTAAGAGTGGCAGAGGAGATCACTGGGGTCTCTTTTTCCACCACCCCCCCATGGATCTGATCTACCGGGATCTTTGTCTGAAGAGGACAAGCAAAATCATTAAGACCCCTTCCACCCAGCGCACAGCATCTTCCGGCTAACCCTGTCGGGAAAGAGATACAAGAGTATGAGAGAGAGAACCATTAGGCTGCAAAACAGCTTCTTCCCTCAGTCAAAGAGATTTCTGAATGACTAATGAACTGCTCATACAACCCCTCTGAGACTCTCTTATTTATTTAACAATATGTATTTATTTTCATATGAAATAAAATATAAAATATAAAAGGGATTTAGATCAGCTCGTTGAGTGGTGTAACAACCGCAACCTTGCGTTCAACGACAGAGGAGATGACTGTGGACATTAAAAGGGAGTCAGGGGAACGTCAAGGGCTCAGTAGTAGAGAGGGGCAAAAACTTCAAATTCCTGGTATCAGTAGTTCCGAAAATCTGTCCCAGAGCCTCCACGTTGATGCAATCACAAAGAAGGCTACACTTTGTGAGGTGTCTGAGGAGATTCGGTACATCACCGAAGACTCTCAAAAACTTCTACAGATGGACTGTGGAGAGTATTCTGGCGAGTTCCATCACTGCCTGGTACGGCGGCGCCAACTCTCAGGACAAGAGTAAACCCCAGAGGGTTGTTAACTCGGCCTGCGACATCGCAGGCACCCGACTTCACTTCATCGAGGGCAGCGACATGAGGCGGTGTCTTAAAAAAAAGCAGCCTCTATCCTCAAGGACCCCCCCCGCCCCCCACCACCCAGACCACGCCCTTTTCACCCTGCTACCATTGGGAAAAAGGTACAGGAGACAAAAGACGAGCACTCAGAGGCACAAGGACGGTTTTTTCCCCTCCGCCATCAGATTCCTGAATGATCAATGAACTAAAGACACTGACTTACTTTTCGCGCAATATTATTTAAATTTTTTAATGTTGTAAGATGGTTATAATAGGAATGTTTGCGCTGTGACACTGCCGCAAAACACCGAATTTCATGACTTGTTCATGACAATAAATTCTGATATCTGTACTTGCATATAAATCGCTTTTAAATATGTGTGCCATGTCTCAATATATGTGTTCATGTTTTTAACACTGAGGATTGGAAGAATGCTGTTTCATCCAATTATCTAAATGCACGATAATAATAAATGAATTTGAACTTGAAAATGCCACTGGATTCATTTTATAAAGAGCTAGTACACCACAGCGAGGTGAATGGCCTCCTCCTTTGGAGACCCCAGCTTCCTTTGGCCGCCCTTACAGCTTGGCAAGAACATTCTTCACCAAATGTCGAGCAGGGCTGCAGGTAGTTTCTCGAACAGCACATCAGGATGCAGGAAGCTGTTCTCCCTCACGGCTAACCTTCAACATGACCCAACCGGAGTCAGTGCCAAGCTCTTCTAATAAATCTTGCAAGTCAATAGACCTCAATTTCAGTCCAGAATTAATCTTTGCAATTACGATAGAGCTGTCAAATCAAGAGAGAAGGAAATGGTTCCAAGGATGTTCCTGACTGGCAGGAGTAGATATGCTAATCCAATTGGGGAGGACATGGAATGCCACAAAAGTAGGAAATAAATCATGGTGCTGAATTCCAGGTACCGCTTGTCAACAGTCGTTTAAACTGACACTACCTCCTCATCTCACGGAAATCAGAGACGACAAATGACATGTTTGGAAGCTCGGAAATATTTTTCTGTTTCGAATGAACCTTAAACATCAGAAGCAGACAGAGACATTGCGCTGATTAATGGGTTATGCTGACAGGGTTTATTTTATGCCTGGGATTTCTTTAGGGGCTAATACCATGGCAAGCATTAAACTAAAAGTAACCACTCTCCTCATGTCACAACTTGTATCCTTCAAACATCGCTGTCATGAGGAGTGATCAGACGCAATTCTGGCAAGGCTCCACAGGTTAACTCAGCATTTGTAGAGAGGAGCAAAAAGAATCAAAGTTTCAGTTCAGTGTTTGGAAACCTCCATGGCTGTGTTACCTGAGGCATTAACTCTCTTCGCCTCTTCAAATGCTTAGCATTTCCAACAGTTCACGTCTTTCCTCTTAGCTCAGTGGCTCTCAACCTTTTTCCTTTCCATTCACATCCCACTTTACTTATTCCCTATGCTCTGTGATCAGTAAGGGATTGCTTAGAGTGGGATGTGGGTGGAAAGAAAAAGTTTGAAACCCACTGCTTTAATCATGCCTCATGGACTCGCTACGTGCACGGTTTCAGACCTCCAAAGGAAATGGGTCAATGACCATTTTTCTCAAGCAATGAAAAAGGGACAGCAGGAAGTCATCCATTTCCAGTGGAAGGTAGAACACTCCGAACCCCGGGGATGAGTTGTGGAAAAGCAATTAGTAACAATTGGGTCTAGAGCAGGGATTCTCAACCTTCCCTTCCCACTCACATCCCACCTTAAGCAACCCCTTACTAATCACAGAGCACCGATGGCATAGAGATTACTTGAAGTGGGATGTGAGTGGAAAGAAAAAGGTTGAGAACCACCGTTTTAGCATTTCAACAATTTTTGCTTTTCATCACAGCCAGGAGGCTGGAATTGGGCCACTGCAGATTGTGGGATCTCAGTGCACAGATGAAACCTGCCATTGATTTCATTTTGACTGCCAAGATTAAGATACCAATTATTATAATTGGGCTTTGGTGAAATGGTTATGGTTAATATGTTTTAAAAAGAATTTGCAAAGAGTTATTTTAGCAATATCTAGCAAAAGTAACTTGATAATTATATAGGTTCAGAAATGGAAGAAGATGAAGGTGGACATTATCAAGGTGATTATATTTAGGGTAAGGAATAGATATCCTACATAGATTTGAAAATATAGAACTTATATTTGTGAAATGATGCTTTTGAATGTTTAATATAATGCAATCTGACAACATAATGCAGCAATTTTTCCTTTTTTGGTATTTATGAAATTCATACTTTCTATTTTTCTTTCTGTGTTCTTTTTCAATTTCTTTTTGTGGATTTCTTATCTTTTCAATATGTCTTGAAAAATTCAACTTAAAATATTCAGGAAAAAAGAGATTTAAGCATCATTTGTGAGGCACGGTTAACACAGCTAAAACTTTTCTCTTTGGAGCGAGAAAGGATGAGAGAAAGTGACTTAATTGTGGTCTGCAAAATTCCAAGGGGCACAAGCCCCTTTTCCACTGGCATCCCGGTTAATTGGCCATGCAGTGTCCCGGGATAGGAAGCCCTTTGTGCCGTTTCCACTGGGCCACCCTTAACTGGGACACTAATTGCTTTTCCACAACTCATCGCCGGGGTTCGGAGTGTTCTACCTTCTACTGGAAATGGATGACTTCCTGCTGTCCCTTTTCCATTGGTTTTATTAGCACGCTGGCATCAGCAAACATCCGGGATAGAGTAAAGGTAGAGGCGGTTAATCCCCGGTGTGAAATGACGTCATTTGATGCTGGCATTTGGACAGTGTTCCTTTTCCATTGGACCCTGCCCCAGTAAATTCTCAGTTAATTCCTGGGACAGGGTGCCAGTGGAAATGGAGCTCCTGATAAGGTAGACGGCCAGCATCTTTTTCCCAGGGCAGGAGTAGCAAACACCAGAGGACATCTGTACAAAGTGAAGGGATAGAAGTTTATCGGAAACATCAGGAGTAATTGTTTTCCACAGAGAATTGTGGATGCCAGGGGTGATTGGGGAGGCTGGAACAATAGGGGCATTGAGACATCTGCACATGGATGAAAGAAAAATAGAGGGAGGAAGATTTCATTTTTTTTGGTGGGTATAGTGCCCTCTATAATGTTTGGGACGAAGATACTTTTTTCCCATGCTCCACAGTTATAAATTTGTAATCAAACAATTCATATGTGATTAAAACATTCCAGATTTCATTGTGTACATTTTGGTTTGACCATGTAGAAATTACATCACTTTTTATACATAATCTCCTCACTTCAAGGCACTATATGTTTGGGACATCGCAGTATATTGAAGTAGTCCTGTTCAGTACTTCGTTGCATGTCCATTGCAGGCAATAACTGCTTGAAGACTCTGATTTACAGATATCACCAGGTGCTGAGCATCTTCTCTGGTGATGCTCTGCCAGGCCTTGACTGCAGCCACCTTCAGCGCCTGCTTGCTTCGGTGGGGGGGGGGGAGCGAGGGGGTGGGGGGCTTGTCCCCTTAAGTTTTCTCTTCATCCCATGGAAGGCATGCATAATTGGATTTGGATCGGGTGACTGACTTGGCCATTCAAGAATTTTCCAGTTTTTAGCTTTGAAAAACTCCTTTGTTGCTGTAGCAATATGTTTGAGATCATTGTCTTGCTGTAGGATGAAGCACCGTCCAACGACTTTGGAGGCATTTGCTTGAACTTGAGAAGGTAAGTTTCTATACACCTCAGAATTCATTTTGCGACTGCCGTCGGCAGTTACGTCATCAACGAAGATAAGTGCGCCAGTACCTGTGGCAGCCATACACAGCCAGTCTATAGCACCCCACCACCATGTTTCACAGATGAGGTGGTACGCTTGGATCTTGGGCAGTTCCTTTACCCCTCCACACTTTGCTCTTGCCATTATTCTGATACAGGTTCATCTTGGACTCATCTGTCGACAAGACCTTTTGCCACAATTCTGCAGGTTCTTTTAAATACTTCTTGACAAACTGTAATCTGGCCATCCTGTTTTTGTGGCCAACTAGTGATTTGACTCTTGCAGAGTAGTCTCTGTATTTCTGTTCACTAAGTCATGGGCGGACAGTAGACATCGATGCATCCGCACCTTCCTCCTGAAGAGAGTTTCAGATCTGTCGGACAGGCATCTGGGGATATTTCTTCATTATGATGCGAATACGTCTGCAGTGAAAGTCTTTCCTTGGCTGACCAGAAGTAAAATGTGAAGGTCTGAACACACTGTGGTTGAAGTAATGACACGATGCTGGAGAAACTCAGCTGGTCGAACAGTGTCCTTTACTTAGCAAAGATAAAGATATGCAATTAATATTTCAGGGAGAGAATTCTGCAATTTTGACCCAGTGACGATGAAGGACAGGCAATAAATTCAAGGCAAGTCAGTAGGGTATGTAAGTTGGAGGGGGTGATGTTCCCTGTAACTTCTGCACTGGATGTTCTGGGTCATGGGGAATGCTCACTCTCTATGGATGGAAGATGATCAAGAATACAAAGAGAAAAGTTCTCCGTAAAAAGATTTACAGCACAGTGCCAGGTGCAAGGATTAAATCGTTAAACTCCAATTTGGATCAACAGACGGCAGACTTTGCCTCACTCTGTGCTCTGTAATTAAATAGGAGAGGAAAGTACCCTGGGCTGTTTTCATAAGGAAACAATACTCAGCATCACGCTGGAATAATTAGCTGGAGGTTGGTTCCAACACTGAGTCATTTGTTTCCTTCACCACTGAAACCAATTTTATTGCCACTTTCCAGGAATGATGGACTTGGACCCTTCTACCTCTACCTCTCTGTTGATTAACATGTCCCACTGTGTATGTCCCACCCCTAGGCAACTTCAGAAAATACATCACTGCACATTTGGTGGGCTTTTGTACACAGGCCCAGACAGCTGCTGTGAAACTGAAATCTATCTATCTATCTTTTAAAAAAATATTTCATTTTTGATTTTCCATTATTGAACCAGGAGGACACACAATCGATGGTTACAGAGCATTTCAATATTTTCCAGCAATCTATGTACACATGATGTTTCTTCCGCCTCCCATTCCCACCTACCCCTGGAGAGAGAAGGAGAAGTAGAGATAAGAAATGAAATAAAAAGAGAGAAAGAAAGAAAGAGAAGGAAAAAGAAAGGAAAGCGAGGCTGGGTGTGACCTCGGCACTTCCAGTACGTGTCAATAAAAGCTGTGGAGCCATCCCCTTGTAGAGCTACTTTTCTTGATCCATGTATTGGTGAATGTCCACTATCTATCTATCTATCTATCTATCTATCTATCTATCTATCTATCTATCTATCTATCTATCTATCTATCTATTTATCTATCTATTCATCTGTTTGTCTATCCATCTGTCTGCCTATCTATCTATCTATCTATTTATCTATCTATTCATCTGTTTGTCTATCCATCTCTCTGCCTATCTATCTATCTATCAATTTATTTATTTATTTAACTATCTATCCATTTATCTATCTATCTATCTATTTACTGTATATTTTGGCGTACAAGTCGAGCCTTGAAAACCTCAAAAATCAGGCATTGACATATGCCAGATACAAAAATGAGACCTTAAATTCAATTCCGTCGACCCGGCTTATAAGACGACTCTTACCAACTTCTCACATATCTCAAAATATCCTCGCTGCACCGCAGTTGCTGGATTTCTCGGCCACTTCTATGATTCTTAACTTACTTCCTACTTTCGTCATTTTGCTGGAGGCTCCATGATAACAACCACCTTCCGGCCGTGCCCACCAGCTCGATTTTTGGGGAGTCGACTTGGAGGCCCGATGGTGGGGTGCCCCCATGTCCCAGAGACCTGCAGGTCAATGGGTTGGATCGGCTGCGATTAATTAACCTTTAATGTGTGCAGGCGAGTTGATGGACGGGAGTGGGGGGAGGTTGGGGTAAGAACATAAGAACTATGAAAATGAGACTTCTCTGAAGGTCAACTTATAAGCCAAAGTACATGGTATTTATTTATCTATATGTTTGTTTGTTTATTTATGCATTAATTCATTTATCTATTTAGTTATGCATTTATTTATGTATACATGTATATCCATCAATCCATTTATTTATGTCTATTTATCTATTTCTTTCTTTCTTAAACTGTAGTTATTTATTTTACAGGTATTTGTGCCCTGTGGGTGCATTGTTTGTCTGTATGTGGGTTATGTCTGGTTGTGTATCTGCGTGTTTCGCATCGAGGATTGGAGAATGCTATTTCAGCAGTTGTACTTGTACAATCGGATGATAATAAATTTAAACTTGAACTTGAAGAAAGTGTGCAGACTGCTGTGATTGCCGATCTGTGAAACCCCTGTTATCCGAAAGTTGCAGAAAATAAATCGGTTAAAAAAATACAGGTTTAAAATTGACAAGCCTCACCATTAGTTTGCCAAACATGCAACACAAGTCTCAACCCTCTGGAGTTTATTTCTTGAGTGAGGAAGCAAGCGGAAAATTCACTTACCCAGTGTGGTGATATGGCTACCAGCCTACCGCAGGGGCCGATCTCTGTACCCGCAGGAAAACCATCTAAGGGGCTGAATCCATCTGTCAATCAGCCAACCTGAGCCAGCCCCTTCTGAGCCAGTCACCCGGGGAAATACCAAGGCATGAACTGGTGTTCAGACTTTTACCTGAATAAAACCTGTTGTACAGTCTTTTCTGAGTTTGTGCTTGCTCGCTGCTACCCAAGCACGCCACACCCGGCATCTACCAATCCCCATAGATGGACACTAAGTGAGTGTAGAACCGGCAGCTGAATGCGTGTTTCCAGCAGAGCATGAAATGTAGGGGAAGGGCTGGTTCAATATAACATTTTGCACCAATTGTACATAACGCCACAGAAAATCAACAGATCAAAACCAGAACTCCCGGACAAATGCTTCAGGTGTGGTGTTGAAGCCAGGACGTTTGTACATGCAACCTGGTCATGTGCCAAGGTGAAGCCCTTTTGCGTGGATCTAGGCCAAGTCCTGGAAAAAATCATAGGTAAACGATTCCCCCAGGACCCAGAGATGTTCCTGCTGGGGAATATAATTGGCATAAGGCCTACAATGAAGCTGTCCAAATTTCAAATCCAATTTGTGTTAATCGTATTGGCAGTGGCCAGGAAGTGAATTGCGGTGACCTGGAAGTCCGACTCTATTCTTAGTATCGAGCGATGGAACACTGAAATGCAAAGTTGCGTTCCCCTGGAGAAAATAACTTACAATCTGAGAAGCAAGTACAGCCCCTTTCGGAAGATTTGGCAGCCATATGTGCACTACATAGGTGCATGGAAGTGTTTGTTCTACCATCGCTTGCTGCGGATCCCTCTGTCCTGCACTGATCCCGATCAAGGAAAGTCAAGGATGAGCTGTGATAGTCCCTGTTTTTTTAAAAATTATTTCTTACTCATGTTAACGTGTGTTATTGTTATTGACATTGTAGCTTGAATGAATCATTTCATTTTATAGGTGTGGGGGAGTGGGCAATGACGCAGGCTTGTATATACAGTCATAGAGAAAAGGAGTACATGTACATGTATACGAGATTGTGAATTACCATCGTTGGCAGGGATGCGGTACATGACTGTACAGGCCTGTGTGAAAAAATTATAAATAAAATATAAAAAAAATGCAGGAGAAGGCCACGGTATGAGGTGAGTTTGCAATCCTCAATGGATGCCGGGTGAATGCAGAACCAGACGTTGACTCCTCTTTCTCCAACAGGAAAACCTCATGCCAAGAATCAATGCAGCAATCCTTTGTTTCAAAGGCACGAATATCCTCCTGCGGTCGGTTCAGGACTGCAATGCCTCAGGTGAGGTTTAAAATCTGTGCAAAGGATTCCCTTACCTTGTAACAAGATGGAGAGGCTGGGCCTGGCCAAGTGTGAGGGGATCCTTGGGATATCCTAATCGGCAGGTGCCAGAATTAAATAGCAGATGGGCCCATGGCACAAGACGCTCACCCAGAGTTGGCGTCGTGTCAGCATTGAGTGAAACATGATCATGTCCATAATTATTATCCTGACAGACACTCTGTGTTCTTGGGGTGGCATCGCTGACAGATAGTTAGGCTTGTACCTGCTGACTCACACATCACGAGTGAATCGGCAACAGATGGTTGAGGCAGGATGCGAGAACGGCAAATAATTTCAAAAGTCACAGGAAGCAGAAGGGATGGAGTTGGCACCCCCCCCCCCCATGCCCACGTGGGCATGCCCAGGGTGCCCCCACGTCGCAGAGACCTGCAGGTCAATGGGCTGGATCGGCTGCGATTAATTAACCTTTAATGTGTGCAGGCGAGTTGATGGACGGGAGTGGGGGGAGGTTGGGGTAAGAACATAAGAGCAGGAGCAGGTCATCCGGCCCGTCAAGCCTACCCTACCGTTCAAGGCTGATCTGATGATAGGCAAATCTGCATCTACCTGCCTTTCCCCATATCCCTTAATTCCCCTACTATGTAAAAATCTAGTGGGGGATTGGTGCAATGATCACGAAGGCTCGCCAGTGGCTATACTTTGTGAGGAGTTTAAGGAGATTTGTACGTCACCAAAGACTCTTGAAATTTTCTCAGTGTCGTGCAACCACTGGCTGGTTGCATAACCATCTGGTACGGAGATGCCAACGCTCAGGGCAGGAAAAAACTCCAGAGGGTTGATAACTCGGCCTCCGACATCATGCACTCCAGACTTCACTTCCTCAAGGACATTGACAGGAGGCGGTGTCATAAGAAAGCAGCCTCTATCCTCAAGGACCTCCACCACCCAGGCCACGTCTTTTTCACCTGCTACCTTCGGGGAAAGGGTACAGGAGCCTGAAGACGAGGACCCAGCGGCACAAGGACAGCTTCTTCCCCTCCACCATAAGATTCCTGAATGGACAATGAACAACTGATATGAGCTCGCTTTCTGCTATTTTCTTCCACTATTTATTTAGTTTTGAAATGTAATTTATAGCAATATTTGCATCGTGACATTGCCACAAAACAAAACAATTTATGACATGTTCATTACAATAACGTCTGATTTTGATTCTGAATGTGATGCGAACAGAATGGAATTAATGTTGGGCTAGTGTTAAGCATGGATTGAATGGGCCAAAGAGCCTGATTCCACGTCCTATCATTATATGACTCAAAACAAATCTACAGGGAACGCTGCCGTCGGAGAGCAGCAGCGATCATCGAAGACCCACACCACCCAGCACACGCTCTGTTCTCGCTGCTGCCGTCGGGAACGAGGTCTAGGGGCCACAAGATGCGCCACAGGTTCAGGAACAGCCGCTCCCCCTCCACCATCAGTCTCCTCAACGACAAACTCAATCAGGGCTCTTGCTTGTGCAATTTATTGATTTTCTTTTTTACTCACTCTGTATTGCACAGTCAGTTTGTTTACATTTGTTATCTGTTTACAGTCCTTTATTTGTTTACATATTTACTCTGCGTATAGTTTATTTTTTGCACGGCCAATAAGTGGGGATTCTGCCTCGCTCGCAGGAAAAGAATCTCAGGGTTGTATGTGATGTCAAGTTTGTATCCTGGCAATAAATCTGAAAGGAAATCTGATTTCCTTGTAACTAACAATCTATGTCTTGAATGCTCTCAATGACTGAACCTGCACAATGTGGAGAGTTGAAAAGATTCCCTCCCACTTTGGGCGAAGACAATCCCTTCTCCTCTCAGCCCTGAAATGCCAACTACTTGTTTTGAGTTGCAGCCAACGTAGCGGGTGGACGTCATATCCTGGTGCTTACCTTGTTGGGCCTGGTCGTTTCAAAGATGTCATTACTCAAGAGAGAATTGTCCAATTTGCTTCATCTCAGTTCTCTGGAGAACATTTGTTGTGCTACCTTTATTTTCCTTGAGGTGTGGAGACCAGACCCTCATACAACATCCCTGATCTCATCTACTCACGCCTCACATTATTGCAGCATGATTCAAGATTCCTTTAGGGTCATGTAATAGTACAAAACATGCAATATTACATGAAGTTTCCTTCTGCCTACTGTACAAAGTGTCACCATTAGTGTTGCCCGGCGTCCCTTACAGCACGAGAGAAGCTGTTTTCTTGCGTTGTACAATCAGATGACAATAAACATGACTTTAGAAGCGAAGAGAATCCCTGAGTGTCGGTGGATTTGCCCCCAGTGCTCCTTCAGCCTCTGGAGCTGCCCAGGTCCATCGGCCGCCTGAGGTCCAAATCCAGACCTCCGACATAATCAGGAAGGCTTCAGCACCCGAGGCTCCATCGGGAACCCTCAGCGCCCTCTCGAATCCCCATCGGGAGCCCTCAGTGCCCTCTCGAATCCCGGTTCCGACAGTCACTCAGCCACCGAGCCCCTCGCTGGTCCGCTCCTCATTCTCAACGGTGGGGGGGGGGGGAGCGGTCCACTGCTCCCCGGAATCTGCAACCTCTCACAGCTGCTGTCGAGCACAGGCAATGCCATCTTGGGCACAGGTCCGTGGTTGAAGGATTTTAGTTTAAAAACACAGCCAGGTTGTTTAACCAGCTGCTAAATACCGGCATTAGGACTGGGCATTGAACCCTTCAGAGCAGTGCAGTGTCTCTGCGGTCCACAGTCGCTACAGCAGCGCTAACACTGCACAATATCTCCATCCCTGTCCTAAAAGCATGCTGTTCACTTTCCTAATATGTTACTGATCTAAATGAGCATTCATTGATTTGTGTGCAAGGTCACTCATACTGCTGAACACTTCCAATCTCTCACCATTTAAAGAGTGAGCACATTGGATAGAAACCAAGAGCTTTGAGACCTTCTGTATGGGGAGACGGAGGTGATTGGACCTCCATCGTGAAAATGAGGCGGTCAAGTTCAGGCAATTGGGAGGAGCCACCGTACATTGGAGGGGCAACACCTAATTTTCTGTCTGGGCGACCTCCAACCAGATGGCATTAACATCGATTTCTCTGGTTTCTGCTGGACCGCTCCCCACCCCTCAATCTCCTTTCCTCCAGCTCTCCGCCCCTTTCCCCACTCCATTCCCATTGTTTGTTGGTGTGCCCTCCTTCCCTTATCCACCTATTACCTCCTGGCCGACCTCCTCCCCCCCACCATATTATTCGGGCTTCATTAGTCGGGGGATTGAGTTCAGGAGTCATGAGGTCATCTCTATAAATCTCTAGTGAGACCACACTAAGAATATTATGTCCATTTCTCGTCTCCTCATTACTGGAGCTGTGGAGAGGGCACAGTGGAGATTTACTAGGATGTTGCTTGGTTTGGAAAATAAGTCTCATGAGGCCAGGCTAGCAGAGCTGGGGCTTTTCTCTTTGGAGCGTAGAAGGATGAGAGGAGACAATAGAGTATACAAGATTATGGGTGGACAGCCAGCACCTGTTTCCCAGGGCAGGAATAGCAAACACCAGGGGACATCTGCGCAAAGTAAAGGGAGGAAAGTTAATGGGAGATACCAGGTGGAAGTTTTTCACACAGAGAGATGTGGGTGCCTGCAATGCCTTGCCAGGGATGGGGTTGGAACAATAGGGGCATTTAAGAGACTCTTAGACAGGTGCATGGATGATTATGAGGTAGGGCGGGTTTAGTGTTTCTCAGGTCGATATAGGTCGGCACAGCATTGTGGGCCGAAGGGCCTGCACTGTTCATTGACATTCTAGAAAACAAAATATTTTCTCGACTCCAAATGTATATTTTGAATGCAGAGGTTTCCGTCTCACACCTCGAATTAGCACCCAAATAAACTCCATCTAGTACCGCCACAAATTTTTCTTCAAGCTTCGTGACACCACGCCACGAAAAAACCCTTCCACTGTGTTCCCCACCCCCCCTGCAGGAGTTTGCATCCCTTTACGTTTCTAAAAAAAACCTTTTTTAGATGCATACTCACACTCCAGGAAATTTAATATATTTTCAAATAAAATCTTTCCACATCAGACCGGGCATTGTGTTAATAATTGATGCTGCTGTCGAGTTGGAAAGTGAAATGGTTGGGAGCCATCTATAATTGTTAGCTTGGGCACAAAAAAAAAACAATGATCTTACCTACTCTCGGAGTCCAGAAAACCCCCGAATATATAATTTATTTCACAGAACTGTAATCTTTACCCATTCCTTCTCCTTATGGAGGCTCTCTACCAGTTTTCTCTGTGTCTAGCTCTTCTTTCAGATATTCTTTTATTCCTTTCCTTCACTGCGTAGGAGCCTTACTTTTCACGCTTTATGTGAAAGTCACTTGTCCCTGCTTATTGCCGAATTTTCAGTGGCTTGACTAACATGAGTAGGCCGGGGGCCCAATGTCACAGAGTCGGGCAGATGTGGATCTTTCAGCTCATTGAGACCATGCCAACAGTTAAGCGCCTGTCTTTACGCTAATGCTACCCTAACCTATTTTATAGATGATAGGTGCAGGATTGGCCATTCAGCCCTTCCAGCCAGTGCCGCCATCCACTGGGATCATGGCTGATCATCCACGATCAGTGCCCTGTTCCTGCCTTCTCCCCCTGATTCCGCTATCTTTGAGAGCTCTATCGAACTCTTTGTTGAAAGCATCCGGAGAATTGGCCTCCACTGCCTTCGGAGGATGAGCGTTCCACCGATCCACAACTCTCTGGCGCAAGAATGTTTCTCCTCAACTCTCTTCTAAGTGGCTTACCCCTTATTTTTAAATGGGGGCCTCTGGTCCTTGACTCCCCCAACATCGGGAACATGTTTCCTGCCTCTAGCATGTCCAATCCCTTAATAATCTTATATGTTTCAATCAGATCCCCTCTCATGCTTCTAAAGCCCAGTTGCTCCAATCTTTCAACCTATGACAGTCCTGCCATCCCGGGAATTAACCTCGTGAAGCTGCCTCAAAAGCAAGAAGGCCCTTCCTCAAACTTGGAGACCGAAACTGCACACAATACTCCAGGTGTGATCTCACCTGGGCCCTGTACAATCTCTCTGCTCCTATAATCAACTCCCTTTTGTTATGGAGGCCAACATGCCATTAGCTTTCTTCACTGCCTGGTGTACCTTCATGCTTACCTTCAGTGACTGATGAACCTAGTTCTCACTGTACTTCCCCTTTTTCCTAACTTGACACCATTCAGCTAGGAATCTGCCTTCCTGTTCCTGCCATCAAAGTAGATAGCCTCACATTGATCCACATTAAACTGCATCAGCCCACTCACCCAACCTGTCCAAGTCACCCTGCGTTCTCCTAGCCACCTCCTCCTCCTCCTCCTCACCTTTCGCACTGCCACTCAGATTGGCACTGCCTGCTAATTTGCCAGTGTTACTTTATGCACAGCCAATTCCCATTTAAACAGCCCCAATTACATCCAAAGATTTGGAGGGTGGGGAACACCAGGGGAGAACGTTCAAGCTCCTCGCAAACAGCAGCTCCCCACCACCCCCCCCACCCCCCCCAGCAGATTTCACCATTTACCTACACACTGGGAGCAATTTACAGCAAACAATTACAAGTTTATTATCATCTGATCGTACACAGGCAACTCGACAAAACAGCATCTCTCCAGACCACGCTCCACGCATAAAAACACACAATATACATTAATAGATTTATTCTTTATTATTTTTTGCGATCATTATTTATTAAGATCACATAAATAATAAGGAATAAATCTATATATAAGTATTTGGGATGGTTGTCAGCCTGTGGGAAGAGCCTGGCAGTCCTGATTTGATGCTACTGTACCTCCTTCTTGACACTAGTGGGTTGAAGATATTATGCACTGGATGGGAAGGGTCATTATAATTCCTTACGCTCTATTTAGACTGTGCTCTCAGTAAATGTCGTCCATAGAGGAAAGTGAGAGTGTTTTAATGGAGACTTCTCGACTGCTTTGATGATCCTCTGTATAGACTTCCAGTCTGATGCTTTGCAGCTACTGGCCCACATAAATGATGCAGCCAGACAGGATGCTCTCAACTGTGCGCCTGTAAAAGGCTGTCAAGATGGGGCCCCCTCCCCCACCTCCTTAGGAAGTGTAGGCACTGGTGCACCTTCCTGACTGATGAGGAGGTGTTGGGAGTCCCGGCCAAGGAACGTTGTTCTCTCCACTCACTCCATGATGGGACCATTGTTAACCCACCATCTTTGGGATGTGTGAAGAAACCGGAGCATTGGGAAGGAACCCACGTGGTCTCTGGGTGCACATGCAAACTTTACCTGGGGCGCGGATTGAACTGGGGCCACTGGGACCGCGAGGCACCATTTCTGGGCCACAGCAGAGTCGGCATCCGAGGAGATCTAATCGTGGGGGGGGGGGGGGGGCACGAACTCACTTGAGAACTCACTCATCAGAGGGGGGGTGGGGACGGGTGCCATACCTGCCATGGAACTCCTCCCACATGGCCCGCCCCCTCCCCTATGACACCCAGCCTGGTGCAGTGGTTGAGCTATTACTCCAGGAGCCAGAGCTGGAGACCATCGATCCAAGAACATAACCTCAAATCCCACCATGGCATTTAGGAATTGTAATATGAGGAATTAAGTAAATCTGGAGTTAAAATAATACATTGACTCTCTGTGTATAAAACCTATTTGGTTCAAATTCAGTTAAAAAATTGCGGCACTGTTGGAGCTGTCATAACGGCTTTGCCGTCACTGGTGCGGTCCCAGGAGAGCGGGCACTGTGTGGTTTCACCAGAGATTTGTAGAATTGCAACTTGACCTCTTAACTCTTGAACTCTGATTTCAACCCCCACCCCCCCCTACCCCAAACCCCCCAGGCCCTCCTGAAGTGGACAACCATCTCTTTTGTTCAACCATCTCCTGAACTCACAAGATGTGTCAGCATCAGGATACGATGAAACATGCTAAATTAATTTTAATTTTAATTTCCATAAATCCCTGATTTAACTGTGTAGACATCTGTATTGACATATTTTCCATCTGATGAGCAATCCCTTCCAAAATCATAAATACAGAATCCAGTCCAGGTTCCACTTCTCCCTCATGAGGCCTACTTTCCCTGATTTCAGCCTCCGTAAATTCCTCCTGCTTTAATTCCAGCGCGGCAGGACTTCCCTCTTCTTCAGCCGCGCTTGCCACTCGTCAAGTGCAGCCGTGGGCCTGCACCCCGTCAACAGCGCGCCGGGTTTGTCGGCCCGCTGTCGTCCGGGTTCCCCCGCAGCCCACACTTTGTCCAAAAGTTCCCGGACACGCGATGCACCGTGCATCACCAGCCGCGCAGACGTGTCTTCCAACACCGCACTGCATGCCCCTAGACCACCAGGCAATAGAGTGGGCTCACGCGACTGTCCCCACTCGGCCAACCCACCCGCACGCCTGACTTCTCGGGTGCGCGAGTTAGAGCCAGCCGAACCCAAAACAGAGCTGGCGCCATGTTGCTATTGCAAGAACAGTGCCAGGGTTATGCTCAGCTGGCCTGGGATACATTGAGACTTGGCAGCTCCTGTAGATGACTCCGTGGCTTCAGCTCGGTAGGTAGGCCTCAGTTCTTCAACACTTTTATAAGGTAGTTTCTTCTGTTACTGTGTCTTGGATTTCTTCACATTTGTAGTCATTTTGGTTCTCCACTGTTCAGAAATCTATAAAAACGATTTTTAACCACTTTCACAACTTTTAAATTCAGGCATTACTACGTCCAACTGGGAGATGGTGGAACTGCACATCTTCTTTCTACGCCATCTTGCCACGCCCCCAACATGCTAAATCAATAAAAGTTAATTTAATGTTTCTCCAACTTCCCCCATGATACAGCAAATCTGAAATTATCTTTACGTTCATAAGTTGTCTATCATAATCCCCATTTTTTTTGAAAAAGCAAACCTTTTGGCTGTCCAGTGATATTACTGCATGAATTCCTCAGGTTAGTGTCCCAGACACGAGCACCTCCAGGTGCTTTATGAATGACCTTGCTTCTAGCATGGGTTAGGAATGGGATACTTGCTGTTGACTGCTCCAGGGTCAACTTCATTCACAGCTCTCCAGCATGTGATGCAGTCCTGGACAACAGTCAGACAGAATAATTAACAAGTGACACTGGTGCCACACACATGATGCTGACGAACAAGACTAAGGCTGAGTACAGGGTTAATAGTAACATACTTAGCAGCGTGGAGGAACAGAGAGACCTTAGGGTTCAAATCCATAGACCTCTCAAGGTTGCCACACAGGTTGTTAAGAGGGCGTATGGGATGCAGGGCTTCATTAATAGGGGGATTGAGTTCAAGAGGTCAAGTTGCAACTCTACAAATCTCTGGTGAGACCACACTGTGTCCACCCACCACTATCAACATCCTGACACCACCATTAGCCTGAAATTCAACTGGACCAGCCACACCAGCACTGTCTACAGAAATGGGTCAGCTATGGGGCCCCTGCAATGACGGACTCCAGCAAAGATCTTCCACCTTCGACTAAACAAGCCAGGAGTGTGGAGGGAATCTTTCCACTTGGACTGTGGCTCCAGCAAGGCCACACCCTCTAGATCACCATGTGGAGGCGCATTGGATTGCAAGTCGATGCAGAGGACCATAAGAGCGGCAGAGAGGATCACTTCCCTCTACCTGGATTGTTACTTAAAGAGGGTGCACAAAATCATTGGGGACCCCTACCACGATGGACGCAGCATCTTTCAGCTGCTCCCGTCGGGAGAGACATGTAGGAATATTAGAGCCAGCACCTCCACCAGGTTAAGGAACAGTTTCTTCCCATGGGCAGTGAGAATGCTGATTGACTGAGACTGGATGGAAGACTGGGAGATCAGCCAGTTGAGCACCTTGGCTCTGTCTGCCATGATAGCGGGGATCTCCCAGTGGCTGCCCACTGCTATTCCCCGCCCATTCCTTTGCTAACATGTCCGTCCATGGTCTCATGCACCACCAGACTGACACCACCTGCAAATTCCGTCTGGGCACCCTCCAAGTGGATGGCGCTAACATCAACTTCTCCGGTTTCCATTAAACCATCCCCCCCCCCACCCCTGTTACCTCTCGTTCTGTCTCTCCCTCTCTCCTTTGTCCCCCTGACTCCTTTCCCAGAACTTAAATCAATTCTCACCTCTCCTCTTATCAAACCCAATTAACACCTTTTGTTGGTGTGGACTCCTTCCCTTGCCAGACTTCAGTCTTTATTCTGACACCTTCCTGTTCTTTGCGGGTACCTTGAAGAAGGGCTCATGTCCGAAACATGAGTAAATATCTTACCTTCTCTGGCATTTCTGTGTGTTTTGACTGAACGAACTACTTACACTAACCCTCTGAGACACTGCTCTTTATTAAATAATATTTAATTTTTATATATGTATAGATGGCCTGCATATGACAGTATATGTGTTATGTCTTGAACGTCACCACTACAGCTGGTCTTCAATGTACCATCCACAAAGTGCAATGTATTTACTCAGGTAGGCCACAACAGTTCATCACTCACACCACCAAGAAAAATGAAGATTGTAGGTTGAGATTAGCTTTAGATTATTGCCAGTGTACATAAATGACATCACATACAACCCTGAGATTCTTTTCCCTGCGGGCCAGTTACTGGCAGTGCAAAAAGAACCGCTTACAACGTACACGTGTAAACAGATAAAGAAACGCAAACAAGCTGACTGTGAAGTAGAGAGAGGAAAAAAAAAATCAATGGAGTGCAAAAGAGTCCTTAAATGAGTCCCCGATTGAGTTTGATGTTGAGGAGTCGGATGGTGGAGCTGTTCCTGAACCCAGTGGTGCGAGTCTTCCTGATGCTCCCTGATGGCAACACCGAGAACAGAGCGTGGTGTGGGTCCTTGATGATTGCTGCTGCTTCCAGGTCAACAATCAGCTCCTTAGTCTTGGTGAGACTGGTGACGTCGACATTAGGCTATGAAGACTCCACCCTTCTTGACCCACGTCAACAAATCGCTGTGTTTTGTCAATGGAATTCCATCCACAACAGGACTGGGGAGGAGGAATAGAAGGAGTCTCATTCCCTACCTTCTCCACTGAAAATATCCATGCGGATAATGCCAGTGACGGCCTCTACAATTAATGAATAATGAACAAAACTCAATTCATCAACCTACTATGTACAATGGTCCCCGCTCACATGACCACATCCCCTGGAGCAATGGCTGGATCACAGCATCTTTGTTGTCTCCATCTTCTTTGACAAAACAATGCAGAGATGTTTCTCACACGCCAAGTCTTAAGGCTTTTTTTAAATGGTCTAACGCCGCCTTCAACGCCGCTCAATAAAAAGAAAAAAATTGAATGTACCTTTTTATGGAGAAGGTCTACAAGGTGGATCCATCATTGCTTTCTTCTGGAGCTGAGAGAGGCGGGGCCAGGGATGCAGTAGCCCCACCCATCGCTGTGGTGTCATCCGTGCGCACCAAGAAGGAAAAGCGGCCTACACCCAAAGAGTGCTGGTGGAGATGTGTTCAAGCAGATCTCCTGCACAACGTAATTAACTGTATCACGGCCTATGGGATTTTAAAGATCCCGTTCCCAGATTGGCATGCCATCAGCCCGCCCCTTCACAGCTGCTTTCGGCGGTATTGCCTTCATGGAGGAGGTGGGAGGGGCAGGTCCATCCATCTCTGACTCTACCCCTTAGGCGGATCAGAGTTCGCCTCCTGGATCTATCCTTGGAGCTTTCAATGAGGTAAGCGAAGGGATGCGGGGGGAGGGGGGGGGGAGAATATCTGCCTTTGCTCTAAAAAGGCCTTTTAGTTTTACAATGCCTTTTGCCCAAACGAGGAGAGCATAGAAAGTTCCAAAATCCTACTCTGGCTTTCATAGCTACAGGGGATAAAACAGCAATTGTTTTGAAGCTTTTAGAATCATGAAGGCGTTAGAGAGATTTCAGTTTGATGGAGTTCATCAATTCAAAACTCAAGTGTGGGATTTCAATGCCTCAGCTTTAGTGATTGACGTTTTCCTTATTTGCTGTGTACTTTCCATGTACCCCAGGAACTGCACACAGATGTGTTCCATCGGTTACAAAGCACTATTGTTCAAAGTTCAAAGTTTAGATTTATTGTCAGAGTACATACATGACATTGCATACAACCCTAAAGTTTCATCTTACCTGCAGGCCAGGCAGAATTTCTCCTTATCGGTCGTGGAAAGAGAAACTGTATTCAGGAAAAGATACGTCGGCAAAAGGGTTGAATTTAAACAAAGAAAGGAGTGCAAACAAACTGACTGTGCAATGCCGATAGTGGAAGGACCCGTTCAAGATCAAGTGCAGGACATGCCAACACACTCCTCCCAGTACACAGGAGGATGAGCCGCCCATTTACCACAAGAGTAATATTGTATCCGTAAGAATGCTAACTTAGATGCCGGCTCTGCACAGGACGACCCCTGAATTTCCACCTAAAATGTACGTTTTGAGCTATTCTCACTGTAGAAGACTACCCCAAGTCTGGCACTTACCAACGGCCAGTGGAGCGATGCTGATCGGCACCTTTAAAATAATAATTCACAATATTTTGAAAGCAAATTAGATTTCAGATTAATTGTCTGACAGCATATACAACCCTGAGATTCTTTTCTTCTAGTTACCCAGCAAAGGTTTAAATTTTATTAGCATATTTTGATAAACCACCGTTGGCTCCGTAAATAGGCCTTTCAAAGCCCGTACAGAGCCCACAGCAGTCGGACTGGGCGGATGGACCCTGCAGGGGAGCGCTGAGACTTTGCTGTTTAGGATCAGATTTTAAACTTGGCATGGGGGAGTGCTGAGAGTTTGCTGTTAAGGTTCGGATTTTAATCTTGGCGTGGAAAAGTGCTGAGAGTTTGCTGTTAAGGTTCGGATTTTAATCTTGGCGTGGAAAAGTGCTGAGACTTCGCTGTTAAGGTTTGGATTTTAAACTTGGCACGAAGGAGCACTGAGACTTTGCTGTTAAAATTGAATTTATTACTTGGTACATAAAACGCCTAGTTTTGGGGTGACATTTTTAAATTTCAAGGATTGTCTTATAAGTGGGCAAATATGGTACTTAAAGCAACACGATTTGAAGAAATGTTGATAATACATCTCATTGCCACCTCATTGCTGGTGACTTGCACCTGTTATCAAGCGTGCAGGCACAGCCAGCTTAGAACCCAACTGAAATTCTGTGCTGCCACCAATTACAACGACCCGAACCATTAATTAGTCTTATTTATAAATTTAACACCATTCATTTTCACAAAGCTTCATTCCTTTACCAGATGGCAGCTGCTAAGGCTGATTTAAAAATACTTACTTTTTTTGACAGAAATCAATGGTGCTATTACATGGGGTCAGGCGCCAGTTTGTTTGCCAAACTACTGAATGTCATGTTTATTGAAGACAACTCCCAAATAGTTCCTGATAGATTTTTGTTCTTTTCCAGTTCTCTTCCCTCACTGCTTATGAGGACACCTGACCACAGGTGCTTGTCCCACCATTCACTGTAAACCTGGCTGATCGGCCCCAGATCTCATCGCCTTTTCTGCGCCAGTTCCCCACAGAGCCCTCAGGTCCCAGATCTTTCGAAATTTGTATCTGCTTGAACTCAGGCGTCCATGAAGATACATCACTGACGTCTCAGGCCTGAGTCCTTCTTCAAGGTATGAAAGGCAGAGACAAGAAGCCGGGAAGGACTTGATGTACAGCCAGATTTGGACTTTATTCCCTGGGATGTAGAAGAATGAGGGGGTGGGGGGGGATTTGATAGAGGAATACAAAATTATGATGGCTGTAGATAGGGTTTTTGTACTGAGGTTAGGAGAGAAGAAAACCAGAGGACACAGGTTAAGGGTAAAAGGAGAAAAGTTTAAAGGGAGCATTAGGGGCAACTTGTTCACACAGAGAATGGTGGGAGTGTGTGATGTGCAGCCAATCAACAGGACCATAAGAGCAGCAGGGAGGGTCACTGAAGTCTCCCTCCATCCTCGCCCCATCGATGCGATCTACCGGGACCCCTGATCGCAGAGGGTGCGCAAAATCATTGAAGACCCCTGCCACTCCGCACACAGCATCTTTCAACTGCTCCCGTCGGGGAAGAGATGCAGGGGAATCAGAGCCAGCGCCGCCAGGCTGAGGAGCAGCTTCTTCCCGCGGGCAGTGAGAACGCTGAACAAACTGCCCCTACTAACCCTCGGAGATCCTTCTATTTACAAACAATACAGGCAGTATTGTTTACGAACGTTCGACTTCCGGACAACCCGTACTCACGAACGGACTAGGCGCGGCTTCAAGAGTTCGTCGGCTCAAGGAAGGAGAACACCGCCGCCATTTTTAAGTCTGTGTTGAGTGTGTAACTTTGCATTTGGTTTAAAATGTTCTCTTATTCAACCTTGTAACCATGAACCCGAAGCGCAAATCGATGCTGGAGGAGCCAGCAAAGAGGAGCAAAATGAACATGAATAAAAATAAAGTGGAAACAATAAAGAGGTGAAATGCCATCGGACATTTGAAAAGTGTTAGGCTACAGTCGGTCAACGATTGGAATAATTTTAAAGGGTAAAGTGAGAATAATGGAGCAGGTGAAATGACCCTGTCCCGATGAAAGCAACAGTTATATTACTCAGCAATGCAGTGGTTTAATTATTGAAATAGAAAGGCTTTTTATTATTTGGTTAGATGATCAAAGTCAGCGAACCTAATACAGAGAAGGATCACCAAAGTTTACCGTACAGTTACCAGTGACGGATTAACCGTTGGGCTAAATAGGCTGAAGCTTAGGGGCCCGGAAGGTTACGGGGCCCAATACAACAATAGAAATGTTACTTTGAAGATGCCAAACCCCACAATTTTAAAAGTATTTAAAAATTGCAACAGCTTGTAGCTTTCGACGCTCCTGTCGATTGGCTTTCACCTGTTCACCAAAATCAAAAAACTATGGGGACAGGCGGCTCAATGCCGTCTTTGTTACCCATAATCCCCCACGCAGCTGGAACTGCTCTGTCTGTGAAACGTGCATGGCTGTCGTCGACTGCCTCCGATCCGTAACTATGTGTGGGTGTGTGTGTGTGGGTATAAGTGTGGGTGTGTGTGTAGATGTGGGTGTGTGGGAGTGTGTGTGGTGTGTGTGGTGTGTGTGGGTGTGTGGGTGTGTGTGTGGGTGTGTGTGTGTGGTGTGTGTGTGGGTGTGTGAGTGTGTGGGTGTGTGTGTGTGCGTGTGGGTGAGTGTGAGTGTGTATGTGTGTCAGTATGTGGGTGAGTGTGTGTGGGTGTGTGTGAATGTGTGGGTGAATGTGTGGGTGAGTGTGTGTGTGTGGGTGTGTATGTGGGTGGGTGTGTGGGTGTGTGTGAATGTGTGGGTGAATGTGTGGGTGAGTGTGTGTGTGTGGGTGTGTATGTGTGGGTGAATGTGTGGGTGAGTGTGTGTGTGTGGGTGTGTATGTGTGTGGGTGGGTGTGTGGGTGAGTGTGTGGGTGTGTGTATGGGTGTGTGAGTGTGTGGGTGTGTGTGTGTGCGTGTGGGTGAGTGTGAGTGTGTATGTGTGTCAGTATGTGGGTGAGTGTGTGTGGGTGTGTGTGAATGTGTGGGTGAATGTGTGGGTGAGTGTGTGTGTGTGGGTGTGTATGTGGGTGGGTGTGTGGGTGTGTGTGAATGTGTGGGTGAATGTGTGGGTGAGTGTGTGTGTGTGGGTGTGTATGTGTGGGTGTGTGTGTGTGCGTGTGGGTGAGTGTGAGTGTGTATGTGTGTCAGTATGTGGGTGAGTGTGTGTGGGTGTGTGTGAATGTGTGGGTGAATGTGTGGGTGAGTGTGTGTGTGTGGGTGTGTATGTGGGTGGGTGTGTGGGTGTATGTGAATGTGTGGGTGAATGTGTGGGTGAGTGTGTGTGGGTGTGTGTGAACGTGTGGGTGAATGTGTGGATGAGTGTGTGTGTGTGTGTGTGGGTGTGTATGTGGGTGGGTGTGTATGTGGGTGGGTGTGTATGTGGGTGGGTGTGTGGGTGTGTGTGTGGGTGAGTGTGTGGGTTCGTGCCTGATGATTGGATAAAACTAAAGTAAAACTGAATCTCTCAGATCCGGCAAAATCATGAAAATAATGGACCATGGTTTACCCATCCGTCGTTGGTCAGAAAAGTCAAAACCTTTAGGACTGAGAGCTGCCAATCAGCAAGCTTTGCAATGTAAGATTCTCATACCACCGAGGGCTGAAGGAGGATGACTCACTTTGGAACCACACATGCTGTTATTTTTGTAAAGAGATACTAATTTATTCATTGCCTTGTGTAAGTGTTGGTAAGATTTTACTGGGATGCTAAAAATAACCGGGGAGTTTCACTCTGCCATGTTGATGACTTTAAAACCAAACATTAAGGAACTGTTGTATCCCAGTCACATGCTGAGCAGCCTATGTAAGTTAAACTTTGTTTTCCGCATGACCTGCCTTGTGTAAATTAAACATTTCAGCTGACAGGGAAAGAGATTTCTGCTCCACTTCAGCTTGTCACAAACCCCAAACGCAAACTTTGCACCATTCCCCATACTCTGATCCTCCTCTCCCATGTGATCCCACCACCAGACACATCTTTCTCTCTCTCCGCCGCCTTCCACAGCGGCTGCTCCCTCTCTTAGTACATCTGGGCAGCACCGACTCGTGGGCCAGAAGGGCCTGCTACTGTGTTGTATGCCTGAAATTTAAATTTTAAATCAGAGGAGTTACCTGGCTTTAGGGCCCTGAGTTATCGGAGAGTTTGGATGGGTTGGGTCTATTCTCTTTAGAGTGAAGGAGATTGATGGAGGCATAGGGTGATCCGGGGGCGGGTTTAAGGTAAGGTTGAGGGGGGGGGGAGATCTGGAGAAGGGGGAAGTTTTCGTGGTGTCTGGAGTGAGCAGCCAGAGGGGACGGTTGAAGCAGGACCATTTGACAGGTACTCGAGTAAGCAGGGAATGGGGGGGTGTGGATTAGTGTGGGTATTGTCTTTCATAGTCAAAGATGACCGTGGCTTCAAAGCCAAATGGGAGATTGGTGGCTGTGGGTCCAGAGGTGATTGGTAAGGCCAATTCGGGCCCTGAAGGTTCGCCCACTTGTGGTTGGGTGCCGCCGTGGCAGTGGATGCTGCTCGGGCCTTGCGCACGCACGCTTTCGCTGCACCTCGGTGATGCACTTGACTTCAGCTGCTCGGGCTCCTGTGGTGATCTTGCTGTGCCAAGCTGGACGGTCGAGGGCAAGGGTCTCCCACGTGTTGATGTCGTCACCCAGGCCTTTGAGGCAGTCTTTGTCACGTTTCTTCTGCCCCCTCCCCCCCGACTGAGCGCTTGCCCTGACACATTTCTCCGCACAGCACTTGCTGAGCCAATCAGCTGCCTGGCCTTCTGACCACATGTCCAGCCCATCTGGCCTGGGCTTTTAGTGTGGGTGGGCACTCCCTGTCTGCACTGATCCCATTTGCCTTTTTGGTCTCAGTCCGAACTCTTCCCCCTCCCATTCTTCCCCCTTTCTCTCCCCGGTCTTTAATTTGGACTCCTGCCGGCGTTTTGCTTATGCCTTGAGGAAGGGCTGAGCCCTGAAATGGCACTAATTTATCTTTACCACCTATAGACGCTGCGAGACCTGCTGAGTTCGTCCAGCATTTACTATTAATTTACTCCACTGAAAACTGAACTAATCCTCCAACTGAACATGCTGGGTCGATTTGTGGCATCAAATGCAGATCAACCTCACGGACTAATTACTAATAAACTCTGAAATTAGATCAGATTTATAAATGAACCCAATTAATTCCAACTTGGATTTCTAGGATTAAATAATGGAATTACTGCAGCAATAGAAAGAGGCTACTCAGCCCATTTAATTCATGCCAGCTTCTATGCGCCATTCTCCTCTGGCCTGCATGTGCCTTGTTGAAAGCCCTAATTGATAATTTCCACCACACTTGCCGAGAATGTCGACAAGCATAAACCTTGAAACTTTCCGCCCCCCCACCCCCCCCATCCTCTTTAGTCCTTGAAACTCCGGGTAATGTGTGTAGTGTCCCTCTGTCCAGAGCGACATGTTCTCAGATACCAACTGTTCACAGCGCTGAATGTCCTTGAGGATCTGCTCCAGGGAGAAATTATTCTATAATTATTTCTCTGTTCTGAGGGACTGAAGCATAATTCCATCTCAAAGGATAAGAGATCATCAATGAGACGTTCCCGTCCTGATAACAAAAAAAATTGGCATTGAAAAAAGTGCTTGCAAATTGTAATCATACAAATGCATCCAACGTCACTCTAATAACTACAAGCAAATTCCAAATCACAGCATACATACACAATTCCGTCAGTACTGTGGCTGGTATTGTGTGCTGCAGCTTTGTTGATCGCCTTTTAACATAGTTACCGCTTATGAAAATGAGAACATACAAATGCCTGATCAAGCTTTTCAATTAATAATGCTTTCACATTGGTTGCTTCTTGCAATATCAAGGCTAATTACTTTCCTCCCAGGCGCACCTGGTTGGATGGTTGGGAGTCAGTGCTATTTGCGTGCACTTCTCTCCCTGAGTGGAATCCAAACGTTTCCGCAGCTGCCGCGGCAGGGGGAGAGCTGGGGTTTATCGAGAAAGGTGAAACAACTTTTTCCCGCACTTTCCCCGGATTCCCAGGTCAGGCAATCTATAAGGGCAAAGGCAGGGGTGGTGGTGGGGAGCTTGTGGCAGACCATTAAGGATGCAGTGTTATTTTCAAAGCCTTGGGATTTTCTGAGAGAGGTGAAAAAATGGGGTTAAAAACCCGAAACCAGGCAGGATCAGAAGCTAAGCTGAAGGTCCACACTGGGTTGTTAACTCAGCACTTGGTCTCAAGGTGAACAGAAATGATTTCAGGTTTATTGTCACACACAACATCACATATAGCCCTGAGACTCTTTTTATCTTGCGGGCACAGAATTACCAGTAATTTGTCATGCAAAAAAATGAACTGTAAACATATAAAAGTACTGTAGACAGATAATGCATGTAAACAAACTGACGGTGCAAAACAGAGAGAACAAAAGAAAATCAATAAAGTGCACAAGTAAGAGTCCTTAAACGAGTCCCTGATTGAGTTTGTCGTTGAGAGTCTGACGGTGGAGGGGGAGCAGCTGTTCCTGAACCCGGTGGGGCGAGTCTTGTGGCACCGATACCTCTTTTCTGATGGCAGCAGTGAGAACAGAGCATGTGCTGGGTGGTTTGGGTCCTTGATAATCGCTGCTGCTCTCCGACGGCAGCGTTCCCTGCAGGTGTTCTCGGTCATGGGGAGGATTTTGCCTGTGATGTCCTGGGCGGTGTCCACTAACTTTTGGAGGGCTTTCTGCTCAGGGGCATTGGTGTCCCAGACCATGATGCAGCCGATCAGTACATCTTCCACCACACCTTCTGTAGAAATTGCCAGAGTTTCTGGTGTCAGACCAAACCTCCGCAAACTCCTGAGCAAGTAGAGGCACTGACGTGCTTTCTTCATGATGCCATTAATCGTGGGGTCCAGGAAATATCCTCCGAGATAGTGATTTCCAAGAGCTTAAATTTGCACACCCTCTCCACCTCGGATCCCCCAATTGGTCACTGGATCGTACACCTCTCGTTTTCCATTCCTGAAGTCAACAGTCATCTCCTTAGTTTTGGTGACATTGAGTGCGAGGTTGACGTTGGTGACATTTTCAATTTTTGACCTGTACATGACCATAAATTCTGATTCTAATTCTCATTATTGGCCTTCCCTCTTTCAAGAAACAGAAAAATGTGCAAGCCATAGATCGTAATGAGATGCCATTGGCCTGAAACATTAAACCTGCTCCTCTCTCCATAGATACTGCCTGACCCACTGAGTGTTTCCAGCAATGACGTTCTTCAAATTTTCACCAGTGGAGCTTATTTTGCTTTTTGATTGAAGCCTTAGCACATTGCCTCAGAGATGTAACACCTAAGTTAAGTCTTCTTTGACGTTCACTACATGATCTTTAAACCAGTCTCGGAGACAACCCACAAAGGCCTTTTTTAATTTTATTTTATTTAGACATATAGCACTGCAACAGGCCAATTCGGCCCTATGGGTCTGTGCCGCCAAATTTACACCCATTAACCTACACGCATTTGAAGGGTGGGAGGAAACCAGAGCCCACGCAGACACAGGGAGCAAGTACTGTGACAGAGTATTTAGAGGTGGTTTGGGAGGAATTGTTAGGGCAGGTTGCACACAAACATTTTAAAACAGACTTTTTGCAGGACTTTTGCAGAGTGCTATTTTGCAAAAGGCAACAAAGTAGCAACATTCAGCAGGGTTCCTGGGAGAGCATGTGATCTTTGCGGGTAGAGGCGAACCGTTTTGCTCTTAGAGAGGGAGGGAGCAGAGAGAGAAGGAGAGACACAGAAATCAGTTCCAGAGGGACAAACTGGCAAACTTTAGAAGACAGTTTGGTCAAAGGAGAAGACTGGCTGTCTGAAAGGTGACCTGAAAGAAAGAGGATCATCTGGAGAACCCTGAAGAGGACAAGTTTCGTCAGCAAGAAGGAATCAGTTGCGAATGTCCTGGAAGAGGAATCTCTCTCTGAAAACCAGCAAGAACCCTCCTGAGTGGTAACCATTTACCCATTAAGCACCAAAGCCTGGTGAACTTTGTCTAACTTCTGTGCACAGAACAAGAATTGCCTGCAACCAGTGAGATTGGACTGTGATCCAAAGAACTTTTCTAATTTTAAATATGCATTACACATACCTGCGCTTAGTGTTAGGGGGAGGGGGGATTAAGTAGGTTAAGTAAGTTGATAGTAAAAAGTTAAAGTTTAATTCTGTTTTCTTGTTCAAATATAATTATAAACTATTTTTGTTGTGGTTTATATCTATTGCTTATGGTTTTTGGGGTCCTCTGGACTCGGTAACAGTACAAACTCCTTAAAGACAGTGCCGGTCTGGTCCCAATCACTGGTGTTGTAAAGGTGTGGTGTTAACCACCTTTTATCACACCAAGACACAAGAGAAACTTGTCCGTGAACTACTCTTTGCAGACGATGCCGCTTTAGTTGCCCATTCAGAGCCACCTCTTCAGCGCTTGACGTCCTGCTTTGCGGAAACTGCCAAAGTGTTTGGCCTGGAAGTCAACCTGAAGAAAACTGAGGTCCTCCATCAGCCAGCTCCCCACCATGACTACCAGCCCCCCCACATCTCCATCGGGCACACAAAACTCAAAAAGGTCAACCAGTTTACCTATCTCGGCTGCCCCATTTCATCAGATGCAAGGATCGACAATGAGATAGACAACAGACTCGCCAAGGCAAATAGCGCCTTTGGAAGACTACACAAAAGAGTCTGGAAAAACAACCAACTGAAAAACCTCACAAAGATAAGCGTATACAGAGCCGTTGTCATACCCACACTCCTGTTCGGCTCCGAATCATGGGTCCTCTACCGGCACCACCTACGGCTCCTAGAACGCTTCCACCAGCGTTGTCTCCGCTCCATCCTCAACATCCATTGGAGCGCTTTCATCCCTAATGTCGAAGTACTCGAGATGGCAGAGGTCGACAGCATCGAGTCCACGCTGCTGAAGATCCAGCTGCGCTGGATGGGTCACGTCTCCAGAATGGAGGACCATCGCCTTCCCAAGATCGTGTTATATGGCGAGCTCTCCACTGGCCACCGTGACAGAGGTGCACCAAAGAAAAGGTACAAGGACTGCCTAAAGAAATCTCTTGGTGCCTGCCACATTGACCACCGCCAGTGGGCTGATAACGCCTCAAACCGTGCATCTTGGCGCCTCACAGTTTGGCGGGCAGCAACCTCCTTTGAAGAAGACCGCAGAGCCCACCTCACTGACAAAAGGCAAAGGAGGAAAAACCCAACACCCAACCCCAACCAACCAATTTTCCTCTGCAACCGCTGCAATCGTGTCTGCCTGTCCCGCATCGGACTTGTCAGCCACAAACGAGCCTGCAGCTGACGTGGACTTTTTACCCCCTCCATAAATCTTCGTCCGCGAAGCCAAGCCAAAGACAAAGATTTATCAATTGAACATTTATTAAGATTGAAGATTCCTTTATTGTCACATAATAGTGCAGAACATGAAATATTGCACAAAATTGCCTTCGGCCTGCTTTGGGTTGACCAGTGGCCCTCACTGTAAGAGAGCAAAAGCAAAAGAGAGTCCCTTCAGAGTCACTGAGTTTCCATGGATTCACCTCCAGCGCTCCCGTGGCCTCTGAAGCCGCACAGATTCCAGTTCGATCCATCGGTCACCCGAGCCCCAGACCCCAACCTCCAACACGATCAGGAGACCTTCAGCAACCGAGTGCCCCCTCGAATCCCGGCTCCGATACCTGCTCCCCTGACCGCAAGTCGCCCATTAGCAGCCCGTATGGGTCCCTCAGCCGCCGTGCTCACTGCCCTGTAGGTTCATCTCTTCTGTTTCTCCTTCACAACAGGGAGTGTTCTCCTCATTTCCGGTATCCTGCATTGGTCCGCTGCTCCCACCCCTCCCCCCCCGCCAGAGTCTGCAACCCCTGGTGGTCAACACAGTTGCCACCATCTTAGGGACGGTACCAGGCGGTTGTAGGATTTTAAAATGAAATGCTGTCGGCTCTCACAGGATGGGACCAGGACTGGGCAGTGGAACCTTTCAGAGCAGCACTGTGCCTCCACTCTCTGCTCTCCCAGGTCTGTACCCACCTGCAATACCATCATTTTTATGACCGTAAGATTTCAAGGTGTTAAAGAATTATAGAAGCGAAGGGATTGGGACATGATTGAAGTGGCTGGTGGAACAAGCTTCAGGGGCTAAACTTGCCATCATTCATTTGTATCAAAGGGAAACTTAATGTGAATTCATTATCATCTGTTGTACAAGTTCAACCCGATGAAACAGCGTTCTCCGGTCCTCAGTGCAAAACACGCAGGCACGCAACCAGACATAACAGACACAGACAAACAATACACATGCAGGACAAGTATTCATCTATACAAATAAAGAGCATTCAAAATATAACTAATTAATTCAGCTTGAAACACTCAGAAGAGATTGTTGATTAGTGACCAAACTGAAGCACTCTATAATTGTGTCCTCTCATTCTTTGATGCTCTGCCAATTACAAGGCAACCATTGTTTGCAGCACATTTCAATAGGTTGCTGCTTCAAGATTATTTGATTGCCACAGAATAAAACAGAAAATGTGAAATGACACAAAATTTCCTTCTGTTTACTGTAAAGGCAAAGACTCGCTATCAGTAGAAATTTCCGAGCGCCCTCCATGGCTTGGCTGGTGGCTGATGAGGCCAATTCAGGGCGGACGTGCCCGGCCGCAGCAAGGGAAATTCAGTTCTGGGTTTGTGCTGCCGAGTCACGGTTCTTCCTCCATCTCCTTTTGCCCTGCGTGCATTCTCGAAGGAGGAGACGGACTGGCGAACGGTGTGTTGCCAGGCCACGCGATTGGAGGCTGGAGCAGACCCCTGGTGATGGTCGATGTGACAGGCACCAAGGGATTTCTTCAGAGAATCCTTGAACCTCTTTTCTGGACTCACTCTGTCACGGTGGCCAGTGGAGAGTTCGCCATACAGCACAATCTCGGGCAGGCGATGATCCTCCATCCTGGAAAGTGCCCTGCCCAGCGAGGCGACATCTTTTCAGTATGGTCTCGATGCTGGTAACGTCCGCCTGTTCAAGGACTTCAAAGAGGGTGATGAAGTCACTCGAGTGGATGTTGAGGATGGTGCGGAGGCAGCGCTCAAGGAGTTGTAGGTGGTGACGGTAGGTGACCCACGACTCGGAGCTGTACAGGAGGGTGGTTAGTACAATGGCCTTCCAGCCAGAGAAAGAGAATCAAAAGAGAGTCAATGGAAACCTGCAGTCATGGGAAGACATGTCTACCCAGTGTGGTCTTGAGTCTGCTGTGGGGTATTCACTGCTGACATAGAAAAAAAAAATAGGTTATTGCTGGGGACATACAATCCAGACCTACACACAATCTGCTGGAGGAGCTCAGCGGGTCGAGAGATGCCTGCGAGAGAGACTGAACTGTCGGTGTTTCAGGCCGGAACCCTTCGTGGAGAGCTTCCATCTTGATGAGGGGTCCCTGATGGGAAATGCATCTCTCCCACGGATGCTAATTGACCCACTGGAATGACTCCTTCTGAAAAGTGGCAAACAACTGCAGCGTGCTGCCACGCGGAAGGACTTGGGAGTGCTTGCGCATGAATCACAAAAGGTTGGTTTGCAGGCCGTCAAGAAGGAAAATGGGCTATAACCATATAACAATTACAGCACAGAAGCAGTCCTTCTAGTCCACGCCGAACACCTTCTCCGACCTAGTCCTAATGAGCCGCACCGCACCCACTTCTCTCGTGCCGGTCCAACTTTTCCTTAAATATTAAAATCAAGCCCACTTTGACCGTAATCTCATTCCACACTCCCACCACCTTCTGAGTGAAAAAATTCCCCCTCATGTTTCTCCTAAACCTTTCCCCCTTCAATCTCAATCCATGTCCTCTTGTTTGAATCTCCCTCGCTCTCAATGGAAAAAAAAAGCCTACTCTCTCTGTCCCCCTCATAATTTTAAATACCTCTATCAAATCACCCCTCAATCTCCATGGAGTAAATTCCTAGCCTGTTTAACCGTTCCCTGTAACTTAAACCCAGGCAACATTCTTGTAAATCTTCTCTGCCCTCTTCCATTTTGTTGATATCTTTCCTATAATTCGGCAACCAAAACTGCACACAGTATTCCAAATTTGGCCTTGCCAATGCCCTATACAACTGCCACATGACGTCCCAACTCCTGTACTCAATACTCCGATTTATGAAGGCCAACACACCATGTTGGCCTTCATTGTTGGAGGAATTGAATTTAGGAGCAGGGAGGTCATGCTGCAACTGTACAAGGTCCTGTGTGAAGTTCTGGTCTCCTCATTTGAGTAAGCATGCACTGGCTTTGGAGGCAGTGAAGAGGTTGATTCCAGGGGTGAAGGGGTTAGCCTAGGAGGAGAGATTGAGTCATCTGGGACTGAACGCTGGAATTTAGAAGAATGAGAGGGAAACATATGAAATTATGAAAGGCATGAGAGAGGTAAGTTGTTTCCATGCTGGGGGGGTGGGGGGGGGGGGTGTGCGTGGAGACCAGAACTAGGAGTCATACCCTTAAGAGATTTAGGACAGAGATGAGGAGAACTGCTTTTCCCAGAGGGTGGTGAATCTGTGGAATTCACTCCCTTTGAGCGAGGGCTACATCAGTGAAAACATTTAAGACAAGGTTGGATAGATTTTTACAAAGTTGGGGAAATGAAAGGATTTGGGAAAAGGCAGGGAGGTGGAGACGAGCCGATCAGGAGATCAGCCACAGTCGCAATTGAGTGATCTCGCTGGGCCTATCACTGCACTACAGAAGGAGAAGCGTCGCAAGAAACAACTGAGGAGCAACATTTATCTTTGCTACACGTGGAGCTGAGGCAGCAGAACAAATGTTGGGGGGGGGGGGAGGAGGATTATAAGTAAGTAAGTAAATAAATAAATAGATAAATAAATAAATAAGCGTGCATGTGTGTCTGTGTGTCTTTGTGTGTGTGCGCGGGGGCATGTGTGTGTGTGTGTGTGTGTGTGTGTCTATACACTGTTTAATATCTATCCATCTATATATAGATATACATGTCCATATACAGATAGATAGAGAGAGAGAGAAGGAGAGAGAGATAGAGAGGGAATGAAAGAGATGATAGAGATGGATAGATTTAGAGAGAGAGAGGAAAGGAGAGAGACTGATAAAGAATCACAGCATTTGCAGACTTTCGAGTTTCACTCAGTGTACTTTATATAGCAAAGATAAAGACACATCACCAACGTTTTGGGTGCTTCATCAAGGTATCAAGGTAACCCTAAACCTAACCCTTACCTTGATGAAGGGTTCAAGCCTGAAGTGTTGGTGATGTATCTTTATCTTTGCTGTATAAAGGACACCGTTTGACCTGCTGAGTTTCTCCAGCGTTGTGTTTTTACTTCAACCACGGTGTCTGCAGACTTTTCTGTTTTACTTCCAAGCATTCTTCCCTCTCCCCTTGCCACTTCCTTTATGGCATGACCATTGTTGCCTCTCAAGCAGCTTCAACCCTCTCCTGGTTTGTCAGACATCGGACGCTTTTCTGACAACAAGACACTTCACTAACCACCTACTCACCTTTTTTTTCAGTGAAGGAAGGAATTAAACTTTAGAAAACAAGAGCCATCTGGAACACAAGTCCTAATTTCAATCTAATTTCTTGATTTAACACTTGGTTAAGCGGGCAGAAAAGGCAGAGGTATTATTACTACAGAAAATTCCTATGCACTTCAAACAAAGACGACTCTTATTGGTGTTTTACATTCACAGAATTGGAGATAAATAGTAATTCAGCGCAAGCTCCAGGCCATCAGGTAACCTGATTTTCAGAGCCTTGAGAGACAATTTCTCATTCACTTTTTTGCATCAGGCAAAGTTCAAGATTCTTTTATGTTAGGGAATTAAGGTAAATCAGGAAGAATATAAAATTAATTTATTTGCTGATGTTGTTTTGGTTTATTTATCGGATCCTATAAATTCTTTGTCCCAAATACAGATTAGATTGAAAGAATATGGGGAAGTTTCTGGCTGTAAAGTTAATTGGGAAAAAAATGAGATTATGTTTTTAGCTGTGGGTGATTATAAAAATTGTAAAATAGTCACAAAATTTAGGTGGCCAGACGTAAATATTAAATATTTATGTATTTGAAAAATTTATACAAATTGAATTATTTATCTTTTCTTGTTAGAATTGTTGCAGATTTTAAAAAGTGGAATAATTTACCTATTACTTTAGTTGGTAGAGTAAATTGTGTTAAAATGAATGTTTTTCCTAGAATTCAATCAATTCCCATTCCAATTCCTTCAAAAGATTTTAAGGACTTAGATAAGGCAGTTAGGAAATTTTTATGGTAAGACAAAATGCCAAGGGGTTTCTTTGGAAAAATTGACTTAATAAAATCTTCCTAATTTTATTAATTATTATAAAGCAGCTCAATTGAGATTTCTAAATGTACTGTTTAGTTTAGATAATATTCCAGCTTGGAGTTTTTATTGAATTTAATGCAATAGGGGATTTTATTTATAAATGGAATTCTAAATTGCTATTTGGAAGCAGGGAATCATCTATTTTGAAACATTTAATTGAGCTGTATTGATCATACAAATGGTATGAAAGGTTCAATATCTAGGAAAATGCCTCTATGTCAAAATAGGCTTATTCCTTTTACAATAGATAACCAATTTTTGATGTTTTGGAGATGGGAGGGCATTAAGAGGATTGAATATTGCTTTGAGGATGGGAGATTTATAACATTTGAGAGAAAAAAATGTGATCATTTATTTTGTAAGATATAGGTTAGTCCAATATATCTTTTTACATCAATTATATTTTACTCCACAAAAAATACATAGATTAAATCCTGCTGTATCAGATCTATGTTTTAGGAGTATATCTGAGATTGGAATTTTTTTTTACATTCAACTTGACAATGTCCTAAAGTTCGATGATTTTGGCTGGGGGTTGGGGGGGTTAGGTAATTTTTTTGGAATGAATTATGGGGGTCAAATTCCCATAGGATCCCATGTTATTTTTACTGAATAATATTAAGGTGATAAGGGCAAAATTAAAATTAAATATTTATCAAACTGAATTTGTGTTCATTGCTTTAGCAGTTTCTAGGAAATGTATAGCAATATCATGGAAGTTAGAAATAGATTTAGATATGGAAAGATGGCGTGCAGAACTTTGTAGTTGTACACTGTTAGAGAAAATTACTTATAATCTGAATGATAAATATCAGGTTTTTTTTGGAAAAAATGGAGTCCATATTTACAAAATTTTGGTTTGTATGTTTGATTAACTCTCTGAAGACCTCACTTCTCTGCAATTTTCCAATGAATTTTATTGTATAAATGTTTTCTTGGCATTCTCTAGATTTTCTTTCTTTTCTTTTTGTCTCTCTTTTGGGGTTGGGATAGGAGATGGGAGGTTGGGTTGGGGTGTGGGATGTTACGTAACACATGTATAATTTCTTTTGAAATAATTTAGAACTGAATATAATTATTGTGATTTAAAAAATTATAAAGTATTCAAAAGAAAGATAATTTTATAGTGGTGTAATGAAACATAAAATGTAGAAATTTCCTTTAGTCTGTCATTAGACAAAGATGCACCAACAGCAGAAATTGCCCCTTACAGAAAGAGAAGCAAAAGAGGCCCCCCCCCACCTGAGTCACTGAGTGTCCATGGATTTTCCTCCAGCATTCCCACAGACACACAGACGTCCATCCAAACCCAAGCTCCAGATCTAAACCTCTGACACAATCAGGAATCCCTCTATAGCCTCGGCACCCTTTCGCATCCCCGATCCGATACCTGATGCTCCTTTGGCCAGTCTCCAGCCAGTCTCCAGCAGTCCATAGCCTAGCGCGAGTCCTTTGACTGCAGTCGCCAGCAGCCCACAGCCTGCGTGGGCTCCTCGCCTCGAGTTGCCAACAGCCCTGTGTGTCCTTCAACCTCTGTTTCGAGAAAGGGCCCCAACCCAACTTTTTGCTTCCATTTATTTTCATTCGATTGCACAAATACAACTCGATGAACCAGCGTTCTCCAGTCCTCGATACAAAACACACAGGCATACAACCCAACCTAACACACATACAAACAACACATATATAGGACAACTAAATATTGCTTCATGAATATGTGATAGATTATTATCCCCTCAGATCCTGCCTAACACCAACAGCCTAGGGACAACGTACAATCAAACCCACCATCCCATGTGGGATTGGGGTATCGCAGGTAGCTGAGTTATTCGGGGGTGGGGGGGTGGGAAAGCTGTGCTAATTCCAAACAGGCAACAGCCAAGTCTAGGATCTCTCTCCAGCCTTTCCATATCCTCAGGACCACCTCCCCTGCCATCTATTTTTGGCATCGTGTGCAAATTTAGCCGCAAAGCCATCTATTCCATATTCCACATCATTTATAGAAAATGTGCTATGAGCCCAGAGGACCCCAAAACCCAGCAGCAATAGATATTCACCAAAACAAATGGTTACTTCAACAAAAGTTGCTTTTAATTATCTTTAAACATGAAAACAGAATCACTCTTTAACTTTTCTCTATTGACTTACTTAACCCCCTTCTAATTCTAAGTGCAAGTGTGTAAAATGTGTGTGTAAGTTCAGAAAAGTTCTTGGATTCACAGACCAATCACACTCTTCCTTCCTTCAAGTGGTCCAAACACCGATCCCTACGGAACATCACCGGTAACACTGGACGACAAATGTTTTTAAAAGGTTTGCTTCCTAAAAAAATATTGAGGATTATGATGGACAAGTTCAAGCTGAAGACAAAGATAATTTCAGATTTTCTGTATCACGTAGGAAGTTGGAGAAGCTTTAATTTTTACTGAATTTAGCCTGTTTAATTGCACGATGCTGCTGCAATTCAACTGCCCTAAGAATACTTTGCCACTGATTTTCACTTGTACTCAGCATCTGATGCCTCTCAGGTCAATGTCCAGCAATAGCCAGACTCCAGCTGCCCTAATACCGCTTTTCCGTGGTCGCAATGTCCTGGTGAAACCTTTCACTGTGTTCGTCACCAAGATCAGCCGGGAAGACGTCCAAGTGTGAATGCAGAAAATGAAATTTATTTATTTTTAAAAAAAATTTCAGTTTTAAAAAATTTAAAAAAATGTTTAGACATATAGCACGGTGACAGGCCATTTCGGCCCATGAGTTGGTGCCGCCCAATTTACACCCCATTAACCGACAACCAATATGTTTCGAATGATGGGAGGAAACTGGAGTCCCCCGGAGAAAGCCCACAAAGATATGGGGAGAACGTACAAACTCCTTACAGACAGTGCTGGATTCAAAAGCTGGTCCCGATCGCTGACGCTGTAAAGGTGTGATGCTAACTAATACGCCAACGGAGCCATTAACGTGTTGCACTTCAAGGTTTTGTGCGCTTGAAGTAGATTTAAAATATTACAGGAAATCACAAAAAGAGGTTATATCTAAAATACAGTACGTGATAGGAAAATAAATAAGGTGATTTTCGTGATCCGCAGTGCAAAATCCATCAAGTGTTCTGGAACTAAAATCTTCGTTGTCCAGTAGCCATCCAGAATAAAATCCCTTTATTCCCACTTTCCGTCTCCTGCCGATCAGCCAATGTTCTACCCATGGTAGTATCCTTCCTTGGGCAAGATAGGGGGAATAAAGCACAATGCAGGGTTCCCCTCCTGAGGTCAGCAACCCCCCACGCAAGGCTGTCGCCTCATCTCCTCCCCAACATCTGTCCATGCATCCAGAGAGGCGTCCTTTCACACAGGAAACCCTTCTCACTCTCTTTTGGGTGAGAGAAAGATACCTCTCACCTCCGTCCCCACTCCGGAGTCTCCCTGTAGGTGCTCTGGCCTCCAGTTGGGGGGCAGCTGCCCTACCCTTCTGCTTGATGGGTTAGGGCAGTGGGATCCTTACCTTGCATCTCAGTCTTGGTAATGCCAAAAACAGATTTTTTTTCCAGAAATAGACTTATTCACTATAAATTATTCACAAAAGAAAAATCATTCAAATTCCCTTCCCAACCCTAGATTCGTGTCTCTACATTTCCGTCACAGTACATTATTGCATTCATTTCTATTTACCACCCCTGTGGTGCCTTGTTGCTTCCCCCACCCCCCGTTGTTTGAGGGACTTCCCCTCGGTCTCAGCCCCTCAGTGCCTGGTAATGGGAGGACTCCAGACCGTGGTCCTTCTCCGCAAGCGCCCTCGCGTTGGCCTGCAGCCTGGAACGTGCCCGTTGGCAGCTCTCCCCCTCACCAACTTTGGTGTGCTCAAAAAGACCAAGAGGTTTCGCGAAGACCAAAGCGCGCCTTTCACCAAGTTGATGGTCTTCCAGCGGTTCTGGATGTCTGTCTCCGTGTGTGTTGCTAAAATGAACACAGGCGTTTCCCTTGCTATCCTCAAGATAGTTTAGGTCTGAAATTCATTTATACCTTGTCTCAACCCTTCTAAATTGCACACTGCCTCCTTTTGGGAATAATGCATCCTTTTATTTTCTACCTTTCAAGAGTTTTATCTGGTGTTCCAGCAGTTTTGCTGGGTCACGATGGGAGCTCCATCCTTTGTATTTTTCTGTTAGGCATTGAAGCAGAATTGGTTACCTGCTTTGTCTGTTGTTCTGGCAGCATGTGAACATCATTGGACACTGACTCCAGTTTTGACAGTGACGTTTATATCTTTGCTTGCTATCTGTTCATTCATGGACACACAGACAGAACGCCCTTGAACTGACTGTCCCAGGCTACTGATTGCACTGTGAAATGCGCCATTACTCTTTTTGGTTTCTTAGGCGATTTCTTACTGATTGAACCTGCAATGAGCATTTGAGCAAACCAGTAGCTGCAATATTTCTTCTGTAGTTCACTGACGACGGGCTCTCTGAGCCCAATTCATTGCCTTGAGGTATTCCTTTCCTGCATCTCACTCCCCCCCCGCAACCTGATAGCTCTTTTGCTTTCCTCACATTTCCTCCATCCTCTGCCGTTGAGCGGATCCCTTGCTTCCCTTCTCACACTCCCTCCATCAATCTGCCCAACCAATTCTTCCCTCCTCTCCCTCCTCTTTCTTCCTTCTCCTCTCCTCCCTCCCTTGCCACCTCCCACTGTCTTCCTCCTTCTCTTCCCTCTCTCCTCTCACTCTTTCTCCTCCCTTCCTCTTCTCTCATCTCTCCTCTTACCTCTTGCCTCTTTCCAGCTCTCTCCCTCCCTCTCTCCTCCCCCAACCTTTTCACCCCTCTATCCTACTCTCTCGATTTCTCTCTCTCTCTATATATCTCTCCCAGGTTCTCTTTTCTTTCTCCACCCTTTCTCCTTCTCCCCATCGCTTCTGTCCCTCCCTTCCCCATTTCGCCCTCTTCCACTGAGACGTTGGAACAGTCTGCACAGAGAATTAACCAGCAGAAATTAATGGTTAATTATCGGGATAAGTTCAGGGTCACTTGAAGTGGGAGCCCTGTATTATTTCAGCCAGCACTTCACCATTGATGAATCACTGAGAAATTTCAAACTGTTTCCCTTGTCTCGTAAAAACATCTCTAAACATTAAGCTCAATCCATGTAACACTGAGAGTCTGGGCTGATGGATGGATGTGAATATCACATGTTGGAAACAGCCTGTAGGTGTGGTGAGGGAAGAGTGGAGGAAGGGATAGTGGATTTTGACAGAAGTCCTGGTTATACCAGTGCTGCCGTATCCCAGCAGTGGAAGCACATTTGTTGCTTTTTCATAAGACAGAAATAGGCTATTCAGCCCATCGAGCCTATCCCGCCATTCAACCTGATCCATTTTCCCACCCAACCCCACAGCCCAGCCTTCTCCCCATAGCCTTTCATGTATCTATCAATCTGTCTTAAATCCACTCAATGACCTGACCTCCACCATTGCCTGTGGCAACAAATTCCACTGATTTATCACCCTCTGGCTGAAGAAATTCCTATGCATCTCTGAAGTAGATGTCCTTCAATCCTGAAGTTGTGTCATCTTGTCTCTCCCACTGTGGGAAACCACCTTCCTACATCTCGCCTGTCTATGCCTCAGGTTCCATGGGCACTGGTCGGAATCTTATCGGCGCAGGGCACTTTAATGGAGCTTGAGGTACAGATTGTTAGCTGAGAACAGTCCGTAGTTTGTGTTCCAAGAAGCAACACCCAGCACATGCCCCGCCACCCCCCACACCCCCCAAATCCAGAACTGGGTGCTGAGGGTAAGAAGGGCTCCCAGAATGGCCTCGGGCACTGGAGACTTCCTGATCGCTTCGGAGGTTTGGATCTGGCGCTCAGGTCGCCAGTAGTCTGTGCGGCTGTGGAGTCTGCGGGAGCGCTGGAGCCGAATCCACGGACAGTCAGCATCTCTGATGGGACTCCATGCTACTTTTCTTCTCCCTCTCTCTCTCTCTCTCTCTCCTATTGTTAGAGGTGCCGGGCAATGCTCTTTGCCTTTTGGCAGACAAAAGTCAAAGAATATTGTAGATATTGCATTTTTACATGCTGTTACGTGACAGTAAAAGGATCGTTGAACAAAGATTATTCACTGTGACACCAGGCTGTCAAGACCAAGCCTCCCCATCCTGTTAGGGTCTTAGTTCAGGAACACAGGCAGAGCTGTTTGTCGTTCAGCTTTCAGAGATACTGGGTGCAGCCGTGTAAATTCTAAAATCATGGAACTGCGCCATCTGATCCATTAAATCTATGAATCAGTGTACCCATGAACAAAGCTTAGTCTGAGTGCAGGAGAACCAGGGACATATGAGTGATCTGTCAGGGTCACTGGTTCCTTTGATTGTCTTGTAATAATCCATAAAAAATGTAATGGACATGATCACTTCAACTTTTGTCTGCCATGAGGCAAATGTTGAGTGCCCTTAACAAGAGGAGAAAGGGAAGCAAAAGGGAATCCCTTCAGAGACTCTGAGTGTCTGTGGATTGGCCTCCAGCGCTCCCAGACTCCTGCACGATCCATCAGCGACGCGCGCTCCAAACCTCCAGTATGATCAGGGAGTTTTAAGTGCCCTGAGGCCCTCTGGGAGCCCTTCTTGCCCTCGGCATCCCGGTTGCCAACAGCCCCCGCGACGGGCTCAGTCGGATAGGAGTGAGCCGGCTTGTTTACCCCATCACGTTGACCTCAGGCTTGTTTGCATCTCAAGAAAAGTCAAGCCTTCAGTTCAAATATCACCCTCCCGTGGGCTGTGGTTAAATATTCTTATAATGGTGCCTCTCTGCGAGATTCGGAGAAACATCGTTAAACTTCACCTCGGCACTGTTAACACACCTCTGTTTTTCCACTATTTTTTTGCTTCCTTGTTTGCCCTCCCTTTTGCTTTTATTTTAGCCTTAACCTCTCTTGTTTTTCATTCATAATTCTCCTTTTTCTTAGAATATATCTATCCTGAATTTCATTTTTTGTAGAAATATCATCCAATTCCGCTCTGCCGTCCCTCCATCGAGCTTATTTTTCCAGTCAATTTGGGCCAGGGCCGCTCTCACACCTCTGCAATTCTCTTTGTTCCCTTGAAATACTGACACACCTGATGTCAGCTTCCCCTTTTCAGATTTGAAGCTGAACTCAATCATATTATGGTCACTACTTCCTAAGGGTTCCATCACCTTCAGTTCCCCAATCACCTCAGGTTCATTACACATCGCTCAACCCAAAACTGCCGATCCCCTGATGGGCTTATCAACAAGCTGTTCCAAAAAGCCAGCCCACAGGCTTTCTGCAAACTCTCTCTCCTGAGATCCAGGCTTTCCCCAATCCCCTTTGATGTTAAAATCTCCCATAATTATTTTGACATTTTCTTTCGGACACGCCTTTTCTATTTCCAGCTGTAACTTGTGGTCCACTTTACCGGCTGCTGTTTGGGGCGATTAGGATCCTTTTACCCTTGCCATTTCTTAACTCAACCCATAAGGATTCTGACTCTTTGTCCCTTCTTTCTAATGATTTAAATTTAAAAAAAAATATTTAGACATTCCACACAGTTACAGGACATTTTGGCCCAGGAGTCTTTGCCTGATAAATAACCCCAATTAACTTACACTCCCAGTACATTTTTTGAACGGAGGGAGAAAACTGGAGCCCCTGGAGCAAACCCAGACAAGGGTTGAACGTACAAACTCCTTACAGACAGTGCGGGATTCAAACCCCGGTTGGGCCCTGATCACTGGCACTGTGAAGGCGTTGTGGCAAAGTTGCTTCCCATGGCGATGGGTGAAGGAGGGAGGGGAGGGGGGGAAGCTGCCTAGGACAAAAGGTCACCATTTCACCACTTCCGGATGGAAGGGTGTCTGTTTAAAATGGAGATGCGGGGTAATTTCTTCAGCCAGAAAACCTCTGAAATTTGCCACCACGGGGAGCTGCGAAGGCCAGATCAATGGGTGTTTTTGAGGCAGAGATTGGTAGATATCTGAATAGTCAGGGTATCAAAGGTTATGGGGAGAAGGCCAGGAGTGGGGCTGTGCGGGAGAATGGATCAACTCATGATAGAACACCAGAACTGACTCGAAGGGCTGATGCTCCCATACCTTGTGATCTTGGAGTCACAGCCCGGGGATAGGATCTTCCAGCAACCGAGTCCGTGCCAATGCCAACCTCCCATCTTCACCGATCCTACATTCCCCACCAGATTCCACTCCTCACCCACACATCAAGATCTCACAGTGGAATCGTGGAGTGGGCTTGACGGGCCGCGGCAGACCTGCTCCTATATCTTCTGGTCTCACGGGAAGGTTTCTGGACACGAGCCTTCTCCTGGCCGGCCACCTTGCGCTTTGATTAATCGAGCAATGCCCCTGTGGGATTCGTCGAGAGGAAGAGGTCACATCTGTGCATCCAAACTAACAGAACAATGAATGAAGCTGTTGTGGCATTAATTCTCCAGGGTGACCTCTCCCAACGATTACACGCACAGGGTCCCAGCCAGTCAGCGAGGCTGTGTAGAAGATTTAAAGAACCTAAGATCTGAACCCACTGCAATTCGCCTACCATCACCCTCATTCCACAGCAGATGCACTTGAACTCTCCACTGAGTGATGGATCACCTAGACAACAGGAACATGTACGTCAGGCAGCTCTTCATCGATTATGTCACCCCCCGCAACTGGATCCTCATCAGAAGACCACAGTCGGTACGAATCGGAAATGTCTCCTCCTCACTGACAGGTGCTCCTCAAGGATGTGGGCTTAGCCCACTGTTCTCCTCACTTTGCACCTCTCTACAAATTTGCCCAGGGTACAGCTGCCGGTGGCAGAATCACAGGCGGCAGTGAGGGAGGGCACGAGAGGGAGAATGTCCAGCTGGCTGTGAGTGATCTCACAGCGACAGCCTCGCGCTGAACGTTTGCAAAGCCGAGGAGCTGTCTGGTGGGGGATATCAGGAGAATGCAAAGCAGTCCTTCTCGAAGGGGTCAGCAGGAGAAAGGGTCAAGTACAAATTCCCGGGTGTCAACATCTCTGTCCTGCAGCCTCCGTGCCAACGCAATCACGAAGAAGGCTCGCCAGTGGCTAGACTTCGTGAGATGTTTGAGGAGATTTGGTACGTCACCGAAGACTCTTGCAAATTTCTACAGGTGGGGAGCATTCTGACTGATTACATCACTACCTGCTAATGTACAGGAGTGGAAAAAACTTACAGAGAGTTGTGAACTCAGCCAGGAACATCATCGGCATCATTACCGGGTCGAGTGTGCCTCCTGCACCTTTAAAATAGCAGCGTAACCTCCCTGTTAAACCAGGGTTATGCAGTGATTGGCTGCCGCCAGCTGGACGCGCCTCCCGAGACCGATCCTACCCCTAGCCCCTTGCAAGCACCCCACTCCATTCTGCCTCGATCAGTCCAATGAGGTTGACGCCTCTTCCAGTCTATAGTTAATAAAATCCTCATGGTTTCACAACTCCATTCTTTCGTGATTATTGACGGTGCATCAATCGCCAACCCGGCGATTAAAGGGGGATCCTGCCCTTGCGTTGGCGTGGTGAGTGACGCATCACACAGCCACAGGGAATCCCCTGTCCCCTGTGTTCTTTCTGTTTAAACTTCCAGAGTAACCGGATGAGCCATTTCCCCTTTCAAAATAGATGGAGGAGGACACCCGGGTAAGTTTTACTGGGATCCCTGACCACTTCCGAGGTAGATTTTGACCGGGCCTGCCCAATTCAGCTCCTTCAAATTGCCCTGTACCTGGGTCTTCAACCTAGTAAATCACCCAAGGTGATTTGAAAGGACTTAGTTCTCACTCCATTAAGGATGTCTACAAGGGGCGGTGTATTAGAAAAAGCAGCCTCAATCCTCAAGGACCCCTGCCTCCCAGGCCAACCCCTCTTCACTCTGCTACCATTGGTACACAGGGGCATTGCTCGATTAATCGAAGACTCAATGGCACAAGGGCAGCTTCTTCATCTCCAGATTTCTGAATGGACAATAAACCACAGACCCTTCCTCTTATCGCTACACTAATTTATTTATTTTTAAATGTAATTTGCAGCAAAACTTGCATTTGCGAGGCTGCCGCTAAACACCAAATCTGGTGACATGTTCACGACAATAAATTCACGATTCTTCATTTGACAACAGACACAACTTTTGAAGGTGACGTTTCTGAACATTATGCAAATGTATTTAAATCTCTGGTTTGGGCTGAATAAAAGAGGTGTTCTGTGCTGTTAATGACGCAGACAAGTTCTTCAGAATTTGCTGTCCAAATCCCACGATAAAGTACCTCATTTCCTGCTCATTCATCGAGCAGACTAAACCCTTGAGTTAATTAGATCTTCGAAGCTGAGCCCTTTGCGTCCATGATTTATCTCACTGCCCGCTCCATCTCTTAGTACAAATTATCCACTCATTATGATTCCCCAATGTTCTCTCATTCCTTGTCTTCATTTGTTGGCTGCTGGTTTAGTGATTAGTTTGTTTCACGTTACTCGCTGAGACTTTGATCCAGCCCATCCCGTGTGGACCAGTTTCTGGTTCCAGAGACCATCCTCTGACAGGATGAGCACCAGGTTCTTTTAAATTTTTAAAATTTAGACCTACAGCACAATAACAAGCCATTTCGGCCCCTCGAGTCCGTACTGGCCAATTTACACCCCATTAATCTACACCCCTGGTACATTTGGAACGGTGGGAGGAAACTGGAGCCCCCCCCCCCCTGTAGAAAACCCATGCAGATATGGGGAGAACGTAAAAGCTTCTTACAGAGACCGCGGGATTCGAACCCTGGTCCGGTCCTGATTGCGGGCGCTGTAAAGCCATTGTACTAACTGCTGCGCCAACCATGCCATTCCTTGGAGTTCACTTAACTAGTGACCTACCGTGGACGCTCAACCACTTGTCAGGAAGGCGCAACTGCGATGGTACTTCCTGAGAAGACTGAAGCGGGGAAGGCCACCGGTCGCCATCACGTCGACCTTCGACAGGAGCTCGATCAAGAGCAGCCTGGCTTGCTGCATCACAGATGCTGCAGAGAAATGGATCAGAGTTCAATTCGCAGGGCCGTAAGAGTGGCAGAGAGTCTCCCTCCCCGTCATCAACGTGATCGACCGGGATCGTTGCCTGAAGAGGGCGCACAAGATCAGTGGGGACCCCTTCCACCCCGCGCACAGCATCTTTCAGCATGGGTATCAGAGCCAGTGCCACCGGGCTGAGGGGCAGCTGGTGCACGGACAGTGAGAACGCTGAACGACCAAAGGTTCTGCTCACACTAACCATCTGAGACTCTAATATTTACTAAACAATATTTATTCATTTATTTATTTTAGTTATGCATATCTCCTGCATATGTATTGTTTGCCTGTATGTGTGCTATGTCTGCACGTTTTGCACCAAGGACCAAAGAACGCTGTTTCGTCAGGTTGTACTTGTGCGATTAGATGAAAATAAACTTGACTTGGAAAGCTTCCCCTGGTTGGGGGTTCCACTTCAAAGCTTCCTCAGTGCCGTGAAAGAAGGGGATTTTCTGAGCCGGGTGCTCCAGATATCGAACAAGACGGTTGGGCCACTGTTGAGGCTGGGCAGACAACACGCTGTCCCCATTTCCTGGCAGTGACTCCTCTGAGATGCAAATAGTCATCTGTACCAATGCATTTGGCACATTAGCTGACGTGACACGTGTTGATTCAACACCTTCTCTATGTTGAGACCAATAATAACTTGAGGCCTGTCAACATGCTATTGCAACCAAATATTTAAAACAGAGAAACAAATTAACCCTTAGACTGCTGGGATGGCTGGGCAGGGGTTCATTATCAAGGCAAAATTTTAATTTTTTTGAAATTTAGACATACAGCACGGTAACAGGCCATTTTGGCCCACGAGTCCGTGCCACCCAATTTATACCCAATTAACCTACGGTCTCAGTATGCTTCGAACGGTGGGAGGGAACTGGAGCCCCTGGGGGAAACCCACACAGACATGGAAAGGACGCGCAAACTCATTACAGACAGCGTGCGATTCGAACCTTGCTCTTGATCGCTGGCGCTGTAAAGTCGTTGCGCCAACCGCTACGCCAACCGTGTCGCTCAAAATATTTTATTCCTTTCAATTATTTGTTTCAATCATTTCCTTTTCAATCATTTGTGCGGGAGAGGGGTACGAGTGGTGAATAGAGGAGATGATGGGGGAATATAAGGGAGAGAGGTATAGAGAGGGGTGGGAGATGGAGGAGAAAAATGAGGGGGATATGGAGGGGAGGGATAAGGTGTGGAAGATGCAGTAGTGTGAGGGGAATATGGGGAAGGAGGGAAGGGGTGAAAGATGGAGAGGAGGATGGAGGAGTCTTATCAGGGAAGGGGGACATAGAGGCAAGGGATGATCGGTGGGGAGGAGATGAGGAGGAGAGCGGTGTGAGTGGTGGGAGATGGAGGAAGGGGAGATAGAGGAGTAGTTTGTGGGGATATGAATGGGAGGTATGGTAGGTGGAAGATGGATGCCTGTGTGAGGGGGAATATGGAGGGGAGGGGTGGGAGATGGAGGAAATTCCTGTCTCAGCGTGCCTGCATGGTTTCAGTTATGTATGTTCCCATGTGAAATAATTAATGCACAAGGTTAATGTCCATAACAGAGATCAGTGAGGAGCTGGTCTCCAACGCAGACGGAGATCTCTCTGGCCTCTCGCGAGCAGTCCTTGAAGGATCAGGAGGTTCCAGTTTGCGGAAGGTAGTCCAGAGTTGGGGTTCGTGGTAGGGAAACAGGTTATTAGAGTCCATTGTCCTGACAGTCACTTATCATGTTTGGTTTAAGAAATAGGAGCAGAAGCAGGCCATTTGGCCCATCAAGTCTGCTCCACTACTCAATGGTTGATCTGTTTAATAGGCTCGTCTCCACTTTCCTGGCATTTCCCCATTCTCCCTTAATTTCCCTACTAGGCAAAATTCTACCCAATCTCATCTTAAATATATTTACCGACGTCGCCTCCACTGCTTCCATGGGCAAAATTCCATAGATTCACCACCCTCTGGGAAAAGCATTTCCTCCTCACCTCCGTCCTAAATCTATTCCCCTGGATCTTGAGGCTATGTCCCCTTGTTCTCGTCTCACCCTGTAGTTGAAAAAGAGCTTACTTATTTTATCTATGCTTTTCATGATTTTATACGTTTCTAAAAGATCCCCTCTCCACATAACCACATAACAATTTACAGGACGGAAACAGGCCATATCAGCCCGTCTAGTCCGCTCCAATTTACGGGAAACTCCATTATTTCCACCTACCCACTCCCTTGCCTATAACCCTCCAACCCCCTCACATCCATGTACTCATCTAACCTCCTCTTAAATGACAGATTTGACCCTGCCGCAACTGCCTCTTCCGGTAGATCTGCCGCCACTCTCTGAGTGAAGAAGCATCCTCTCATATTTCTCCTAAAGTTTTGCCCCCTAACCCTTAACTTATGACCCCTTGTTCCAATTTCCCCTACCCTCAGGGGAAAGAGCCAATTCACATCAACTCTATCTATTCCCTTCAGAATTTTAAATACCTCTATCAAATCCCCTCTCAACCTTCTACGCTCCAACGAATAAAGTCCCAGTCTACTCAATCTTTCTCCGTATTCTAGATTCTGCAATCCAGGCAACATTTTAGTAAATCTTCTCTGCACCCTCTTTACCTTATTGATATCCTTCCTATAATTTGGAGACCAGAACTGCACACAATACTCCAAATCTGGCCTCACCAATGCCTTAAACAGTCTCAACATCACCTCCCTGCTCCTATATTCTATGCTATGATTTATAAAGAACCAAAAACCTTCTTCACCACCCTATCTACATGGGAATCCACCCTTCAAGGAATGCTGAACTGTTATTCCAAGATCCCTCTGTTCCTCAGCGTTCCTCAATGCCCTCCCCCTTCACCACATCCTATTTTGGTTATTCCTCCCAAAATGAAGCACCTCACACTTATTCTCAGCCTTCTAAATTTCAGTGAGCATAGCTCAAGACCACTCATAGGCTAACCGCACCCCCCCACCCCATCTCTGGAATCATCTGGTGAACCAGTGTATGGTTGTGTGATGGGCATGTGTAGCCAACAACAGGCATTCCAGGGGGTGGAGATAATGCACCCCCCCCCACAACAGAGAGCTGAACGATGGCTCAGACTGGGAGCAAGACGGTTTATCGCCGTTACTTCAACAATATTTTCCTGTTGGCTGCAAATACTTGCAAATTAATTAGATCAGAGTCTGTGTTCTGCAGCCAAATAATTTATTGCATGTCAGAAGCAATAAAAGATTTTGAATTGTGCATTGAATTCTCCCTGACATCGATTCTGTGCAGAAACCTCTTTGGTCACTATTTCACCAGCGGTGGAATAAAACATCCAGAATTCCTTTTGTTGAAATGATATTTAGATGTTACCACTGCCTGCCTTCAGCTTAAGGCAAAGATTTAAAGAAAGATTTATTTGGCATTTCATTGTATCTCCCACACACAGTGAATTCATTTAGAAGTTCAAGTGCACATCTTTTTCAAAGAATTACACAGAATTTATAGAGCTAAAATGGTCCACTGGACCTCTGCCCAACCTCTGTTCATCTCCACACAAGCCTTCTTCCTCTGTGCCCCTCCTCACAACATCACCACCCTCAGTTCCCTTGTCCGCCCTTTGCCTCTTTAGCTGTCTTCCAACTCCTTTCATTTTGGCATGGGAACCTTGTAGCTGTTACGGCACCGGTGACCTGGGTTCGAATCCAGCGCTGTCTGTGAGGAGTCTGTACGTCATCCGCGTGAACTGCGTGGGATCTGTCTGGGTTCTCTGGTTTCTTCCTACCATTCAAAATGTACCAGGAGTATGTAACTGGGCTGGAAGGGCCTGTTACCGTGTTGTATGTTTAAATTTAAAAATTTCTCCAACAGTGAGGCAAAAAGACCCTGTGAAAGGCTATAAAATAAAAACAAAAATACTTAGTAGGCCAAGCAGCATCTGTGGAGAGAGAAACAACCTTTCACTTCTCTCTCCATCCTGTTATTATACAAGACTGCATGTCGAATCTTTGGAGATCTCTGCAAAATGTTACGTGCCCAAAGGACCCCAAAACCCAGCAGCAGTAGATATTTACCACGACAAATGGTTATTTAAACAAAAGTTGTTTTTAATTATCTTTCAACATGAAAACAGAATCAAACTTTAACTTATCTCTATTAACTTAACTAACCCAAATGAACCCCCTTCTAATTCTAAGCGCGCGTGTATGATGTGTGCGTAAATTTAAGAAAAGTTCTTTGGTTCACAGTTCTCATTCTTCCAAGTTCTCTGGTTGCAGGCAATTCTTAAGCTGTGCACAGAATTGAACACATATAAAGTTCACCAGGCTTTGGTGCTTGAAAGGTAAATGTTTACCGCTCAGGAAGGTTTTTGTAGGTTTGCAGAGAGAGATTTGTTGTTCCAGGATTTCCACAAACTGAGGTAACACCATTAGTCGCCTCAATGTCTCGCTGATGAATCTTGCCCCATCAGGGTTCTCCAGATGATAACCTCTTTCTTTCAAGCTGCCACAGAGTTCCTTCCTGTTCTACTTATTCCAAGAGAGACATCAGACAGATAGCACTTCCAGCCATCCGCCACTCTGGAGCTTTTCTTTAGTTCCAACAAGCTTCCTGGCTTGCCCAGTTCAGTTGCTTTCAGTGTCACCCACACACACTAGCTGAGAGAACTTGTTTCACCCTTCTCTCTCTCTCTCTCACTCTCTCTCTCTCTCTCTCTCTCTCTCTCTCTCTCTCTCTCTCTCTCTCTCTCTCTCTCTCTCTCTCTCTTCTCTCTTTCTCTCTCCAAGTGCCAGAAAGCACATGCAACTCTCTCACTTGCCACAAAACCCCCACCTTCTCCAGAAAATAATAGGAGTTAGTCTTTTGCTTCCATCTGTTGTTTTAGGTAAACAAACTTCTCGAGAGTGACCTTTCTGTGCTGTTTGCAGAAAGGTCGAAAGCCTTATAAAAATGTTCAACACTGATGACCTGTCTCCAATCGATTCATTTGATGACATCATTTCAATTAGCACCTACTTGTGAAATGTGCATAGCATTCTCCATAGTTTCTGTAATGTTAATGAATATCAATTCTTCAGTATTTCAAATAAGATCTGTTTTAAAATGTGTGTATGTATGTAACCCACTCTAATTTTACGAAATTCTCCCAATATTTATCTATATTACACAACTCTCTCCCCACCATCCCCCAGACACAAGGAGCTTTCATGCAGGATATCACAATCTGCAGGATGTGCTTGGAGGTGACCGTGAGAATGGGCCTGCTGAATCACTCCTGATTGTGCAAGGAAGTGAATCAGAATGGTTGAACACTTGGCCTTTGCTTGAAGTTGAGATTCGTACCCTTCACGTCAACTCTGCCAAGAGGAAGATAAAAGCTTCCCTTCCTGCACAGAACCAGGAGGCTTGCGGAGGACTGGGACAGCCCTGTTGGTTGATCTCAAAAAAGATGAGAGATGGACTCCTCTGATTCCTGACCAAGAATGAAGAGAGAGAGAAAATGGGAAGCATTTACGTTCCCTTACATTCTCTGCAGTGTGTTTGTGTGTGTGTGTGTGTGTGTGTGTGTGTGTGTGTGAGTGTGTGTGTTTGTTTGTGTAAGTGTGTGTGTGTGCATGTGTGAGTGTGTGTGTGAGTGTGTGTGTGTGTGTGTGTCTGTGTGTGTGTGTGTGAGTGTGTGTGTTTGTTTGTGTAAGTGTGTGTGTGTGCGTGTGTGTGAGTGTGTGTGTGAGTGTGTGTGAGTGTGTGTGTGTGAGTGAGTGTGTGTGTGTGAGTGTGTGTGTGAGTGTGTGGGTGTGAGTGTGTGGGTGTGTGTGTGTGTGTGTGGGTGTGTGCGTGGGTGTGTGGGTGCGTGGGTGTGAGTGTGTGTGGGTGTGTGTGTGTGTGTGTGTGTGTGTGTGTGTGTGTGTGTGTGTGTGTGTATTTGTATGCACTGATTCCCTGCAGGAAGTATTGGCACCTCAGAAAGAAAGACCTTTCCCGGCAACTGAAGAAAAATCTTCACGGGGAGCCCTGCAGCTGGTAGCTGACAACGTGCTGGTGATAAACATAGGAGGCGAAGGTAGAAGAGAATGAGGAAAAGGTGGAGAGATGAATGGTTAATGGAGAGTTCACAGAGATGATACTCAATTTGTGGACATGAAGTTAGAGGTGCCTCTGTGAATGGTTCCTCAAGTCCACAGAGGCTCCGTCCAAATTCAAGGTTAAACCTACCATCTGCTGTGGCATGCAATTGGAATACTTCTTCACATCTTTTTGAAGAGGCCTTTTTTTTAATTATTAGGGCCGAAAAGGATGTTCAAAAGATGAAAGGATTCATTCGGGAAGGATAACAAAGTTAATGGCAGCATCCTGAGGGTTTAATTGAGCAAACAGCAGGCTTCTCTTCCTCCAATCTGCTTGGCAGTTTTATAAATATTTAAAGTGAGCCACCTTGGGAAGTGAGAATGAAATGAACAGGAATAGATGGCTGTATTTCTGTGAAGGGGGCCGTATGTGCCACATCCAATTTATATTGCTTACTTTGGGGACCTGGGCACAATATAATTCACTGGTAAAGATGATTTTGTTTCTCTGATCCACCCCACCCCTTCGGAAAGTTAGAAGGAGGCAGGAAACACAAGCCGGTGGGGGGGGGGGGGGGGGGGAGGTCAGGCCACCTGACCTATTGAGCCTGTCCTGTCATTGTCTGAGATCGTGGTTGATCTATCTTAGCTCCTGAAACCCCTCAATTCCCTTTAACGCCCAGGAATTTGCTTCCCGCTAGGCAACTACATGGCTTTAGGGTGAAAGGGGAAAGGTTGAGGGGGCACATTAGGGGGAGCTTCTTCACTCAGACTGCGCGTCTCACTTGGTAAATGCTGGCTCACTCTCGGGTTTTAAGAATAAATTGGATGGGAGAGGTCTGGAGGGTTATGGAATGGGAGCAGGTCAATGGGACTCGGAATACAATTTTGGCACGGACTAGAAGGGTTGAATGGCCTGTTTTCTCCTCTATAGTGTTCTATGGTTCTACCTAGAATTAACTCTTCCCCGCAGGGGTAGAGAACTTCAACGATTTACTAGCCTCTTTCCAACTCTATCTTACCGCCTACACACATGTAAGATTTGGAAGACTGAACGTGAGGGTAAAATTTAGGGGGTCAACTATTACATGCTTGATCCTTCTGACCATGGCAAGTACCTGCGTCGTTCAGGGCATCAGGAGCTTGGATGGGCAGGGACCGCGGCTTAGATGAGAGTCTGCTGTCGGGGCGTGAGGGAGCTCGGATGGACGGGCCAAATATGGAGGGGGGGGGGGTCAACACTGACACGCGTATGTACGATAAATAGCCAAATTCTTCCCAAATTTCCCTCCAGTCCTTGACTCTTCAGTGGGGGAACCAATCTCACCCCATCCAGCCTGTCCAGCTGCGAAAGAGTTTTGCTGAGGTTTCTTCTAAGATCACATAAGATTTAATTGCTGCTGTCAGAAACGTTAAATTTGAAGATAAATCTTTCTCCCATCTGTCGACCATTCTCTCTCCATTGATCTTTGCTTTGAAAACATTTGGCAAGGCTTACAACAAAACTATCGAATTAAGATATCATGCGATATTTGAAATCTGGTGTTGTGCACTGAATGATAATGGGGCCTATCAGATGTAATATTTTTATTTTGTAGAAAGGTCTTCCTACTGACAGTAAGATGATTTTGGTGGCTGCATCTTCAAAACTAGAATCAGAATTTATTGTCACGAACACGTGTTACAAAATTTGTTGTTTTGCACCATTACAAATGGAAAAATTGCTGCAAATTATATTTCCATAAATCCACTATTTAAAAAAAATAGTGCAAAACTAAAAAGAAAGTGAGGCCACGTCTGCGGGTCATTGTCCGTTCGGGAATCCGATGGCGGAGGGGAAGAAGCTGCCCCTGTGCCGCCGGATGCTCGCATTCAGCCTTCCTTCACCTCCTTCCCGATGGTAGCAGAGTGAAGAGGGCATAGCCTGGGTGGTGGGGGTCTTTGAGGACTCCCTTGAGACACCGCAATGTCCTCGATGGAGTGAAGCCCATGGTGGCATGCAGGGCAGCACGGCTGGCGTAGCCGTTAGTGCTGCGCTGTTACCGCGCCAGCGATCAGGACTGGGGTTCGAATTCCGCACTGGCTGCTTGTACGTTCTCCCCGTGTCTGCGTGGGTTTCTTCTGAGTGCTCCGGTTTCTTCCCACCATTCAAAACGTATTGGGGGTTTTAGGTTCATTGGGTGTAATTGGGTGGCACGGTCTCGTGGGCTGGAATGGCCTGGTACCGTGCTGCATGTCTAAATTTTAAAAAAAGACACTGTGGCCTTTTCCTATCATATGCATTCGCACCTTTATACCAGTCAGGAAACCAGTCAGAAAGTTCTCCACAGTTTGGAATAGAATTAAGGAATTTTATGAGGGGAAAGGTGATAAGAAGAAAAAGAAGAAAATTAAGTACAAATACATTGAGGGAGAAGAGTTTAATAAAATTAAGTTAATTTCAATAGAGAATTTTGAAGATGTTATAAATGAAGAATATGGAGAATTTTATAAGAGTTTGAACTTTTTTCTTTTTTTTTCTTTTATAAGGGGAGGGGAAGGGAATAAAAAGTTTATCTGATTGTTTTTCTAAGGGATGTTTTTGTTCTCTTAATGAATTATAAAGGAACTTGGTATTAATGGAAATTCTGTATTTATGTATTATTAATTATGATTTTTTTGAATAACAGATATGTGGTTGATATATGATTTTAATATTTGAACTTAGTTTTAAAGTGGATTTCATTTGTTAAATACATGTATTATGTTTGATTTAAATATATGTTTAAGGGTATTATTTTAGTATTGATTTTTTTTGTTGTTAGTAATTTTTTTTGTTGTTAATTTTTATCCTTGTTTTGTAAGTGGGGTTTTTTTATTTTATTTACAATATTGTTAATTAATTCTTCACTCTTTATTTTGGGGGGGAGGGTTGGACTAATTTTAAATTAGATGATTAATGTTGTGTTATAATTATTGGGGGGGTTAATTTGGGTAGTTTAATGATGTAGTATTCTAATTTTTATTTCTTATTTTTTATTATTTCTTTAAATGTAATTTTTATTTTATTCATGTCATAAAATTTTAAATAAAGTTAAAAAAAAAGAATTAAGGAATTTTTAGAAGCTATATTTAAATTTAAAATTTCCCTTGGTCCTATGGTGTTTTTATTGGGTTATATTAAGAAACTGAGTTTGGAATTAAAATTGGAGAAGTTTCAAATTGCTTCTTTGAGATTGGCCTTAGGTGTGGCTAGAAAATGTTTGGCAATTACTTGGAAAAACGAGACCGATTGGAGTATTCAACGATGGCATTTGGACATGCATTGGAAAAGATCACATAATTTACGTAATAATTCTTTGTTAAAACGTGGAGATTGAATTTGTAGTAGTTTTGTCCCCGTCCCCCCCACCCCACACTAATTGAAGGTTATTATGTTATACAATCTCTACAATCTCCTCTTCTATTTTATTCTTTTCTTTCTTTTGGGGTAGTTTAGAGGGGGGTTGGGAAGGGTGGGTGTGTTAGGGTGCCATGGTCATTAGGGGAGGGTGGGGTATTATATGGGGTGAAATATTATGTATTTGTTTGTATTTTTACTGTATGACTTAATATGATCAATAAATAAAATGTTCTCAAAAAATGTTCTCCACTTGTAGAAATGTACAAGTTTTTGGTGACCAAATTGCCTCCAGCTCTCCACTGAGTATAGCCACTGGTGAGCCTTCTTCATGAAGGGTAGATCTTCAGAGATGTTGACACCCAGGAATTTGAAGTTCCTTACCCTCCTCACCACTGACGTCATTTGTCTTCTTCTGATTTCCCCCTTCCTGAAGCCCACAATCTGTTCCTAGAGTTGCTAATGTTGAGTGCAAGGTTATTGATGAGTCAACTAACTGATCCGTCTCCCTCCTGTACGCTGCCGTTGGTGCTTCTGCCGAGAACCATGGTGCCCTTGGCAAAATTATAGATGGCATTTGAATTGTGCCTGGCCACACAGTCATGGGTGTAGAGTGAATAGAGCGGTGGGCTAAGCCCGCACCCTCGAGAGGATCATCCCAGCCTCAAGAGAGCAATAATGCCTGACTTTCCCCTGGCTGCTCTGGTTTCCTCGCATATCCCAAGGGGTTGGGGTGGAGTTAAATGGCTGCTGTGAATGGCTCGAGTGGGAGAAGTAAAAACAGAGAGATGCTGGAGGAACTCAGCAGGTCTTGCAACATCCATAGGGGGCAAAGATAGACAGCGGCAGGAATATAAAATCCCCAGGAGAACCGATGACCATTAGGAATTCAGCCATTTGCCGGCATGCCATGCCGGTCGATTGGATGGACAAGCTGGACCCCGTGGAGAGAAGATGGCGATGATCAGTGATTAACCAGCGTCCGATGTGCGTGAATTGTGTGCAGTTTCTTTGTCCGTGTGTGTGAGTGTGACCCCTATGGCAATTTCTCCCATGTGCAAATAAAGATCCTTGCTTGTGTTTGAAATGGGCCCAAACTCGTCACTCCTGAACTGATATCCTTCACTGGGGATACGTCTGTGGACCATTCCCCAACCCCTCCTTATCCCTGCCCCTCAGGATTTGATAAGCACCCACCCTCAGCTTCCTAGGTTCCATGCAGAATAGTCAGGGCCTACTTGGCTGTTGTGCGTTGCTCTACATCCCCGTTGGGCCTGTACAGAGCATGGTTCGGATTATTAAGGCCAAGCCCATAGACGAGAGCATTTCTTCAACTGCCCACGATACCCAGGAGCTTACAAAGAAGCTCCATGCATGTACACCCATTGCTCCACAATGCTGTGAAGACTCAATTTAATTTAACGAAGACAATTTATCGTGACTACAGCAAACCATTATGGGTGTAGGCATATTGGTCATTAACACAATAGACACATTACATTGCTTCCTCAATTGGAAATCGATACTAACAAAGACAATATTCTTCTCCAGTCGTGAATGTAATGAGGGCTCTTCTGCAATTTTATTGCTTCTGGTCTTGCAGCTACACACTATTAAGCAGCAGCGACCACAGTTGTGCCAGTTTTGTGTGGCCTCTCGGAAGCTGTTCATGTTAAACAAATTAAATGTCAGTAGAGGAGAGTTTACAGGTAGGTCAAATTTCAGATTTATTTCATCACATACAACCCCGAGATTCTTTTCTTCCTGTGGGTGAAGCAGGATTACCACTTATTGATAGTGCAAGTAAAAACCGTACACAGCATACATGTGTAAACAAATAAAGAAATGTAAACAAACTGACTGTGCAATACAGGGAGAATTTAAAAAAATCAATAAAGTGCACAATGAGTCCCTGATTGAGTTTGTCGTTGAGGAGTCTGACGGTGGAGGGGGAGCCGCTGTTCCTGAACCTGGTGGGTGCGAGTCTTGTGGCACCGAGACCTCTTTCCTGAGGGCTGCAGCGAGAACTGAGCGTGCGCTGGGTGGGGTGGGTCCTTGATGATTTCTGCTGCTCTCTGACAGCAGCGTTCCCTGTAGATGTTCTCGATGGTGGGGGAGGGATTTGTCTGTGATGTCCTGGGCTGCGTCCACTACCTTTTGCAGGGATTTTCACTCAGGGGTGTTGGTGTCCCCACACCAGACCACGACGCAGCCGGTCAGCACACTTTCCACCACATATCTGTAGAAATTTTCCAGGGTTCCTGGTGTTACACCAAAGCCTCCTCAAACACCTGAGAAAGTAGAGGCACTGACGTGCTTTCTTCACAACGTTATTAGCGTGTTGGGTCCAGGAAAGATCCTCCGAGATAGTGATTCCCAAGAACTCCTCTCCATCTCTGATTCCCCCCAGTGGTCACTGGATCGTTCACCTCGGATTTTCCCTTCCTGAAGTCAACAATCAGCTCTTTGGTTTTGGTGACATTGAGTGCAAGGTTGTTGTTGGGGCACCATTCAGCCAGATTTTCAATCTCCATCCTGTACGCTGGCTCATCGCCCCATCAGTAAAAGTAAATTTAATTTTCCACAACTTCCTAAGCGATACAGCAAATCTTTGTGTTCAGCTTGAATTTGTCTATTATAATCCCCAATTTTATTTTTCAGGAAGCAAAATTTCTAAAAAGAATTTGTCATCCAGTGCAATCAATGGCAAATCTGCCTTTTCAACCATGAGAAGACCATTGTGTCCACGCCAGCCGCAAATCGCCCGACTTCCGTAGCTTGCTCCCGGTTCATTGCCAACTTATCATGAAGTTTGTCCTCATAGGGGCTTGGGCTCCAGCTCTGTTACAGCAAGTAAGTTCCAAACCATGCTACTTGCCAGAGGGAAACTCCTTACCTGATCGTCCATCAGGTTCTTCTTTCATTGACTTGGTCTTAGATGAAGGCTTGATATATTGGCTTTTCTGTGAAGGGAAATGCACTATTCAGGTCTGAGTTATTTTAGATTTGTTGTTAGAGTGCATACAGCCCCTGAATACACCTGGGATTGTCTGATCTCAGAAGCTAAGCAGGCCCAGGATTGCTCAGCACTTGGGGGCGACGGGGGTTTCTGTGAGGGGCACTGGAGGAAGAGGCGACTCTCTTTCTGCCTTAAGGCGGAGGCAAAAGTTAAAGAAATTCATATCGCGGGGTGGCCCTTCGCAGCTCCCCCCCGCGGGGCCTCACAAAATGAAGGACAAGCGCGACATTCCAGCAGGCTGCACGAGGCCCGAAGCGCTGCCCTCTGATTGGCCACAACCGAAAGAGCTTAACTGGCCTATCAGGTAAAGCGGATCACAAACACACCAATCAGTGAGGAGAGGGTTTTGACCACGACCCTCAGCTTGAGAATTAAAGCAGTGCTGTGAGCCCAATAAAGCTCAGTGTGAACTATGCTCCACTGGGGTCCGTGTCGTTCTTTCTGGGGATCACATGTTCTTTCTGAGTTAACCTGCACGCAGCTACAACCTCTCCTGTGCTATAAGCTCCTCAGAGCCATAGCTTGTAGCAGCTGGCTACAATATGTTAATTTTTAAAAAATGTAGTATTACGTGACGGTTACAGGTCATCACATACAACCCTGAGATTCTTTATTCCTGAAGCAGAATCATCACTTATTGGCAGTACCAAAAAAACGTACACGCGTAAGCAGATAAAGAAATGTAGACGAACTGACTGTACAATAAAAGAGATAATAAAGAATCAATAAAGCTGGAAAAGTAAATGAGACCCTGATTGAGTTTATTGTTGAGGGGGAGCAGCTGCACCTGAGACCGGGGGAGTGAGAGTCTTGTGGCCCCTGCATCTCTTTCCTGATGGCAGCAGCGAGAACGGAGCAGCTGGATCCTTGACGATTGCTGCTGCTCTCCGACGGCTGATGTTCTTGACGGCGAGGAAGATTGAGCCCCTGTCAAACCTTCCTTTGGTGTTCTCCCTCCACCTTTTGCCTTGCTGCACTCACTGCTCATTTCGAGGCTCTCTGGACTTACCTTTTCGATATTGTTTATTTAAGCATCTCTGCAAATTGCCTCTGAGTGTTCAGCGCAATAAAGGAGCTCAGGGGAGCTGGCTCGTCTTCACTGATCTAACTCAAGCTTGGCTTGTGCAAGCTCGTACCCAGGCTGCAGGACATGTTGTTGTCATTCTCAATTGAGTTAAAATGGCTCATTGATGTTACTTCACACCAGCGTGCTTTAGAGATTACAAAGACTATTTCTCCCTGGCCTAAGCCTCAGTCACAATCGCAAGGTGAATTCAGCCCTTCATGGGTTAGTAAAAGCTTGTGGCTTCAGAGTAAGTTTCAGATTATTGATTTAAGATTCAAGATTTAAGATTCCTTTATTGCCACATAATAAATGTAACATTACATGAAATTGACTTTATTCGGCCATAATGCAAAGGTTCACCATCAGCAGAAATTGCTTGATGCCTCTTACAGTCAGAGAAAGAGAAGCAAAAGAGAGCCTCCCATCCAGATTCACTGAGTGCCCGTGGATTCGCCTCCAGTGCTCCCCTCAATCTCTGCGGCCACACAGCCTTTGGTCCAAACTATCGGTGGCCCGAGCTCTCGATCTGAACCTTTGACGCAATCAGGAAACCCTCCAGCACCCCTCCCCCCACTCCGGCTCTGATACCTGGTACCCCTTCATCCCGTCGCCGGTGGCCTGCAGCCCCGGTGGGAGTCCTTTCACTGCCGCCACCGGCAGCCCGCAAGCCTGTCCGGGCTCCTCGCCTCGCGCCGCCGACAGCCCTGTGTGCTCTTCAGCCAGAGAGCCCCTCGCGGTTCGCTGCCATGGCCATACTTCTCTTTCTGAAATGGGGATGGGGTGGGGGGGGGGGTGGTCTACCTGCTCTCAGGATCCCCGAACCTCAAAGATCAACTCTTTATCGGAAACATTCCAACAGTTTCTGAATTAAATACTTAAAATAATTTTTGATATTGAGAAAATACAGTTGAATGTTTGAATTGAGACGGTCAGGTAGGATGGAAAGTGCTCTTTGAGAGCCACTCAGCCACTTCCTCTGGCTTCAGGCATGCACTCCCTTCCTTGTACTGGAAGGATAAACTTAACAGTGCAAGCCTCCTGGAACATTTAAGAATCCTTGGCTTGAAATGTTAACTGTTTCTCTCTCCACAGGAGTTGGTACCTGACCTGCTGAGAGCTTCAGTTTTATTACTATTATCAGTTTTATTACCTATTTCCAGCCTTTTTAAATTTTATCTAAGTTTAGACATAACAGGCCCTTCCTTCCCACGAGCCCGTGCCGTCCAATTACACCCAATTGACCAACAACACCCAGTATCTTTTGAAGGGTTGGAGCACTCAAAGGAAACCCACACAGATACGGGGTGAATGTGCCGACAGCGTCAGATTCAGACCCGGGACGCTGATGCTGTAGCAGCGTGGCGCTAACTGCTACGCAAGCCACGTTGCCCTTTTAGCTTCTGAATTTTGCAATGCAGTTCAGCTGAAGTTCAATACTTTATCTGTGATTTTGGAAATCTAATCCTGAAATGGAAAGTAATAATTATGGGCTCATCATGCAGCGAGGTGATGGGAACTGAAGGGCAGTTGAAAAATGAGTGAGGAAAGAAAGTCTGCAGATGCTGGGGTTGAGCACCAAGTTCCTTGGAGCCCACTTAGTAAGAGATCTATCGTGGGCAGACATCTCCTCACTCGTCAGGAAGGCACAACAGTGTCTGCACTTCCTGAGATGACAGAAGCGGGCAAGGCTACCAGCTACTGTAATGATGGTGATCATGTTTGCATGGCCACTAGCAAGGCCTTGATTATAGTTCCTGTTTGATTAGACTTGACTGCCAGCAGGGGGCTGACACACAGTACGTAAGTTCTGTATTGGAGGCTTGCAGCCTCATGTTGCTGTTTACAGCAAATTTAAAGTAAGGAGCTTTTCCTTTATCCATGTGCTGTCTAAGAACTCACACGTACGAATACAAGATGAAACGTGGTGTCAGAAGTGGGATGAGAAGGAAATACTTTAAAAGGAAAATCTAAAGTTAGCAACTTATCAGTGAAGAGAAGCTAACACAGTGAAAAATGGAAGCGAAACTTCAGCTGACAGGTAATGTGGCTGAAAATTGGAACAGATTTAAGTGGCATTTTGGATTGTATTTAGTGGCAGCTGGAGCTGACGAGAAAAGTGATAAAGTGAAAGCATCAGTTTTCTTACATGTGACGAAGCCCTGGATGTGTATAATAACTTCACATTTGCTGCTGAAGGAGACAAAATGAAACTGGAAAAAAATATGGAAATGTTTGAGGCATACTGCATACGTAACGTGATGTTTGAGAGGCACAGATTTTTCACATGTGTACAGAAGAAAATATTGATCGGTATGTGATTGAATTGAGAAACAGAAGCAAAAAGTGTGAACGTGGTATTCCAGATAATAGTCTAAGGAAAAGACAGCTAAGAGGGCAAATTCTCGACCTGGAAAAAGCCATAGCACTCTGTAGGGCTGCAGAAACTGTAAAAACACAGTCAAAAGAGCTGTTCAGTGAAACTAGCTGTAGTGAGCAAGAACATACATAAACCGTTTAATAAAAAGCGCGCCAAAGTGGAAAGAGAGGCGTGGCCAGAGAACAAAAGGGACAATCGAAAGCCATGTCATCGATGCGGTACACAACACCAACCAAAAACATGCCCAGCACATGGTAAAAATTGCAATATGTTCAACAAAAGCAACTATTATGCCCATTGCTGTAGGAACCAAGTGCAACAAAGCAAGGTTCATGCAATAGATGAAAGGGAGATAGAGGAATTCTATGTAGATGTTGTGACTAAAAACAAGAAAGAAAACAGACTGGACGTGGAGATTAAAAGTGAATGACATATACATTTCAGATAAATTGGGTACTGGAGCACAAATTAATGTAATATCAGAGACTGCTTTTAAGAAAATTAGACTGAGACCAAAGACGTATGGAACCAAAGTGAAGGTGACAGGATATTCAGGTACCGATAAACCAGAGCAAGGAGAATGCAAGGTCAAAGTGAAACACAAGGACAAAGAGCACATGCTAGCAATCCTCATGGTGCCAAAGGATGTACAGGGCATACTAGGTTTAACAGCCCGTGAGAAACTGAACCTGGTAAAAAGACTCCTCGTTGTGGAAAGCAAAGGAGAGACAGTCTGTGATGAACTCGTGAAGGAGTTTCAGGGTCTAGGCTGCCTTCCAGGAGAACACACGGACAGAGTGGATAAACATGTGCCACCATTATGCATCCATGCAGAAAAGTTCCATTTGCAGTTCAAAAGCAACTAAAGACAGAGTTGGACAGAATGAAAAGCCTGAACGTGATTCAGAAGATAGATGAGCCAACTTATCGTCAAAAAGAATGAAAAGCTTAGAATTTGCCTGGATCCAAGAGATCTAAACAGAGTCATAAAGAGAGAACACTTTAAAATCACACTCCGGATAAGCTAATATACACTGCAAACACGTTGTCAAGAGCTGTTGACACGAGAGAGCCCGCAAACACCAAAATGGATGAAGACGTGAATGCCTTCGTGGACATGTTACAAGTGCACTGCCCATATCAGATTCAAAAATGGAGCTCATAAGGTCAGAGACAAGTAAAGATGAAACACTGAAACAACTGAGAAAAAAATACAGGAACTGCAGGGTAAACTATCAGTGGTTGAAGACGTCATCTACAAAGGAAGAAAAATCCTCATCCCAAAGAGTCTGAGAAAAGAGGTGCTAAAAAGGATCCAAGGAGAACATCTCAAAATCGAAAAGTGTAAGAAAAGAGCACGAGAGGTGATGTACTGGCCAAGGATCAACAATGATATAACAAATGAAGTGTCAAACTGTACAATTTGCCGGAAATATCAAGAAAACAATCCTGCAGAACCACTAAAGCCCCATACAGACCTTACCAGAAGGAAGGCACTGACCTATTCGAAGGACTATCTGGTAGTCACAGACGATTACTCCCTGTATCCAGAGGTGTGTAAACTGAACACCACTACGGCAGATGCTGTAATAACAGGTATGAAAGCCATATTCTCTAGACAAGCAAGGTCTTCACAGTCAATAGACCTGAGTTTTGCAATTTAATGTTCGACAGTTTGCCAAAGAGTGGAACTTTGTACCCGCTACGCCAAGTCCTCATTTTACATAGTCCAATGGTCTAGTGGAAAAATCGGTACAGACAGCGAAAAGACTGATGTACAAGGCAAAAGACAGTGGAACAGACTTCTACCAGAGCATGCTAGTATACCGCACAACGCCGCTCGTAGTATGTCACCAGCACAGCTCCTCATGGGACGTAGGCTAAGATCAAACCTACCCATTTAGGAGAACCTCCTAAAAACAAAAGAGGGGGAGAAGGTGAGAAGACAGAAAGAAAAGCAAAAGTATGACTTTGATAGAGGAACAAAAAACCCGACGAGTCACTGCATCGAAGATCAGGAAAGTTCTGGACAAACGGTGACATCTTGCGGATACCTGATGAGAGACACTTTTGGCCTTGAATCACACAAAGAGTTATTATTGCAGATAGTTTGGTCTGAGAGCTTGAAGGGTCCTAAGTATGTGAAGGGTGGTGCAGAAGTCACGGTCTGCGCTGCTGGGAAGACGAACAAAAGTAAATGATTTGAATCGCTGAAAGCGATTTGAATCAAAAGGAGGATTTGTTGGGTGGTGTGGGAGTATGAAGGCAGATTTCTTGTACAGAATCCTTCAGTGATGCAGTTCGAGCAATTAGCTGGCAGTTTTCCGGGGTGGATTTACTCCGCCGAGGAACTGCCGCCTTTCACTTAATTTCCTCGTTAAAAGTTTAACGGTGTTCATCGCTGATAAGCTCAGCGGTTGATTTGCTGATGACTTTGCGGTGGTGGGAGCCTCGGCCTCACCTTCGAGGAGTTTGGGAGGCTCTGGCGGGAGCCAGTTTCTGAGCATTTCTGTTCACCCTCTCTGCTGTCTCATCATCCCATTAAAGGATTCACTTCTTCAACTCTCGTTTCGAGGTGGGGAATACAGGATGGTGTGCTCCACTGAGGATTGAGCTGGCATGACTTCAGCCAACATGAGACTTGCCCTCTCCTGGTGTGGATTATTGCTTATACAGTGGTCTAGTTTGTTTTTCATAAATATGTGAGATCTGGAAGACAAGAATGCAGTCAGGGTACTTGTCCCCAATATCATGGTTGGAGAAGGCACAAAGGAAATGGTGACATCCCGGATTTTAGTTTGTAATTTAGACTTTGTATGAATAGCCTGAATTGTAAATGTGACAGATTATGTTGTGTTTGTATTATATATAGAAATGTTTTTGGGAGATAAATTGGGGCAGGATTTTGAGAGTAGGTCGCATTCGAACGCTTCAAAACAGATCTCATTTAAAATACTGGAGCTCTGCTCAAGCCAGACATCCAAGTACCTTTGCAAAAGCTTCAGGGGGCTGCCAAAGGATTGTTGCTTTGAAAAGCAACAGATGACAGAGATCGGAGGAGTAGTTCGGAGCCGTAGGTTGTCTGGAGTGGAACTTGCTGTTCTAAGAGGGTCATGTGGTTTTTGCAAGCAGAGAGAGTTGAACAGCTTTTTCTCTGAGAGAGAGAGAGAGAGAGATCAGTTCTGCAGTGCTAGAGTTCAGCAGCAGCAGCTGGGACGGAAACAGGACAAGCTGGCAAGCTTGTGGAAAACCCCATTTGGAAAATGGGTTGTGAGTGCTTTGTTCAGCCTGGTCAAAGCCCTTGTGGTGTATGCAAGAGGAGAGGACTGGCTGCCTAATGTTTCACTTGAAATAAGTGAAACAAAAAGGAACTCTGTGGTGACCTGAAAGAAAGTTTATCATCTGGAGAACCCTGAAAGGGCAAGTTTCATCATCAAGACACTGACGTGGCTGATTAAAATGGATTAGTTTGTGTCCAGG